>NC_051079.1:38128656-38441541 GCF_004664715.2 Peromyscus leucopus | reverse complement strand
AACACAAGACACGAACAGAAGGAACAATTTCATTAGTACCTGCAGATCTTGGTTACGTAGATGACAGGGAGACCGGGCACTGAGTAAGGTAGGTACCAGGGAGACAAAACTTGGGAGTTTTCAGTACCAATCCAGCTTGAATGAGTACTCAAAGGCTTTGCACTGGTGACGAGCAGATTTTATGGATGAAAATTTGCTGTTTCTTTGGTGGGACATCAGTCTTGTGACAAGATTGCAACCTCTGATTTTTTTTTTCTTTTTAATTTACTGCCCTGGGAATTGGAGAAATCTGTAAGAGAATTGTATTTGTTAAGTTCTATCGTGTCCTTTTAACTTGTACATAATGAATGCAGGTGGGAAAATGTGAAGCTACGTGTGACTGAGGAATCCTCTTTAGATGCGAAAGACTGAATTCTTATTCTCATCCATCATCACTTTTATCTTATGAGAAATTTTTTCATTTGTTTTAAAAGAGACAAAGATGTTGAAATGCAGTGAGTAGTTAAGACAAGTGGCTATTTTTTTCTAATTTTATTACAGATCTCAATCTTTTAAAATCATTGATATATACCAAGGAAACAAGTCCTTTTAAACACAACAGGACCTATGAACAAATGAACTCACAGAGACTGTGGCAGCATGCACAAGGCCTGCATAGTTCTGAGTCACATGGGGTCCCATTGCTGAGAATGGATGTAAACAAATGCCCCCATTCCTAAAGATGAAGCTGTCTCCAACTGATAACTGCTCACAGAGGGAAAATTAGTTTTCTCCATTGGAGATTTACTGGGTACACAAACCACTCAAGAATAAGCCCCATGTCCAGCAGTAGATGACCAACACAAAATGAACTCAGTGGCATTTTGGAGCTTATTTTTTTTTTTAACCAAGATGTAGTTTTTGTGTTTTTAAGATGATAATATAACCCAGCTCTCAGTTATTCTAAGGTTTAAATGAAGCATAAGAAAGACAAAAATAAAACAAAATCTCTGACACTTAAGAAAATAATGAATCAGTGTTGAGAATTTGAACTTCTGTTTTGGAATTTATAAGAGGAAGTTTGATATAATTACAAGACTATGGGCTTAATAAATGGCTGGTGTGTTGATGGATATCACAATCTCACCAGCATTTAGTACCCCGCACAAAATCCTGGAGATCTTGTTAATGACAGGGTCCTCCTATTAAAATTGGAGAATCTAAGTCAAGCTGTGATATGTGAACTATTTTGAGATTTTTTTTAGTTCCTAGTTGTCATGTCTGAGACTGGATCTGAAGGTCTATGTCCTTCCCCAGATTTCTAAAGTTTTCTGTTATTCTCATTTAAGTGAGTTTTCTGGTCCTGCTTCTTATCCTTTTCAAAATATCCTTGTGTGCCAATACATGGGCTTCCTCTTTCATGTTAAGCATTTTTTTCATCCATTTACATTCATCCATTTACATTTCATCCATTGACTAGCTAATTTTTTTGTGACCTGTCAGAGCTCACTGAACCCTGTTTCATCTTGATGTAGTCAGCTATTGAGTTCCTTTGATGATTATTCTTATATTTGGATACTATTTTGCTACTTTGTTTTATTTTCTCTGGTTTTGTACCTGTGTTAAACAAAATAGTCACCAATAACTTGATCAATATGCTAAAGATCTTGAATGCCTCCCCACACTTTGTCCCAATCCAAACTACTCTTAGTTCCTGGCAGTCTCTGAGTCCAGAGTCCAGGATTCATGAGTTGTGGATTCTTTCCTGATCATAACGCACTGAGATGGCAATGATTATGTGGGGGAGCCTGTCTCAGTTATTTCTAGAAGTTTCCATATGAATACTTTTGCATTGCAGAGGATAGCAGGATCCCATAAACCAGATGCAAGTTTTCTCACAAAGTGTCTCGATTTGTGCATTGCAGTTTTGTCAGAATGCTCACGAGAAAAGAAAATCTAGAGTATTCTATCCCATCAGTGTGCCAACGTCTCTCTCACATGTGATTTTAATTGCTTTGTCAAAATGTACATTTGCCTTTAGTAGAATGATTGGCATACTAACTTATTTGATCACTAACCCAGACTCATCACTGTGTTAAATAAAGCATGTTACTCCTGTAATTTCAATTTCCTAGTTTGAAAAACCATAATCTGTAATGTAATCCAACAAATAGAGTTGATTTTAGGTTTAAAGTTGTAATTGAATTTGAAATATCTCATTGTCAGGCAAAAAAAAGACACTATGCTCAAAAATAGTAATTCCCTTATTATACACTGCTGTATATTCTGGAACTCATATTGGTCAAGTTTGTGAAACTCAAAGTAGAGAAATGATTAACAACTATGGTAAGTTTTTAACTTTCCCATTTTAACAGATTAATGCAGTATTTTATTGGTGGTATTTTGTGAAAGGTAATTCTTAACCTGACTAATGAGCTTCATGAGCAGAGTACTGTAGATTCATAGAGAAGATAATGACCTTTCATGATTGAGGATGGGAGGTCAAGAGTGACAGAGACATTTGGGAAACTGTGGTTCAAACCAAATATTAACCAACAAATGATAAGAAAAAGCACAGAAGGAGGTAACTATGGTTTTCCACATGAGAACTAAATGGGAAATGAAAATGGTACATGGTGGATACATATCTCAGAAAACAGCATCTAAAGGTATTTCAAGGTTAGGTCAGAAAGAATTGTAGTCACAGATGGTTTTCCTATTTCACAAGGTAATGTTATTTTAAGGATCTTCAGTACATTGAAAATTATATTTAGATTATATCATATTAGCCGATAAAAAGGTGTGTGTGGGTGTGTGAGTGTATAGGTGTGACTAGAGTACAAAAACAACTATTATAAATAATTTTGGACATAGTATTACCAATTACTAAGGAATCATGTCTTTTACTGAAGTAGGAATTCCTCAATTCAGTATGCATTAGCAGTGATTTGAAAGACTATACATACATGTTTGGTAATTCAATTTCCTTTTAAGAAGTATTCATTTTATTATTTTTAATTATGTGCATGGTATGTGTAGGTAAGTGCATATGAGTTTGAAGGCCAGAGGAGTTGGAGATGACAAGTGGTTGCTAGGCACCAGAGGCAATGCTGAGAACTGAACTTAGGGCTGAGTCAAGAGTAGTGTGGTCTCTTCAGTATTAAACCATTTTTATAGCTCAATTTCCTTTATTCATCAAAGATAAATATGTAAAACTAGCTATATGTGAACTAGCTATATGTCGCCTGATTTTTTTTTTACCCAACAAATTTAAAAATTATTTATGTTCATTCTACTGTCTTTTATGCTTGAGTCCATCAGCTTTGTAAGTGCAAGCTGAACTCTTACACAGAGTGGTGAAATTCTGTTTCACAACAGTTTTGAAACTACTTTGCTCAATCAATTGATCAAACAGCTATAGAAAAGACCTGCTGACATTTAGAAATGCTTCACAAGATTTAATTTTTACCATCATAATTCACAAAATGTTATATGATTCTGGTACTTTAAATGAATGTACACACTCTTTGAACTGCTAATCTTCCTTCTCAAGATTTATGTTTCTGCAATAAATTATGACCACAGGGTTCTGGGGGTTTATGATGTTACATGAGAATTAAAACAGTAAAGGGTAGAATGAAAGGTAGATGCTCAGAAAGGGAATTTTCAGGTATCTAGAGAGGGCGCTATATTTTAATTTTAATTAGAACAGTTGATGGATATGCATTTTGCTAAAAGCATGCATGCATCATACTATTTCATAACATTCTTCCGATGACAGGATACACACTGCTGAGCCATAAGGTTAAAGCTCTTAGTGATATCCTAGCCATCTTGATTTGTGTAAATATACTGTTATGTCCAATAGCACTAAAATTGCCTAATGGTGATGTGTCTTTCACAATTTATTGCCATTAACTGGTAGCACATTACTATACATGTTAACATGTGTGTACTTTAAAAGGAGGACTAGACTGAGAGTCAAATAATCTTTATTTGCTAAAATAATAGTAAAGGATGAAATCTGCTCTCTGTTCTGTAAATACTCAGTTTTGGATATTAGAAATGTTTCTTAGGATCCCACCTCTTTCAGTAAAGGAATTTGGATTCAAGCGAGTGACTGTCAATTCCAGTACCCAACTGCCCATTTATCTGTTAATAGGCCATGTGTTTACTAGGTCACAAAAGAACATACTTTATGCACCTTTGATTTTATGCAGTATATTTTAATCATCAGCTTCATGAGTTAGTTTGATTTCACAGGCATGAATCTTGGTACTCTGTTTTCTTCCTAATCATTGCCTGGGACTAACTAGACAGATGAGTGTTTATTAAATGCCTGACCAACTGCATTGGAGTGGTTATAAACGTGTTCTTTTCAGAAGTAAATCCTTTATTTATAAAAATTATCGTTTTTAAGTTTTCTTTTTATAAGGCATACAAGTTTTAGTTTGCCCAAACCATTGTTCCATGCCTACTTAAACTCCTCCTTCCATCAATAAAAGTGTTTTATCTATGTCACAAAAAAGAGATGTAAAAATGATTGATTATTAAAAATAGTTACGCATTGAAAACATAGTGCTAACATAACTTTTAATATGCCTGCAGTTGTCCCATATAAACATATTTTATACTAAATATATATTTAAAGAAAAAAATAGAGAAATATCTACAGATAAATCCTTAACACATCACACTGATTCTATCTGAGAAATGGAATTAGAGGAAAAGTTGGGAAAACCTTCATTTATAATTTCCCCTGTCAAGAAACTAATTCTGATATATTTTTTTTAAGTATTGTTATGTGCCAAGACAAAATATTTCCACAAATATTATAACTGGAAATTTCAGGTGCTAAAAATCATAAAATGTTAATGAAAAAAGTTACAGAGGACACTAGTCACTGGAAATGTACCATGTGTTCATGGATCAGAAGAGTAAATATTGTCAAAATTTGCACTATGCAAAATGATCTACAAGTCACTCTCTGCAACATCTCCCCAAATATTCATATAAAATGCAAAAATAATCTTGGTATTCATAATTGAACCAGAAAATTCTGAGGTAACAAAAGGGGTCAAAGCTAGAAGTGTTATACCATGTGATTTTAAAATACACTACAAAGATGTAGTAACAAATTGTAGTTGAATAATGCCCAGATATGAGCTAACAAATGTTTTTTTCAACAAGTGATTTACAACAAGGAATCAACAATGGACAGTGGGAAAATGACACTCTTTTCAATAAATGGTGTTGAGAAAATATTTAGAGATGGAAATGAATAAAATTTAACCATTATCACACACTGTGGTGGTTTGAATGAAAAATGTCCCACATAGGCTCTTATATCTGAACACTTAGTCCCCATTTGGTGGCACTGTTTCAGCAGGAACTTTATAAGGCACAATCTTGCTGGTAGAATGTGTCACTTGTAGTGGGTGTTAAGGGTTTATAGCCTTACTCTCCCCCCTCTTCATTGTCTTTTGATTCCTGTGTGTGGATAAAGATGTCATCAGCCAGCTTCCTTTTTCTATCACCATTCCATTCCTTCCCTGCCACTAAGGACTCTATCTAGCTTTTTGGAACAGTAAGCCAAAGTAATGTTTTATTGATTTTCCTTTATTTTATGTGCATGGATATTTTGCTTACATGTAAAGTCTGTCTGTCACTTGTGTGAGAGTGTTAGACCCCCTAGAACTGGAGTCATAGATGGTTGTGAGTGGCCATGCTAGCATCCAAACTTGGTTCCCCTGCAAGAGTAACAATTACTCATAACTGTTGAACTTCTCTGCAACCCTAACTCTATAATCTTATACAATTTGTGATTAACTTTTTATTTCTAAAGTTCATTTTCCATAGGCAGTTTGCTGTAACATTGTAAGATGCTATTCCTGTTGAATCACACTCACCTGGTCGCTTGCCTTCCAACATGCTCCACATTTATCTGGCCTCTATTGCCGATACATGTACTTCAAACTGAATTGTGTATCTCATTGTTTTCACTGGAGCCAGCAATGGAGAAAATCTCAGACCAGACAAAACTGGATTTTTATCACAGACCATGTTGTATATCTAGAATGATCTGAGCAGTATACATAAGCCTCAGGTACATATAAAAATAATAATAAATGAGACTCAACTTTACTCTGTAGTGTAGATAAACTTGAAGGAGATTTAATCCTACCTAACAAAATTGAGAAAGTAATGTAATCTTAATGAAGGAATCATTGGCAAAATTGTAATATTTGTCTTATGGGTTTGTGATTTTTGAACTACCAAATAAACAGGATAAAGAGTATAATTATTACAAAACACAATATGATGGCTAATTTTATGTCTAGTTTGGGTTAAATGAGGAGGTGCGCTAAATGTAAGTGGCACCATTCCATGACCTGGTATCTCAGACTAAAAATAAGAGAGAGAGAATAGAGACATTGGCCTGAGCACCAGCAAATGTTCATCTCCTTCTGTCTCCTGTCTGTGGCCACAGGAAGTCAGCTGCCTCACACTCCTGGCACCAGGCCTTGCAAACTGTGTCAACTGAAACACAAACCATGGTGAACTGTATCCAGGAACCACAAACCAAAACAAATTCTCTTTCTCCTCTTATTTTGTTAGGAGCTGATCACCATAGTAAGCAGAGTAACAGGTACAAGATCTCTAGCAGTGGGCAGAACCACCACGTTGGTTCTCTGACTCGTGAAGCAAGAGTAATAAAAAAGTTACAATAATATTATTTTTTTTTAACCACGGATAAATTTTTTGCACTATCCTAAACATTTATTACAACTTTCATACTGCTTTGAATGACATTTTTCTACACAAACTTTAGTCATACAGTTTTTCTTATTTATTTTTCCTTTCAATATAAATAAGTTTTTTCTTACTTATTATATATTGATTGTGGTTTCACCTTCCACTACTCCTCTCAGCTCTGCCCACCTTCCTCCCATCTGGATCCACCTACTTTCCATCCCTCATTAGAAAACAAATAGGCCTCTTTGTGATAATACTAAGATAAAGTATAATAAGATAAAACAAAAACTAACACATCAGAACTAAAGCCCAGGAAAAGACACACACACACACACACACACACACACACAAAAAAAAAAAAAAAAAAAAAAAAACAGATAGAAACACAGAGACCCACTCAATTGCACACTCGGTAATCCCATAAAAACACTAAACTGGTAGCCATAATATATACACAAAGAACCTATAGGGTAAGGAGAGAGAAAATTGTGTGTGTATACATATATACATACATATATATGTGTTGTGTGTGTGTGTGTGTATATATGTATATGTATAAAAGTAAGATAAAATTTAAATAAGGGGGTGGTCTCTAAGAAAAGGAACCTTCAAAGATGCCGTTGAGTTCATTTTCTATTGACCATCTATTGCTGGGTGTGCAGCCCACCGTTAAGAGTAGTCTCTTTACCCAGTGAGACTCTCTGGAAGAAACTAAATTCTCATTTGTAAGTGGCTATCAGCTGAAGATAGGTTCTTGCTTAGGGGTGGGGGCATGTGTCCACTTCTTTCAGCTCTAGGATGCAGGCCTGTACCTGTTGCTTCAGTATTTGTAAGGATATGTGCATTGACCTTATACATTTAGAAGGCCTTGTTTCCTTGGTGTCCTCCATCCTTTTGGGCTCTCAAACTCTTTCTACCTTTTCTTTTTCAAGATTCCCTGAGGCCTGGGTGAAGGGATTTGATGGAGACATCCTATTTGGGGCTGAGTGTTCCAACGTCTCCCATTCTTGACAAAATGTTCATCTCTGGGTCTATACATTTATTTCCATATGCTTCAGGAGGACTGAACAAGACACTGATCTATGAGTATAGTAGAATGTATTTACAAGTTAATTTAGTGCTACTTTTTTTTATTAAAACAATAATTTTTGGTTTTACCTTAAACCCTGGCTGATGTGGTCCCAGGTTTCTGGCCACACAAGAAGTTTTGGGTAGGGGTTCAATCTCTTGAAGCTGGAGTGGGCCTTAAGTCAAATCAGATATTGGTGGGTTACTCCCATAAGCTGGGTGCCACAATTTTACTAGCATATCTTGCAGGAAGGACACAACTGTAGATCAAAAGGCTTGTGGATTGTTTGGGTTTTATGCTTCCCCTTTGGTAGTGTGCAGCTTTCTTTCCTGTACCAAAGACACTAGCATGTAGGAGTGAAAACTGTATGTAGGCACAAACTCTATTTCTCCATGTTCAGTGAATTGTGTTGGTGTTATCTTTAGCAGAAGGGCCTTGTCATCAGTTTATGGAGAGCAACCTAGTCTTGGCAACAGCCTGCATTCTTTGGCAAATAATATAATTAGATGTAACCCGACCCCAGTACTGGAAACCTCATTTAGTGACAAGAAACAGCCAGTTGGGGCTCTGTCTCCCACATTATTATGCAATTTCATTTAGATTACCTTCATATATGTATATAGTTTGGGAATCTTCTACTGTATTAGGTTTCCATACTTCTCCTCAAGTGGCCCCTAATTTTAGCCATCTCTTCCTCTATTCCCTCCCTCTTCTCTCCCTATCTCCACTTAATCCTCTTGTTCCAGTCCCACCCCATGCATCTGTAAGTATCTACTCTTTTTCCCTTTCATAGGGAGATCTATCTGCCCCTCTTAGTCCCTTACTCTATACATAACCTGTGTGGTTCTGTGGATTGTAGCTTAGTTATCATTGACTTAATAGCTAATGTCCACATATAAGTGAATACATACCATATTTGTCATTCCAGGTCTTGGATACCTCACTCGGGATGATTATTTTCTAGTACTATCAATTTCCCCGAAAATTCCATGATTTCATTTTTTAACAGCTGAGTCATATTCCATTGTGTAAATATACCACATAACCTTTATCAAGTTTTCTGTTGAAGAGCAACTACATTGTTTCCAATTTCTGGCTATTATGAATAGAGCAGCAATGAACACGATTTAGCAAGTGTATACACCCAAGAATGGTATCGTTGGATCATGAGGTAGATCAATTTCTATCTTCCTGAGAAACCACCACACTGATTTTCATAGTGACTATACTAATTTGCCTTCCCACCAACAGTGGATGGGTGCTCAATTTGCTCTACATCTTTAGCAGCATGAGCTGACACTTGTTTTATTGATCTTAGCCATTCTGACAGGTATAAGATGAACTCTCAAAGGAGTTTTGATTTAGATTGCCCTGATGACTAAAGATGATGACCATTTCTCTGCCTCTCAGCCATTTGAGTTTCCTCTTTTGAAAATTCTGTTTAGTTCTGTAGTCATTTTTTTTAATTGGGTCATTTGTTTTCTTAATATGAGTTTGTTCCTTTTTGTTTTTAGTTCTCTCTATATTTTGGATTAGCTCTATATCTGATGTGTAGGTAGTTAAAAAATGCCTTCTCATTCTGTAGGCTCCCCCTTTGAATGACATTACTTTGAATGCCATTCAGAAGCTATTCAGTTTCATGAGGTCCTGTTTATTAAATGTTGATTCTAGTCTTTGTACTAACAATGTTCTGTTCAGAAAGTCTTTTCCATGCTTATGAGTTCAAGGTATTCCACATTTTCCTCTATCAAGTTTAATATATCTGGCTTTATGTTGAGGTCTTTGATCAATTTGGAATTGAGTTTTGTGCAAGGGGATAAGTCTGGTCTATTTGGATTCTTCTATAGAGAGCGGTCCCATTTCACCAGCACCATTTGTTGAAGATGCTGTCTTTTTCTAGTGTGTGTTTCTTGCTTCTTTATCAAGAATCAGTTGTTCATAGGTATGTAGACTTATGTATGAGTCTTCAATTCAATTTCATTGATTGATGTTTCTGTTTGCATGCCAGTACCAATCTGCTTTTCTTACTGTAGCTTTATAGTACAACTTGAAATCAGAGATGGTGATATCTCCAGAATTATTTTAGCTATCCTAAGTTTTTTAAGTTTCCAGATGAAACTGAAAATTGTCCTTTCAAGACATGCGAAGAATTGTGTTGAAATTTTGATGAGGATTAAACTGAATCTGTAGATTATTTTTGGTAAGATGGCCATTTTTAATATGTTAATCTGACCATTCATGAATATGAGAAATCTTTCCATTTTCTGATATCTTCTCCAATTTCCTTCTTCAATGACTTGAAGTGTTTATCATATGATTTTTTCACTTGTTAGGTAAGACATACCCCAAGATATTTTATATTATTTGAGGCTGTTGGGAAAGGTGGGTGTTGTTTCCATGATTTCTTTCTCAGTCCATTTGTCATTTGTATATAGGAGGACTACTGGATCTTTTGAGTTAATCTTATATCTAGCCACTTTCCTAGAAGTGTTTATCAGGTGCTATAGGAGTTCTCTGGTGGATTATTTTTAGGGTCACTTACTATTATATCATCTGCAAATAATGATACTTTGACTTCTTACTTTTCTATTTGTATCCCCTTGATCTCTTTCTGTTGTCATATTGCTCTAGATAGAACTTCAAGTGTTATATTGATTAGTTATGGAGAGACTGGACATCTTTGTCTTATTACTGAATGTAGAGGAATTACTTTGATTTTCTCTGTATTTAATTTGATGTTGGCTATGGGTTTGCTGTAACCTGCTTTTTTTATGTTGAGATATGTTCCTTGTATCCCTAATCTCTCCAAGACTTTTATTATGAAAGAGAGTTGTAATTTATCAAAGACTTTTTTTGTATCCAATGAAATGATCATGTGGTGTTTGTCTTTTAAATTGCTTATATGGTGAATTACATTTATTGATTATTGAACTATCCCTGCATCTCTGGGATGATGCCTATTTGATCCACTTGGTCATGGTGGATGGTTTTTTTTTTTATGTGTTCTTAGATTCTCTTTGCAAATATTTTATACAGTATTTTTGTATCTATGTTCATAATGAATATTGGTCTATAAATCTCTTTCTTTTGAGGACATTATGTCATTATGTGTTTTGGTTATCAAGGTAACTATGGCCTCAAAAAACAAAGTGGGCAGTGTTCTTTCTGTTTTTATTTTATGAAATAATTTGAGGGATATTAGCATTAACTCTTCTTTGAAAGTCTGGTAGAATTCTGAGCTAAAACCATCTATCTGGCCCTAGGCATTTTTTTTTTGAGACTTTTAATGACAGCGTCTATTTCACTAGGGGTGATAGGCATGTTTAAATTGTTTATCTGATATTGATTTAACTTCAATAAGTAGTACTTAATGAGAAAATTATTTATTCTTTTAGATTTTCCAATTTGGTGAAGAACCAGTCTTTAAACCATGCCCTAGTGATTTCCTTGGTATCTGCTGATATGCCCACCTTTTCTTTCTGATTTTGTTAATTTTGAATATCCTTTCTCTGTCTTTTACTCAATTTGGATAAGAGTTTGCCAATCTTATTGATTTTCTTGAAAAACTCATTTTTTTCATTAATTGTATTCTCTCTCTCTCTCTCTCTCTCTCTCTCTCTCTCTCTCTCTCTCTGTGTGTGTGTGTGTGTGTGTGTGTGTGTGTGTGTGTGTGTGTGTTGCCTATAGGAAAACCTTCTGGATTGTGATAGATGTGGCCACTGGGAGTTCTAGGTCAAATGTGTTTCTGGGTATTGGGACGTGAGGCTTAGGAATGGGGATGATCTGGGGGTGTGGGACTTCACAAGAGGAATGAAAACTGGGTGTTCCTCCAGGATCTGCTTAGTTATTCCCCCTGGGGATGGGGTCAAGGGTGAGGGGACAACATAGCAGAAGGCCTGCTAAAGACTTGGAGATGAGATGAGACTAGAGGAGTGAACTTGGAGGAAGGGAGAGAAAGGTGAAGACTTGCAGTTAGTTTATCTACTTTCCTAGCAGGAGTGTCCTGTGGGCTCCCAGAGATTGCCTCATGGAGTTGGAGCTTGGGATGAAGCATGCACTGGGGGAGGGTACTTAGGAGTGGAAGATCTGTGGCATCCCACTGAAGATGGGAGCAAATGGGGAAGGGAGGCTGCATTGAGTGTTCTGTTGCAGAGCAGGGGTGAGGGTAGGGACACTAGGAGACTTCCTTTGGAGTAGCAGGAAAGGGGAAGGTAGGCAGTTAACCTTGCTGCCTCCCTAACAGGAGCGACTTCTGCCATTTTTAGTAACATTATTAAAAAGAAATCAAGCTCAGGGAAAAGCATACATAGACACCTACGAATTGTAATAATTATAGTGGATAATGTTGCATTTTACATTTCAAAGCCACAAAAAATAATTTTGAAATGGTTCACCTCCTAAATAAGTGAGGATTGTATGACTTTGCCCATGACTGGACACTATATATAAAAACAGACAGCTCAGAATGGACTAAGTTGTATTCATAAGCCATATGTCATTTTGTTGCCCATAAACATACACTATGTTGATTCATTAATTTATATTTAAAATATAAATAAAAGTCTAACTAATGAATAAACAGAAATTGAAATTAATGGAAAGTTTTTTTAAGGTCAGATTTTTTAAAATAATGTTTTTGAAGTGATTCTTAAAAACATACAAGTAACATTATATGGGCTGAGCAGGCTCTATTCATGTTTTTAGGAATATACATGTATTCATATACATATATGTATGTAGAAGCAGTTAATGAAAAATAGGCCATGAATTTGAAAGAGAGCAGGAAGTGGTATGTGAGAGGGGTTTTAGGGAAGAAAGAGAAGGGTGAAATCATGTAATGACATAATAACCTCAAAAATAAATAATTTAATAAACATCAAAAATAATTTCCAAACTTATTACAGTGTATAGTATAGAAACACATTTCTAGCATACATGTCTATATTCCTCTCATATCTGTAAGTTTTTCATTTATTTTGATAATGTCACAGACTCAAAAGGCCTTAAAATTGAAGAATGCTGAGTAAGAAATTAAGAATGTTTTATCTAATATTTCTTATTATGAAACAAATACATTAGAACTTTATTAAAATCTAAGAGGACATTTAAAAACAAACTCTACATTGGCCACTAATCTATACATGACTGACATAATCAGGATTCATACAGTGTAAGTCACATCAGTTAAAAAGCTATAGTAATGATTAAAATAATTTACTGTAATTATATGCTGGTTACATTTCTGTTGTGTATTTATTGTTTGAAAGTAGCATAACTGGTATCCTTTGTCCGCTGTGAGGAAATGAGTGAAAAGAGAATCTTATTTCTATGGAGTTCACACAACCAGTAAGTAGAGGTTCAGATTCTGATCTCAAGTGACCAGCCTCCAGGACAGATTCCTGGTTAGCATTCTGCTCCCAAGGGTGATTGGGTTGTCAGAAATATCCTTTTGTCTTCTCCTGTCTTGTGGTGAAAAATGTTTGGCAAGAGGAGGTCATATTTGTGCCTTGACTTTCTAGCTGTAACAGTTTTCCCTTCTTGAAATAGCTTCCCACCTGTAAATTCATGTTTAGATTTTTTATTATTCCAAAAGACCACATGCTTTGGATGTTTTTACTTATATTCTTAGCTATATTAGAAAAATTAGTACTTGAGGATAGCTTTATGGCATAGCTTCTGTCAGATACATTTTAATCCAATGTGAATTAAAAGAGTTTTTAATTTAATCTTACATAATTTTAATTCTAACTCAAGGAACCTCAAAGAATCATCAACGATACACATTTGGTGATCTAATGCAGCGTGAGCATACTGCAATACATATTTCAGAATCAATTGTGAAAATCAGTAACTGTATACAACTCAACATTAATTTTTAATTAGAAAGCAAAGACTTCATGCAATCTGGAAATATATACACCATAAAAAGAAAAAAATGGAAATATTGAGAAATATTTTTCATAATTAAGATAATTATAATTTTATGAATATAAAATATCCAGCTGCCATAGAAATACACTGTAGCATATTTCTTGCTTAAATTGTGATGGTTGCTTTACTAAGTTTTTTTGAAATAGGGTCTCATTATGTAGTCCTGGCTGGCCTCCAACTTACTATGATACTAAGCTTGTCTCAATCTCACAAAAATTTACCTCATACTGGGCAGTGGTGGCACATGCCTTTAATCCCAGCACTCTGGAGGCAGAGCCAGGCAGATGCTTGTAAATTCAAGGCCAGCCTGGTCTACAGAGTGAGATCCAGGACAGGCAACAAAACTACACAGAGAAACCCTGTCTCAAAAAACAAACAAACAAACAAAGCCTCAAAAATGATGGGATTAAAGTCAGGTACCACAATGCTTGTTGGTCCTTTTATTTTTATTTTAAGTTAAAAGTTAAGTATTTAACTTTTTTATTTGCTTGGAATTTTCTTTTTTTAACATAGCATTTAAAGGACAGAGTGCTTCCTGGTACAAAATAGAGAGAAAATAACAGGTGATTACAGGATTAATAGCTACAAATAATTGCAATGACACTACTCTACTGCACTGTCTTTTACGAGAAAACTCCAATTAAGCCACATCTCCTTTCCATTACCATTCTCTTGCCAATTAAAGTCTGATCTATTTAGTCAGTTTTATACAGACGAAGCTTTTAGTCCTTACTAGATTGAAGGATTTACATCTTGGCAGGATTATAAAGGGTTGTGTCAGTTAACTTTTATATGCCCATAAAAGACTCTCCCAGATCTTCTTCCTGCTACTCGACGTCTTTCATTGTCACCAAAGATATCAAAAAAAGCCTTCTATTGTCACAAGTAAAGTGATGCTTGTTAACACTTTTTACACTTTCTTATGATGCAATTATGCAATAAGGGAGAAATTCAGAGCAGTTAAATGCAATGTATAGATTGTTGAGAGTGCTAATATTTATAATCTTTTAGGACCCACCATCTTGATGGCTCAACAGGAAGGCTCTGGTGGGAAAGATATTTACTAGAAGGTAGTGTGGATGTTTGATATTTATCTATAGTCATGGAATGTGATGGAAACAATATCCAGAGAGCTTTTCAAATCACACATAGCACCTTCTTAGCTGCATGGTACTAGTCATAGACACAGCATGTGGAAGAGGCTCTGGAAAAACATCATTCCTGGGTTTCAATGTCAGTGTTCTCTCTTCCTAAATTGGAGGCAATAGACAAGTCATTCACTCTCTGAAGCAGCAAATTTCCTTCTTTTACTTAGGAAAACAATCTGCAATAGCATTCCTGTGAATGTTAGAAAGAGTATTTGGGAAGTAGCAGCGTAAAGCAGAGAGCTGTTGCTGGGGTGTGTGATTGTGATATTGGGGTTGTGGTTGACCATTCCACTGGGCTAATCAGTACCTGATTGTTCCAGGCTCTAGATCCCCTTCCTCCCAAAGAGCAAACATGTGGACTCTCAGAAAGACATTTCACTGATTTTCAAATCAAAATTTTAACATCAATAAATACCCTGGCAAAATGAGGCATTGTGTACCTAAGGCAAGAGATTATGCATGTCACCATTCTCATTGGCTCTTAATCTCTTCCTCTTCCCAAGTCACTGATGTTGATAACACAATTTACCATGAGAGAAGGTACAGAGCACATCAGTTCTATTCTTCATTAGAATGATAATAGACATGGAATCTATAAATATACTCTTCAGTTTAAAACTGAAATATTTAACCCTTGCATTAACCAACCTTATGTGAACCTTTAAAAGTATCCATAAGTCTGTGATCTGTTGCTGATTTCCTCATTAGTTTACAAATAATACTCAGTACTTGAAAATCAGCCACAGATTATTATATTATATATAATATATATTATACCACAAATCTTGGGTATAAGCAAGCTACGGGGTAGGTATTGTAAATGGTATTGTTATTACTAAACATTCATTCTATATTCACATTGGTGTACTCCCAACATTTTCCTCCAGCTACACTCCTATCTTTATGTCTCCATATTGTAAATTTCAGCAAAAACAGTCAGTGTCCAGCAGCAGGCTAAATGTCTCTCAAATGCACTTGCTTCAAACTTTCCATTGGCTCCCATTCTTTAGAAGAGTACCTATAGATCTAAAATGACCTGCCTTCCCCCAGAATCTCTCTGGCCTTGCTTCTGCTTACACTGTTGTGGGCTTGATAGCATCCCAGCTACTTCTCATGCCAAGAGTTTAAGCATTTCACAGCCTGAGGACACAGTAGTGGGCTCTGTCCTTTGTGTGACCTTACTCTTTCTTAATGCTCATCCAACTCACCTCCTTGTTTCTCAAGTCTGTTCTAATGTTAGCTCCTTCCTTAATCTCTACTAGATATCCTGTAACGTCACACCAAATCCAACATTACATACTCGATTTTCCTTATTTGGGTTTCCTATTTCTCCAGGACATCCATTAACATCTAATGTGTTGATTGCTTATTTATTAATTTTCTACCCACTCCATTGTAAGTACTTAGAGAGGTTAGACAGGATCTCTTTCTGCATCCTATTGCCTAGAGCTTAGAAGTCCCCTGCTTAGCTGTAAGTAACAAACATTACATTCAGTACTTTCAGACAGACATTTCTTTTAATATTTGTAATAACTCTATAGGCTGATGTTATTATTCTCATGGTTTTGTAGGTAAAGAAACTGAATTTTTAAAACTAATATCACACTAAAAGTAAATGATCTGAGATAGAAAAAAGTCTTTGACTTGAAAACCTGTGTTCTTTCATTGGGATTTTTCTCTTCTAGCCATGTGATTTATAGGCATTTTTATAAGCCTTAAAACCACCTAGATTTGCTGACCTCCCCTAAGTCTAGGACTTTGAAATATACCCAGCAGGTTGTGAAATAAGAAGTGTCCCAACGTTCGTAATTAGACTTCATTTCACAGTTGTACTCAACAATGTGTCTTATTGAGTTTTGTGCCCTTCCCAGATTTATGGCTTCATTTCTAATTCCTCAGTAGCTGCATAGCTAAACAATACTCATTTGATTCAATTAATCTGAGGAATGTGTCCTAGGGAAATCAGCAGTGGCATGGGCTTCCCCATGTTCATTCTTGTAAGTCTTCATCTTTTACGTTTACATTGCTCTTAGTCTGCATCAGGCAACTATCTCTGGCAAGTTCATTGCATATGCATTCTGATTGCATTTAGAGCCTTTGGAGTTGCTATTAGGCATAGTGGAGATAATTCAGAGCCTGGATATATGCTGACTTTAGAGCAAAAAACAGCGTGTTCTCAAGTATCTGAATTACCAGGAACCAGTTTTAGTAGGTCATATTCTATAGCCATAGACATAAGCAAAAACTTTCCTCTCATGTAATTTACCTAAGGATAAATCTATGTCCTTTATGTTTCAAGAATGGTCAAAATATTTTGCTGTCTTTGCAGTTTAATAAAAATAAATGTTTGAGCTGGGTGGTGGTGGGACATGCCTTTAATCCCAGCACTAGGGAGGCAGAGGCAGGAAGAGTTTGAGGTTAGGCTGGTCTACAGAGAGAGTTCTAGGACATAGAGAAAAATAAACTGTCTCAAAAAATAAGCAAACAAAAGAAAATATTTAATTTTAAATCTATTTTATATACCTATATACCTTGGGTTGCATACATATTCTACAGGCAACTCCTGAATGGAAATTATTTTTACTGTATTCCTAACATGAAACATATTGGTTATGATATATTGTCTCATTATAATTTGAATTGTTTCTTACAAATTTAAAGTATTTTTAGCTACAAAGCATGTTGATTAGAGGTGATGGCTTATAGTTTTCTTATTTTGATAAAGCTTGAGCTTTCTATCAAATGATAGAGTCTTCAAAAACCAGGTTTGGGAAATAGTCTCTGCTCTTAGATACATTTGTATATTGAATTGTCATTAAGTATTATTTCTTCCTCAAAAGTATGAGGAAATTTGCCATTGAAATTTTCTAGAACTACATGGTTGTTTGGATTTTTTTTATTTGCATTGTTGTTGTTGTTTCTCTTTTTTTCCCCAGTACTAGAAATTCAAAATAGGCCTCAAGTTATTCACTGTTGAGCTGCATAATTCCTGTTGCTATAGTTTGAAGTGTAAACTCAATATTATTAGAAAAGGACTATTTAAATTCTGTTTTTAGCCGGGCAGTGGTGGTGCACGCCTTTAATCCCAGCACTCGGGAGGCAGAGGCAGGCGGATCTCTGTGAGTTCGCGGTCAGCCTGGTCTACAGAGCAAGTTCCAGGAAAGGAGCAAAGCTACACAGAGAAACCCTGTCTTGAAAAACAAAAAACAAACAAACAAATTCTGTTTTTAAATTTAAACTATTTATGTTTCTGAGAAACCATTTCTATACCTCTCTTTGCCCCCTTCAACTCTTCTTATGTCTCCAACTACTTGATAATAAGTATGTGGTTATGTACCCCATTTCCATTATCTGTTCTTCAGAACATCTAGATTGTTTCTGTTGTCATGAGCCCACCAAAGATCACCAGGAGTCCAAGTCCCTTTGCAAAAGCAAAGAGCCTTTATTGCAAAGCTGAAGCTTGGCTTTTTGTCAGTTCTGACACAGCAATTGGATCAGGGAAAGCATTGAGCTCAGTTATGACAGGGTTTTAAGGAGTAAAGGATGGGTGTGGGGAATTGCAGATTCAGATGGGGGTTGAACTCCCGATTGGGCAGGAGTGAGGTAACAGAAGTTTTGTCAAACAGTGATTGGTACTGGCATTGCTGCAAGGAAATTGGCAATCTGTATACAAGTGATGTAAGCTGCCCTTTATGTTCTAGAGCATTTAGTACTTGTTGGTCTCAGTTCTGATTGGTCTCCCACAGGTACAGTTTTTGGATTTTTCTGGTTATTGTAATGGTGAGGCCCAGTCCCAATTGTTAGTCTTCAGCCTGTCATAGCTGCACTAATGTTAAATTAGGCCTCTTCACTATTTCCAGGATGCTGTGAATAGAGCAATGAACACAGTTGAGCAAATATCTCTGGAGTAGGAAATAGAGTCCATTGTGTATATGACCAGGAATGGTATAACTAACTAAATCATATAGTAGAGGTATTTCTAGATTTTTGAGGGTCTACCACAGTGATTTCCATAGTAGCTGCCCCAATTTGTATGCCCACCAACCATGCATAAAGATTCCAAATTCACCACAAACCTGCCAACATTTGTTTTTTGTTTTTCCTTTCGTTTTTAAAATTTTTATTTATTTGCTTTTTTTAAAGTCTGAGCCATTCTGGTTGGGATAAGATGACATCTGTGACGATTTGAAAGATATTTGTCCCCAAAGGGAGTGGCAGTATTAGGAGGGGTGGCTTTGTTGGAAGAAGTGTGTCACTGTGGAGGTGGGCTTTGAGGTCTCATATGCTCAAGCCACTCCCAATGAGACAGTTCACTTCTGTTGCCTTTGGATCTAAAGACTCAGCTTTAGCACCATGTCTGGCTCCATACTGCCTTGATTCCCATCATAATGATAATGGACTAAACATCAGAACTTTAAATGAACCACAGTTAAATGTTTTTCTCTATAAGATTTTCTGGAATCAGGGTTTCTCCTCACAGCAATAGAAACCCTAAGTAAGACAATATCTCAAAGTAATTTTATTTTTCAATGATATGATGGCAATTGGTGGAGAATGATTTTAAAATATTTCTTAGCTATATTTTTTGAGAACTCTGTCCAGTTTCATAGTACGTTTTAATTGATTAATTGAGTAATCTCCTTAACTGCACCTTAATGTACTTGATTAATAATTAAATTATGTCAGTCAGTTCTAAGTTTATTGTAATTGAATAATTTTTCCTTTACATTTTATCTACTATCTTCTCATTTTGTCTACTAATTTCTGATTGGACACAAGACACTGTGTGTTTTCACCTTGTTTGGTGTTTGAAAATATTGCATTCTTTATAGAGAATTGGTATTTCTTTAGGCATTTGGACAAATCACTCAGAAATAATTGACTCATCTACATTTCTACTTAGGTGACAAAAATGGTAATTTGTCTGGGGGAAATTATCCTCCACATATGAAACAAGAGTATTCTAACCAGAGGAAATGAGTGAGAGTACAAATCCATTCCACACTTTTCGTTTTCGGCAGAATTGGAAGTTGCAGAGTCACTGAAAATATGAAGTGAGCATCAAATACTTTTATATATTTTGATTATATACAGGTTTGCCTGCTATTAGAGCAGAAATTATGTGGCCTAATATTAAAAAATGTTTATGATTATGTTTCCAAATGGAAATAATATTTACCCCTAAGAAAACAATGTATGATGAACTATAGAAAAATACTTTTGTGATTATCAATTATTGTGGCTTCTGAATATATCTATATATTGACATCTGTATCTATACAGTGTAGCCATACTGTCTTAAGTTCTGTGACCTGTATGGCTTTGAGGTTTACCTGACTAGAGCAAGGAGGGAATGACAGAAGGACAGAGCAAAGACACATGTACAGAAAAGCTGAGATCAGGTGGGCCATGTGCTCTGATGGACATGCACCAGTGACACAGAAACTTGGAACCTTTTCTATGTGTCCCTGAGCAAGGAGGGATCTTTATTGAGTACAGCTGAATGAGGAGGAGGTGGTGAGTTATCTAATCTCCATAAGAGGTCTCTGTAAGGGAGCAGTTTGAGATTGCAGTCATCAGGAGGTAGAAGCTATGGTTGATACTTATTACATACACTGGTTTTAGCTAAAGATCAATCATTCATAGCATCTGGAATTGCCAAAGGCTTTGGCATAACTCTGAGCCTGACCTAGGGAAGACTTTGCCATTCCTATGGATCTGAGGCACTGGGATCCTCCACATAGCTATGCTCATATCCAAATACACTCAGGACTTTCTCCACTCTGCACGCTTATGGGCTTAAATAGAATTTTAATGTAAAAAAAATACTTCCACACATTGCAGTTCAAGCAACACTCAGTAGCAAATATATTTTGTTTGTGTGTATATGCTAAAAACTAAAAAAACATAGCAAGAATGTTAGATAGGACTTCTGTGTAATAATTAGAGCTAACACTTAAATTCAAAATTCTAGCATGGTAATGTCATACAAAAGACACGTATGTTTTTTACAGTATTCAAAAATAATCTCTTGTTGATATTAATGAACAACAGAACACATCAAATGTAGCTCTCTCATATGATACTCAAGATGTTCACATTTTGGTAAGCTTACCAATGAATTAGTGGCAAATAAATTTAAGTGTTTTATCCCTACTATAGGGACATTCTTCATACTGTTGTAGAAATAAACTTACGTCCTCTTTGCCTAGTTTTATAATGAAGGTCCAAAGAAAAACAGCTTTTAGGGTTTTAAAATCCAAGCTCAGTAAGTTCAATATTCATCTGTAAGAATACATAAATAATTATTCAAAACTCACAAAATAAGTTCTAGAAAGTTTATTGATCATCCTAGAAGCAGCTTTGTGAGCAGAATGTTAACAATGGGGATGTTATGGGTGGGGACATTTGGGAAATTTGAACTGTCCACTCAATTAAGCTTTGAACCCAAAAGTGCTCTAATGAACTTTGTTATCACTAAACACAAATAAAACACAACTCACTTATTCCTGATTCCACTGTTTCATTGGGGGAAAATATTCATAAAGAGAGACTTGGGTCTTCTCCTGTGCTGTCAATCAACAGAAATAGGTGATAACCTGAACTCAGTATGTTCTCTGAGTCCACTATGAATGTTCTGTATGTCTATCGAGAATCACACTGTTCAGTTTGTCACAATTCATAGTTCTAGAACGAAGGACGATTTCAAAAATAATAAATATTTTTAAATCAAAGTAAAATTTATTTTAAAAAATAATTTAAGCATTTCATGACAATTTCCAAAAAAGTTGGAAAGATTAAAATAATTACCCAAATAATAAATTCAACTTTAGAAATTTATTATCAACAAGCTGAGTAAAATTAAGTTTGATGACATTAGACAATTTAAGAATGAACTGTAGATGACTGTAAAGATAGCTCAGTGATTAAGAGCACTTAATGTTCTTGCAGAGGACCTGGGTTCGGTTCCACAAAGCACAGTGTGGCTCACAAGCAACTATACTTCCGGTTCCAGAGGATCCAATGCCTTTTTTGATCCCCGTAGTCATATGATACACATGCATACATGTAAGCTCACACACATACATTAAAATAAAATCATAAAAAGAATGAATTGTGTAATATATATTACATTGTGATATATGAAATAATAATTTTTATCTTTGCACAAAACTTGGTGTTTTTCAAATTCACAGCCAATAAATATCCAAAAGTTATAAACTTTTTTTTTTTCAAGACATGGTTTCTCTGTGTAGCTTTGGAACCTGTCCTGGAATTTGCTCTGCAGACCAGGATGACCTCCAAATCACAGAGATCCGCCTGCCTCTGCCTCCCAAGTGCTGAGATTAAGGGTGTGCATCACCACCACCTGGTACACAGTTATAAACATTTTTATTAGATAACACATTCTAATTAGATAACACATTTTACACAGAGTAGAACATTAATTCTACTCTGATTAAATTTTAAAGGCTTAATGTAGTGTTGTGAACTAGAGGCCGCAAGACTAGCTAGCAGATCTTTACATCTTCCATAACTGAAACATCATAATTATTGAACAAAACCCTCATTTTTCCTTCCCCATCAGAAGAACAATCAACATTTTATTTACTGTTTCTATAAATACAACTATTCAGATATCTCATGGAAGTGCAAATTTGTCCTGTAACTGTCCTCTCTCATTTATCCTAATATTCTGACAGATTGTTAAAGTTCTGATAATGTGAATGAGGCCATGGTATATTTATCTTTACTATGAAAATCAGCATATACTTGATGACAGTTATGTTCAGTTTTTGGCTTTGTTTTGTTTTCAGATAACTGGTATGCCATCATACATCTGAATACTTTATTTAAAATATTTCTAATAGTTGGGATTTTTCTTTGCCTCTTGTTAGAATCAGGAATTAAACTGCTCTGTTAATGTGTTAGAGGAATTTTGAGTTCTCATACTGGACCTGTGATAACATATGGAGATATACAACCAAATATAAATCCATCTGAGCATGGCTAACTATGTGTGTTTGCCACGAATAAATAATTGGCTGGGTCTTTCCAGTCTAAGGGATCACTGAAGCATGTATATTAGTGAGTTGCAGCAGGTCTCAGTGTATACCTAATTTTCAGAAGAAAATGGTTCAGGAAAGAATAAAGTTCAAGAAATTGAGGGTTCAGTAAATACCAAAGAAGAGGTTGCCTTGTGAGCATCCAGCAGTCAGTGTCTAAAAGGGTATATTTGCCTTGCAAAGAAAGAATAATTTGAGGGCTCTCTTTAGAGCATGCTTCTCTTTTCTGACCACACCAGTATTAAAGCCAGAGATCTTACACTCAGACTCGCTGTACTCAGTAAGATTAAAGTAACACTGAATTCTTCTTTTTCTTTCTTTTTTTTTACCTCCATCCAATTGGCAGAGAGTTAAATTGGTTATAATTCCTTCTACTGGCAATGATATTCAGAAAAAAACATGCATTAATAATCATACTAGAAATATTAAGTGTTATATCCTTTGGCAGGAATTTTAAAATTTAAATATATGTCTAACCTTTGACTCAATGGTACAACTCCTAGAGTCTATCTTAAATAAATTATATAATTACCTTATAAAGCTGTTTCTAGTGCTATGTCATTGGCAACAGCAAGAAATTGGAAGAGAAATTAATGGCAATTAAAGAGAATGATGGCATGTACTGTGGCGCATCCATTGCACAGGCCTTTCTGCATCCACTAGAAAGAACATGTTAAAATTTTACTGTCAATTACAATAAATTTTCATGATGTCATCTGGTATTCAAAGCCAATGTATCACAAGGTGTGTTTTATAATATCTGACTACACTAAATATGAACAATGCCAAAAAATTCATTTGATACTTTTGTAGAGAATCTTTTATGTATAGAAGATATAAATAAGAACAGGGTATCATTAGCTCACATTATCCAATGTGTGCAGCTCAGGAAAAGAAAAGGGAGAAGGCAAAATTAAGACAAAAGAAATGGAAAATTCAAAGACTTCAATATGCACAGTATGTATAATTCAGTTCATGCAAAGTGCAAAACTTTAATTATACCTTTGCATATGTGTATGATCATGCAAGAGATGTTTTAGATTATGATCACTGATATGAACTAAATACTATATCTTCAAAGCTCAGATGAGAAAGCCACAATCTCCAATGTGCCTATATTTGTGGTTTTAAAATTAATAATTAAATTTCTGTGAGCTCGCAGGAAGAAGACCCAATTCAATATGACTGGTGACAGGAGGAAGGAGGAAGGGATACTGAGGACACATGTACGCAGGGAAGGACATGAGACATAGCAAGAAGTTGACTATCTGAATGCCTAGGAGAGAGCATGCAAGAAAAGCAAAACCAGGGATACCTTGATCTTGGATTTCAAGCCCCTACAGCTGAGAAATACCATTTTCCTTGTGTAAGCCATCTGATCTACATTCTTTTATTATGGCAGCCTTAACTAACTACTCCTTTTATCACAACGTTAATGTGTGTGATGTATTTCAGGTCAATTTGTGCTTTTTCTTCAGAGTAATCTCTAGCATGTAATTTTTTTTATACTTTATAAGAAGAAATTAGAGTTATTATTTCAAAAAATGTTTTAAGTGGGAGAAAAATGAAAGGAACAGAAGGTAGGAACCACTAGAATTGAAGGGTCATATAATTTTCGAACCAGGTTCAGCAGAATGAAAAAATAAAATTAAACACTTTGTGGTAGTGGAGGGAAGCAGAGACACTCCTGGATGCTCAGACAAGTGTGCCCTTAAGGTGAGGGGAAGTGACCTGGAATTGCTCAGAGATGGAGGCAGGACAGCCTGAAAGAAGCCAAAGGATAGTTTGAATGCAGCTTCCTTGTGAGTAGGCAGGGCTTCTTACAGCTTTCAGAACACTTGCCTCAGTTCCCAAGGTCTACAGAAACATATTTGAGACTGACCTCTATTGTGTTGCAAAGAAGTGTGATTATCTTTACTTAAAATGTGAAGTTAGTTAAAGTTATTTTCCAGAGCATCCCATATTGACTCTGTCCCTGCATTTTCCTGTAGTTCTCTCATTTGAAAATATCCATGCCCCCAAAGGTTTCTTCAAACATTCTTACTGTTATTTTTTCCTCGTCTCTTTGCCTCCCTCTGTGAAACCCCGGGGCATCATATTTTGTGCTTACTTAAGATACACATAGGCATTTACATACATACATATATAATTTGGAATAATTTATGCCATTTGGCATGATTATGCTCCCCTAAAGAGCCATAGGCTGGCTAACAAAATTCCCAGAGTGAAGTAAAGGAAACCTCCCTCGCAGTTGTTGGTAAGGGCAGTCCATGAGTCTGGAGAAACATACAGGCCTTTGCTGTTGCTCTTTGTTGACTCCCTTCTTGAACTAGAGATGAAGACACTGCACACGTCAAACAAATGATTGGAGAAATCAAGCTAGACCTGACCTCCTCCTCGAGTACTAATTCTCATCATATCTCAAGGTGCTATGGAAGCTGTCAGGGAAGAAGAAAAATCAGCAATCAAGAGCCCTACTCAGTTGTAAAGCCTAGCAAATACAATAATAACTAGTATAGCAAGATATCTGCAAAGGGTACAGTGATTGACACTTCTGTCTTGGGGATAATCAACAGCCTTGTAAGTGATCCATTAAGAAGGAATCCAAGTGTGGTACTGTAAGCCTAGCCAACTACTCCTGGTTAATGAGGTCATAGACCCTAAAGGAGAACCTACTACTCCCTCTTTATAAAACTAGTATAAAATTATAACTACAGTCTATGTGTTTATACTAACCATGAATAAGTGCATTTCTCACCCCAAAGAAGCTTCTTTTATTCAGCAGACACTGCCCATGACAGAAATTCATATTGAGCAAAATGCCAAGAACAACTAACTATGGGGTGCCTAACCCAAATTGATATATCTACAATACAACCCCTAAACCTAAGGCATGGGGAACATTCCAGGAGACAAAAGATTTTAAGAGTCAAACAATCAGGAAGACTGCTTTGAAATAGTGTCCTCTCTGTAGGATAAGGGAGGTATTCTCATGAAATCTCAGCAATGTGGCTACGTAATAAAAGACACACACAATGACAACACCAGCTGACATGCTAATGTAAAAGGTAGAGATTTCATAAGGCCCCACCCTTAGATGAAGAGATATAAGCAAGTAATAACTGCAGAGAGCAGCAGAATCAGTATTCTCCAAGGATGAGCCCCTTGATAAGCTATCCAATTCCAAGGGGCCAGCTCTTAACACAACATACACATATACACGTACACGCACACACATACCAAGGGCAGGCAACACCAACTGCGTGGCTGTGTGTTGTGTGTTGTGGTGTTTGGCATGTTTTTTTTTTTTTTTTTTTTGTTGTGTTTTTGTGTGTGATTTTTTTTTTGTTGATAGAGATAGACGAGAGAAAAAAGAAGAGAAAAAAAAAAAAAAAAAAAAAAAAAAAAAAAAAAAAAAAAAAAAAAAGAGAGAGAGAGAGAGAGAGAGAGAGAGAGAGAGAATAATTTAAAGAAGGGGTGATAAATTTGAGATGGATGAGGACACAAGAGATATTGAAGGAAGCAGAGGAAGCATGGGAATTATGTAAATACAATACTCATGTATAAAATTCTCAAAGAAAATGAATATTAAGTAAAAATAAAATGTCCACCTTCACTCCAGCATTGCCCCTGCATGAAATTAATCTTCAGCATCTACTATTTGGTACTAAATTGTGGCAGACTAAGGGGTGGATGACCAACTTAACTGAACAATAAACTGAAGTGAACATTTCCTTGATGAAATCATTTGCTTGAAGAAGTCATTTCAGAGTAGGAGTTTCCTATGTTTCAAAATGAGAGCAAAGTCAACTTCTCCAAGGCTCCTTGACAGCCTGATAATTCGAGAAAACCACAGTTGTCTGGGAAGAAGATTTATTTATTAAGGGATGAAATCGGGATCACACACTCAAGAATTCAAAATGAAGCGGCACAGTTGCCTCTTTGTCTCCCTGGGAAAGATGGGGAAAGCTCCACACCAGATCACTAGACTGTGCTTGTGTCAGGAAGGATTCCGCATCCAAGAGAGCTCATGACCCCCTTCCTCTTCCCTTTTAAGAGGTCATGTAGGTAGGCAAGAAGCACTGCCTTTATTGGGCCAGATAGCCAAGGTCATGGGTGGAGTGAATATCCCCTTTTTGTCTAAATAAGAAGGTTCTAAACCTAGTACAAAACTACATATAATAAGAAAAATTATCAAGTTTTGTCCAGGAGAAAGAAAGGGTAATAACATAAACAAAAGTAGAACTACAACCAACAAGAACAACGTCAAGTAAGAAACATACAGTCGGGCGGTGGTGGCGCATGCCTTTAATCCCAGCACTTGGGAGGCAGAGGCAGGCAGATCTCTGTGAGTTCGAGGCCAGCCTGGGCTACCAAGTGAGTTCCAAGAAAGGCGCAAAGCTACATAGAGAAACCCTGTCTCGAAAAAACAAAAAAAAAAAAAAAAAAAAAAAAAAAGAAACATACTAAATGTCCAGATCATAAGTAAATGGCAAATTACAGAGATTACTCCAAAAGCTGTCCTTTCCTGAAAAATCTAAATGTAGTACCTAATATGCTCTTAGCTAAGATATGAAATGATAATAACTATAACCATCTAGACTTCAATCCCATCAAAGATCTGAGAAGGAAAATATTACCTCAGGAAACAAGAAGTACAAGCAAGCAACTTCCAAAAATGCAAGAAATGACAGAGACAGCTGGCTGCCTGAACAGTCACCCAATATTTTTCTGCATCCACTTTTGGCTATAGGCCTAGAATATCTGACAGACCATTTTCAGAAGCAGGATATTTGAAAGATCATCTTACACTGTCTTGGCAAGTTTCAGCAGTAGCTTTTTCTTATGTTCTAATCATCCAGAATGGACAGTATGCTTGCTATCAGCAGCTGAGGCAAGGGCAGCCCTTTGCCCAACAAGCCATTTTTTGCTAAAATGAAGATAAACTCCATGTGGAGTGTCTTCGATGTCCAACATCCTCTCAGAAGTAAGTTGATGCTGTCAGGTGCAATCATGTCTCACATCAACAGAATTCTAAGTTATTAAAACACTTAAATGCCATATTCTCTAGGTCTATGAAGTTGTTTGAAGATTATCTATCCATCTGACATATATTTCTGTATATCTAAAAAACCTAAAATGACTAAATATGACAAACATGGATGACTATTGATCTACAATTCTTATCAACCTAAATAGCTTAAAGAATAAGGCTTCATATTACAAAAATAAATAATATGCAAACAGATGTACAGTATAAGGATAATGACCTCAAATTTGTGACAATACACAAAAATATCTTAATCAGAGGTAAAAATGCATAGTGCAATATGACAATATCCTTAATGTGTATCAATATACAAAATATCTCAAACAGGAGTAGGAATATACATATAATATGACAAATACAGTTTTGTATTTTATCAATATACAAATTATCTTAAAAACAAATAGAAAAATAATTTTACATTTACATTGATATACAAGAATACATGCCAATGCAAATTATCTAAAGCTGATAGTTACTGATTTAGTTTACAAGTAGATACAATAATCTACCTTATTATCCTATCCTATCTCTTCCCCTTTGATCTTTCCCAAAAGAGAATCCTACCATGGGATGAATATTTTGTTTCATTTTTACTTGAGTAAGTTTGAGTCTCCTCATCATGAAGTTGCTGATAGTTCCCACATCTTGACCTCTAATAAATCTTACAATAAATTGGTGAGCTGAATCTGATTTCCCTGTTCCAAATCCTCAAATGACTCATGACTTTGGTGTTCCCTCACCAGTTCTTGTAGCCTTGTGCAATAGAATTACATGAGTCAGGTTGTGTTCTGTTTTTCTCTCTGATGCTTGCCCTCTTTCCCAGTAGAACTTTTCCTGTATTACTGGCATCATCTACTTGTTCAGAAAATTGCTTTAAGGCATTAAAAAGCTGAAGTTCCGGAGACTAGAAGTCCAAGATTCTGATTTTAACAGGATTGTTTCTGCTCCTTGGCTTGTAGATGGTCACCTTCCTGCTATGTCCTCACATAGTCTCCCTGTGCACATAAAAGTTTTTTATTTGTTTGTTGTTGTATTTAGATCATATTCACCCCTATTCCTCTCCCTAACTACTCACAGATCCAACCTTCCACCTCACCAACCCCTCCAAACTTTGTGTCTTTAAGCAAAATAATAACCCAATAAGTCCACTGCCCATATGGGTGCTGCCCATATACTCATGAACCATTCACAGGTGCATGATGGACCTCCCAGAGGCCATAACAGAAAACTGATTCTTTCCCTCACAAATCCATAAACTGTGAGCCTCATGTAGGAATGGGGCCTCATGTGCTTCTCCTTCCTCCATTTGAAACTGTTGACTGGCTATTCCATGTATTTGTGTGTAAGTGTGTCTTTAGGAATATGCAGATGTACTAGGAGTTATCAGTTTCAGGTCCAAAGGAAACCTCACTTCCCCAAAATTCTAGAGGTTAGGCAAAAGCCATCTGTGGGAGCCCACAGAGGCTCCCTAGTAAGACCTTATTCAAGGTCAGAGAATTTGAACTTGCTTTACTCAACAGGGCTGCATAATGGGATGATTTGGCCAAAGGCATGGTTACCAGGTGTTTTGAAGGGTTTGCACTTGGCTGTACATTGTATTTTGATCTTGAAAGGGGAAGGTCTTTTACCTTTCCCCTTGGCAGTGTATAAAAACCATTAGAATAAATCTCCAGGTGGCTGAGTATTGACCCAGGGCCCTTTCAAAGCTATCCTATGTCTCTTTCTTGTTGTCTCTGTCTATATTTCTATCTAATATTTCCTCATTCCTCTCTCTCTTCCCCGCAAGAATACTTCAACAGGTTGGAGTCCCTGACAGCCGTCATTCTTCAGAAATTTATGAAGCTGGATCCTCTGCACTAAAAGGAGTCATTCCTGTATCATTGTCAGAGGGGACAAATGGCTATCTGTGATGGCTATTGACATACTATAAAAGTCCCAGAAAATGCTGAAGGAAGACCCCAGACTCAAGTAGTGTGTAAAAACAAAGAACATTTATTTACCAGCATATGTGGGGTTGTTCACCTGTACAAAATGGCGATGACCCAGGACAAAGGTGCATAGATCCTTTAAACATAGCTAGGGGAATTTCAGAAACAAGTCATCTAAAACATGATTGGTTAAACAAGCTGCAATTACACTAATATGTTTTTGATTGGCTGAGGTTTTAGTTTTTCTATCTTTGGGCATACTGGGGCAAGTCTGGGCCTGCTTCAGGGTGTTACAGGAACTGTTTTTTGTTTGTTTGTTTGTTTGTTTGTTTTTGGTTATTGTCTTGTGATACTGTGGCCTGGCTCAGGCCTCTTACATACTTCCCTCCTGGTCTCTGCTATCACAGGTGGTGTTGACTAATGGCCTTTGCTGAAAACAAAAACAAAAACAAACACTTGTTTTCTCTTAAAAAAAAACTGAAACCTAGATCCATTTGTAAAATGGGGGAAATTTAGACCTCTCAATACTAAAGCACATGCTCACCTATAGGCTCCCTCAGTGTAACAACTGCCTGTTACATATTTCAAAGACCATGCTAACATCCTAGCTCTTCTCACCTCTCTTCTCCCTCTCCCAAACTCCCTCTAGCTCAGGGCTTTAGTATACCTATCTATTCACTCTCTTTATAAACCTGCTATCTTGGCTCTGCTCACTCTGTCTTCCTTTCTGTTTCTTCTCCCTCTCCCTCTCTCTATGTCTCCCCACCCCTATCAGCTCTGCACCCATTTCTTTCATGGCCAGGTCCAGTCTGCTGGCCTCGTTCAGCCTACTTTTTATCCCTGCTCTGGACACTGCCTGTTCTCTCCCTCATATGTATGATAAAAAACCTTTCCCTTAACCGTAAGATGGAGTGGTCATGCTGTCAGGTCATACAATCAGATGCCCTGGAGCTGGAGTTACAGGTGGTTGTGGGCTGCCTGAAATACGTACTGGGAGTCAAATTCCAGTTTTCTGCAAGAGCATAGGTGCTCTTAACTGCTCTTAACCTGCTGCATCCAGGTCCACAGCCCCATGTCTTTCTTTTTGGTAAGAGTCTTGCATTTTTATGTTTGGGATTTCACTTAATTTTAGTAAACATCAGACCATTTTTCTTCAACTATTGTTTTCTGCCTCATCCTGTCTCCCCTCCTCATTTCATCTCAAATGCTTATGTGATAGATCTTTTAATACTGTTCCAGAGTCTGTTAGTGTTTTATTCATTTATTTCAATCTATTTTTTCTTTTTTTTGAAGCTACATTATTTCAAGAGACTGCAAATGATATATTTACTGCTATGCATAATCTTCTATAAAACTTATCTGCTTAGAAAAAAGTAATTGTGAGTTATTGTACTTTTAATTTCCTAAACTTCTATTTAGGTTACTTTTAATAATTTCAACAAGTTCCATTTTTCTGCTGAGATTTCTTATGTTTAATCTTTATGACCACACATTTCCCTTAAACCCTTAGAAATATAATTGCTTTAGTGATTAGAATTTTATTTGCTAATTTCATCATCTAGGTTGTGTTAAATACCTTCATATGTTTTCTTTCTTTTGATAACGAATTTTGCATTGGTTTGCTAGGGTAGATCCTCTCTAGGCAGCCTGAAGTGTTTACTAGGCACTTCTCCGTTGGGAAACTGAATTATAAACACTGTCTCCCTTGTGGTTGGTAGCAGATAAAATCCCAATGGAATTATTTAAATTTGCCAGTTGTTCTAACTAACCCTTTGGGGGACTAAATTATAAAATCAGTGCAATTTGAATTGCAGATTTGAGAGTCCCTTTCTGACTTCATACCACTCCATTTCCTGTCTGGGATCCATTCTCTGTTAACTGGAGCTTGAGTTTTAACCTCTGAAATAGAAGGCTTGTTGAGTATTTTAGAAGCAAAGTCCTATCATTGACCTTGTTGTGGATCAGAGGTCAAAAAGCCAAGCCTCTGAGCCGTGGTGTAGAGAAACTACCAAACTAGACTGATCCATGGGCAGAAAGAAAGATTTGTTGGGGATCAAACTGCAAAGGCCATCTCTGTGGGGTGGGGGTAGGGGGCAGAGAGAGGAGTGAAATGGTGAAAAAAGCAAGCAGATTTTATTTGAGAGTTAGGAGGGTGTGGCCTGAGCTGACACAGGCTGTCTGGTTTGATCTTCCCTTAGCTGAGGTAGTTTCCTTTGGAGGGAGGATGAAGGGAGGTTCCTGGAGGATGAAGGGAGGTTCCTGATGAAAAGAAACCACCTTAAGACATCTCCTTTTCCAGTAAATGGAAGCCTCTAGACTTGTTTACTCAATAACCATCTTTCTGTTTACCAACCAAAGTCCTTCTGGTCAGGGCAACATCACCAGCACTGCCATGGTGTGTGTGGGGGAGGGGTGGACATGACAAAGTCCATCAGAGGTCTTGGCTTTAGGCTGTGCTCTTGAAATCATGTTTTGTTTGTGAAAAAATGAAATAAAAGGAGGGCATGACTACTCCTAAAGTATGGAAAAGATCTTTATTGTAGGTAGAAGGGAGAAAGCAGACAAGTCCAGCTGAACATGGCAGATAAATGGGACCATAAGAGGAGAGACAGGGAGGGAGAGTAAGAGAGGAGCCACTGACTAAAACACACCTCCACTCCAACCCCACCCTGCCAAGAGCACATAGCCAAAATGGCTAGATTATATAGGGAAAAGAAGGGGGAGGGGAGGGGACAGCAAACAGAAGCCCAGCCCCTGGGAGGGAGAGATTTCGGGTAAAGGGTGGGTTGAGAAGGGCTGGGAAGAGCCATAGATCCTGAGTGATGTTGGAGGAACTGGGAGAAACCACAGGCACTGAGTGATGCTGGAAGAGCTAGAAAGCACCTGCTTTGATATATTAATAGGCATTTCAGTTAACCATTTGTTCCAGGTTTCTTTTGGACCTGACACACTGTATTATTTTTTTCCTTTCTATGTCTTACAATTTTCAATGGTAATGTTTTGTATATTTTATCCTACATGGCTAAGAACAGAAACATAAAAGATCTTGGTTGTTGTATTAATGAATGTTATTCTTTGATGTGGAAAGAAACATAGCCATCTCAACAATCAAACCTGAGTTTCTATAGGTTTTTAAAGATCGTTTTTCCTTTATGTGTATAAGAATCCTTCTCTGCTTGGATGTTAATTATCCTTCATATCTATAGCAACAATTGTTTTGCTCCTTTTTTCTTCTAAAATGGAAAATTACATCAGCTGCTTCTGTCAAGTTCAACCAAGCTTCCATTCCTGAAATAATTGTAATTAGATTAGAAGACATCATTGTCAAGTTATGCTCATTATTATATTTTTAGGTCTTTTGCATCAATGTTTGCAAATATTATTTTTCTATAATTTTATTTTCCATTCTCAGTGAGGTTGTTACTGAGGCTGCAGTAGGTTCTTACAATGAGTTAGAAACTGCTTAAATTTATAATGTAGTCATAATATGTATAAATATCTGAAAATTGGATTTTGTTTCTAATCACCAATAAAATAGTCTAGGAAAATATTAAACTATTAATTCATGTATTTTAATATTTACAGAGTGTGGGTATTTCTATTTATTTCTGAACAAGTTTTGGGTTGTTAAGAAATTCCTACAAATTGTCAGCTTTATCTAAATTTGTGTCGTCATGGATATAACGCAGTCACAGTAACTTCTTATCTGTTCACTAAGGATTACATTCATGAATGTGTCTTTTCCTCTTTTATTTCTAGTGCTGTTGCTCACCTGTGCCTTTGTTACTGGATTCACGGGGTCTGTGTCTTAGAGGCAATCACCTAGGAACAGAGCCCTAAGAATAGGTGTCACACAAAAGTAAAAGCAGAACACTTCTGGACAGGAAGCTCTTAACAAGATTAGATACACTCAGGTCCAGGCAAGATCTGAATAAGGAAAGAATGACAATGACCCTTAATGTCCAGCAGATCCTTAAGCTTATGAAAAGCTTCTCTCTAGGTAGGAGATACAAAGGATGAGGAAGGACAGGGAACAAGAGGAAGGAAGAACAAGGGCTGGTGCAAAAGTATGCATGGAACATTGCATCTATAGCACAGCCATCTCTAATAATGATTTCCAACATGTTATGTCATTTAATTTTGATGATTCTTATTTCTTTAAGATGCATTCTGTCCTTTTATAACTAATTTCTTATGTCAGCAGTTTGGCTTTTTATTGCTTACCCTAACTTTTTAGAGCCCGCTCATATTTGGATATTTTACAATCTGTATTTCAAGACATGTTTAAGCAATTTTCTGTTGCTAAATAAAACATATGGGACACAATTGTTTTTCAGTGAGGTCCTGTGCTAGCCTGGGCCCTAGCAGGCCAAAACAAAATGGAGTCCCTTGTGTTAAATACAATGTAATTCAACAGAAACTTTAAAAAGTGAGAAAATTATGAAGAAGCTTAAAACAAAAACACAAGCAAGACAAGAGATGTCAGCAATCGGTTGAAAGAAGCCGTGCTTGCCTAAGCCAGTGTAAGTCAACTTCCAAGGGAGCATTTTCCATTTCTTCTGTTTGTGCTTCTTCAAGCTCATTCCTGTCCCCCACTCCTTAGCTCATTCCTAAGGCTGCAGGAGAGATCCTGTCTGATTCCCTAGTCAGTAATAAAAGCCAGCTATGTCTTAAAGCTAAATATCAGTGAAGTGCTTTAGGGCATCGCTACATCAACTGTTGACACTTAGGGGTTCTTTGCTGTATTTGTTACTGTACATTAGAGCAGGGTATTTATCACACAGAGGATACTCTGTACATGTTGGATAAATTGAAGATAAAATATTCTCTGTCTGATATTTCCAACTCTAAAATATTTATGTGTCTGCTCTTCCGTCGCTTTTTCTCTTGTTCATACAGAGTGTGCTGACTCCAGGTAGATTTAGTGGGTTTTAATGTAAGCTCACATTCTTTGGATCTTAATTTATGAAACCAGTGTTCCCCTAGAGAGAGCTTATGTTCATTTCTGCCAGCTTCTTTGGATGCACTACCAAGTTGGAACAACTTTAAACTAAACCACTGGATTTATGTTTTTCACAGGATCCAGTAGCAGGAATTCGCTTCACAGAGATCTGCGTCTGAAATGTTGTTTACATTTTCCTCCTTCTCCTGACACTAAATTCAAGAGAGAGAATTTTCCTTGACAGTGGGGTTTTGTTCTTTGTTTGTTTGTTGTTTTTGTAAACAGGCTTCAGTTGCCGTGTACACTGAGTGTTAACACACAAGGTTAGCACTGTTCAGCAGAATTGGAAATGTACCATAGAAACATGATATCAAAGACTCTCATAGTGATAATTTCAAGAGGTATATGATGGAACTAATTTTTGTCATATATTTTACTTAATGTCATTTTAATGAGTAATCAATATAGACATCTTTGAAACATTTCTCTTTTTTACATTCTAAAGCTTTGAAACATGGCTCTTTACCCCGTGCACATTATTAGATTTGTCTAGAGGGACAGAAGCAGTGTAATAATGAGTATAGAACAAAGGCAATTTGCTCAGAAAAAAGGGCTGGGAAGGCTAACAGTAGCCGCTTGAATGCTAGAGAAGCTGAGGACCTCAGGCCACAGCTTCTCAGTCTACAAGGCTGGATGCCTCAGTAGCGCCAGCCTGGTGCTCAAGGTGTGGAGTTTGGAAAGCCACTGGTCTTCAGTCTGTGCTGGGAAGCTGAAGAAGCTGGTTTATGATGGCAATGAAGGATAGCAACAGAAGCTGTAACAAGAGAGATGTGCTCGATGAAAAAAAGCAAGGTGGGCTGATGGGGGAATGTCTGTCTGTATTCTGAGAATAATATGTGTTGCTCTGACTAGTTGATAAATAAAGCCATTTGGCCCATGGCAAGGCAACTTAAAGGCAGGCAGGAAATTCAAAGAGAGAGACAGGAAGAAGGTGGGGAGAGACACCAGCGATCTGCCCAAAGAGCAACATGTAATGGGACGCAGGTAAAGCCACGGAACATGTGGCAATACATAGATTAATAGTTATGGGCTAATTTAAGATCTAAGAGCTAGTTAGCAAAAGGTTTGAGCCATGGCCATGCAGTTGTAATTAATAAAAGCCTCTGTGTGTTTACTTGGGGGATGCCAGTGGGAGAGATTTGTCCCAACTGTCCAAAGTCTGGGACACAGAAAAACTTTCAGCTACAGTGGGCTCTCATTATATCTGCGCTGCCCTGGGACAGTACCAATTACTCCAGGGAAGGGCTCTCCCCTCAGTTATTCTTTCTTGGAAACAGACTCACCCAGTGACCAGTATCTTAGATTGGATTCCAGATCCACTCTAGTGACCAATCAAGATTTACCACCATAGACAGACACATAGTGGTTTAGGAAGTCAATTTACACACACAGAAACACCTATGTACATAATTCCCAAAATTCACACTTGAAAAAGTAGATTTGAATGCCCACACTGAGATTATAATTAAATTAATTTCTATGAAATAAAACTAAAATGTATTCCTCAGACTTGTGAGACACGTTTCAAGTACTCATGTTCACACATGGCTCGTGGCCACTATGTTAGAAAGCCCAGCTCTAAAATCTTAGTATGTGTGGCTTCATGAAAGCAGATATCCACATCTTGAAAATACCCTCATTCCCCTTTTCTCTTTCTTTTTACTTCTTTTCTCTTGGCAAGATAAAGCCCTCTATAAGCCCCATGCATGCCAAATGGCTTGGAATCACTGTTTCTCTTTCCTGCTTCTGTTCAGTCTTTACCTGTGTATAAAGCTGTTATTTTGCCTTTGCTGCAAATATATACTTTAAATAAGGTTTGCAATGCTTTATCCTATATGTAAAAATTATTTCAATAGAAAAGTCAGCTATGGTTCTTGAAATTCTTACTGGAAGGAAGTTCATTTTGGCTATTTGATCCTGAAAGGAAAGGGTTTTTCCTCAAAAACTTGTGACTTTCCTAAATATGTTATAGCTTAGGGAAAAAAGTAAGAAAGAAGTCATTTAAATGATAAAAATGAAAAATCACACAGCATTTAAATGAGTGATTCCATACCAAAGTTTGTTAATAAAATATTATAGTATCCCTCTAACTATTAAGGTTAATGATTGATCTCCTATTTCTGCTCTTCAAATATCACAGGAAATCATTAATGTTTCAAAATAAACATAGCATCCACTATACAAGGCTTATATACTTAGAGAATCAGAGCAGAGACTATCTTGTGCAAATTTGGTAGACTTCATGATTCGTAGAAGTGATGAATGTGATTAGCAGTGAGTTTCCTAGACTCTCTCAAACTGGTCCTGAACTTACTGTTACTACACATGATATTTTAATGCTAATGTTCTTTGATTTCTGATATGTACAAATGCGCTTTATTTGTGATTCCTGGTGCACTCAGAAACATGAATTAAAGTTCATGAATTAAAATCAAGTCAGTTCTCTATTTACCTATGTGGAGCCAAAGCCAACAGCTTCATTTTAAAGCACTGTGCAGCAAAGGATGCACAATGATTGAGCTATTGATTATATGGTTTCCTTACTACACATGGAATTTTGATGTATTGATGGGACTAGGTATACAGGATTCCTAAAGAAACTGATTATTAGTTTATTAACCACACAGACAGAGCCTAAACAAGCCTAGGTCTGCAATGAAGGCAGACAACATCTGGGTACCTGTAGCTAGAGTTTTCCTGTCTTGCCCACAGTCAGGACAAATCTCTGTCACACGCCAGTCCCACAGCCGCTCAGACCCAACCAAGTAAACACAGAGACTTATATTGCTTACAAACTGTATGGCCTGGCAGGCTTCTTGTTAACTGTTCTTATATCTTAAATTAACCCATTTTTATAAATCTATACCTTGCCACATGGCTGGTGGCTTACCGGCATCTTCACATGCTGCTTGTCCTGGAGGTGGCTGCAGTGTCTCTCTTCCCTTCTTCCTGTTTCCCCAATTCTCCTCTCTCCTTGTCCTGCTTATAGTTCCTGTCTGGTCACTGGCCATCAGTGTTTTATTTATATAGAGTGATATCCACAGCAGGTACCTCTTGTACTATTTATTTATCTCATAAAGAAATGTCTCATAAAGAATTCTTGCACTGTGTAATTCATTAACTTAGCAGTGACTTACTGGGTAAGTACTGTAGGAAAGTGCAGCCTTGCTTACATAAATGTGAAGACTATTTTTCTTCCTTATAAAGCATAGTGGAGCTATGCATTTTAACTCCTGATTTCTGAAACAGGACAGAAACCATTAATACATTAAAACTTGAATCCATTTCAAAGAAAGCTTTTGTGTGTGGTTCCCCCCTCCCCCCGAGTATTTGGTTATCATTGAACATAATGTTTAGATTGTTCAATGAGGCCATGTGTAAACTGATTTCTTCTCTTCCCCCAGATTGTCCCATCCTTACCTCAAGAGCCAGCAATAATCACTATTTCTTCTCTAAATGCCCATCATGTGTACCCAAGTCATTTCATATTTTACCTTGTATTTCACATTTACTGTACTTGTTTAATATTCTTAATAGCTTCTTAGGATTGCAAAATGAGAATCCAACCCTAGCTACTAGCATAGACCCTTAGCAATACCAAGTGTTCTAGTAGTGAGAAAGAGAATGAGGAACATGTTCATATTCTTTTCATTGTATGTGGGCAAATGATATCACCCTTAAGGCTGTATAGTAAAAGCAACTTTGCTTTGCACTTTTATCACTAGAAAAGTTCTGAAAGCTAAAATTCTGGTACAGTGCTTTGCTACCTTCCAATCTAATAATAAGTGGATTTATAGATGTAGGAGAAATAAGTTACCATCATGAGGATATTATATTATTATTAACTGTAAATGTGGGTCCTTAGTAAAATTAGCTGTACCACCAAAGTTAAAACATAATTACTGTAAACATGCTGTAATGTTGGCCCTTTAGCCTCTGAATTACCTTTAAGAGGAAGCAAAAGGACATAGGGAAAAGCAAAATAATTTGAGGCTTAAAACAATTAAGTCTGTAGAAAGCTAATGCCAATGTTTCACTTTGATGTTAGGGCTTTTACAAACACTTAACTTTTTTATCGATCTTTATTAATTGAAAATGCTATTTTTGTTGTGACTGTAGATTTAAAAGATACTGAAAATCAATAGTTTCATAATATTTCAGTTTGTAAGATTTATCGGTAGATTATAAATAAAATGCATTTGAAATGCTTTTAGAAATTTGGAGCATTATCAAAATATACAAAGCTGTGAATTAATTTAATATAAATTATACATATTTATACCTTCAGAACTGGCATCTAAGAAAGTCTAAATTCTAAAGTTCAGACTGTGGATAGAGTGAGTGCACTTTTCATTTTGAATGTGTCTTTATGTCGTGTAAAGTTTTCTGCTTTTAGCCATGAAATATTACCTAAAATCAGAAGATGTATTTGTATTTGCATATTCAAATTTCCTAGCATTTGTCAGCTGAAGAAATATTGTGCAAATACTTTAGTTTTGCTTTAAGCAATTTGTCATTGCAAAAGCCATCTCTCTCTGATTATTGGAAGGTGTTTTCCATTAATGTAATGACTAAGCTTTTCAAAAAATTCATTGGGAGGAGAAAAAATTTACATGTTGTTGATAATAGGCCTATTATTCAAAATGCCAAAGGAAGTTGTACTATCTGATGAACGTTTTATTAAAAAGTAGAGTGGGATGGTAATACAAGGAAGCATTTCTCTCCAGCCTCAATTCCAGGTTTCTCAGTTAATTTGAAGGAAGAACTTTTCCTGGAGAAGTTTTATCCCTGTTGCCATGCATCAGAAAAATGGCATTGATCTAACTTTGCACATATAAACAAATACATTTCCCCCAAGAGTTACCAAATTTTAGCTGTTATTTTTTCATGTAAAGGTAAAGAATTTAGACTGAATTTAGACATTTGGGGAAATATATCTCCCTGACTTTAGTAAAAGTTTCTAATGCTGAGAGCTGACTGAAATAGGGAACCTCTTTCCAAATAACTTGGGAATAAATAGGTTGTTATGAATGATTTGGGTTCAATAAATTATGCAAATAATATTTACATAAATATTTATTAAAAGATTCAATGTATTAAAATATATACATAAATGACATAGTTATTAATTAGAAATAGTTGAAAATGAAATTGACATGATATAAGACTAAAGTGATATCATCTATGTTGAATCTGTTCTGTATCATGAGTACATATATGCTCAATCTATGACACTCTGAGGTATACATGCATTATATATGTGAAAGAGCTAAACAATGTGCAAAAAGTAACAATGTTTTAAATTAGTTTTAGTCAGTACTTCATCCATACTTTTATCAATAGTATAAAGTATAAACAATGAGTTTTTCAACATATGTTTAGCATTTTCAGGAATAATTGCATAGGATTTTGATAAAATGTGCAGTTTAGTTATACTAAGTGTAATTACTGATTTATTTATGCTGAAATGCTATTGAATCCACATGTTAAAGATGAGAAATCATTGAAATAAAGATAAATGATTAATAAGCTTTTTTAGAAAAAAATTGTGATTTCTCTTTTTCAGAAAAGAAGAGATTACTATAAATTTGGAATAAAAGAGCATGTATACATAAGGCAACTTTAATCTTGAATACTGAATCAGGGGTTTTTTCCACACTAATACCATGCAACATTGAAAGACATCAGGAAAACGTACTGCCAAACTCTGTTTTTGACCTTGCCTTAACCCAAGTCTACACATAGTAAAATGGAAGAAGCAGGGCTTATTGTTCAGCCAAATGCTCACAGAGGAGTCATTTAGCTAACAGAAGATCTTCACTTGACTTTTCTTTGACATTATTTTTTTAAAGTTTAATTTTCTTCATTAAAAATGGTACTTGAAGGGTAGTAAATGGATTCATTAGCTATAAAGGCTAAAATCCCATTATTCACCATATTAATAATCTTTTTTTCCACAGGCTAAAATACCCTTAACTTTTTGAAATGTTTTCCATGTCTTTATGTATTGCTTCTTCTTGTAGCCTATTATAGATTACTTTTTGATTTTGACATTAAATATTCTACTAATAAAATGTCAGAAGATCTATAAAAGTGAAAGAGATTTGTTTAATAGATCATGTTTAAATGTAAGAGCATGTTCTGCTCTTGTAGAGGACACAAGTTTGGTTCTCAGCACCTACACTGGGTTGCCCACAATTGCCTAATCCAGCTCTGGAGAATACAGATGTCTCTAGCTTCTGTGGCACAGCACTCACATGCACATTCAGATATAGACACACACATACAGGGACACAAATTTAAAAAATAAACCTTTTGTTAAAAGTAGCTTTCTGCAATGTTGGTACCCAATTAATGATTCCTGTAAATCAGCTATATTTCAGAAAAATTTAGAATTCAGTTGAATAAACTAAATGCACATTTGAATTTTATTAGACTAGAAATATTTTACCTAAAGTTTGCATTTTAAGACTCCTACTAGCTCCTACTTTTTTCTCCTACACACAGAGGCTCTGCCATGTGGGTTATGGTTACTCTAGCTGCCCAGGTTGCATTCTAGGAACTTGAAGGCCACTTCAAGACTGATTCTTCCCTTATTTAGTCTTAGAGATATCAGATAAGGTGGCTGGTACAAGAAGAAAGGACATGACATATTTGTCTCTTGTTGTGTCCATCTCCTCTAGGGTCTTAACTTATGGGTAAGGTTACCTAGCAGCTAATATGACTAGAAATACCAGGCCATTCAAAGAGCAAAGAGAAATGGCACCTAAGATGTTGAAAGGTAATTCCCATAAAACATTATCATTCCCCATTCTCATTCTCTCTCTGTCTCTCTCTGTCTCTCTCTCTGTCTCTATCTCTCTCTCTGTGTCTCTCTGTGTCTCTCTCTCTGTGTCTCTCTCTGTCTCTCTGTCTCTCTCTCTCTCTCACTGCTTTCCCACCCTGTCTCTGTAACTGATGCCCTGGGTTGGCCGAGTGATTTGTGGGCTTTCACTTCTCCCTTCCTTGCCCATGAAATCAGGACCATTTTTCTTCCATCTCATTAACTACTAGTTTTAAGGAAAGTAAAAAAAAAAAGAAAAAAAAGAAAACAGTCCTTTTCTTGGTAACATGCCTAGTAAACAGCAGCAACACTATCACTGTTTTAGTCAAAGAGTTATTGCTGTGAAGAGACACCATGAACATGGCATCTCTTATAAAGGAAAGCATTTAATTGGGTTGACTTAACGCTTGCAGAGGTTTAGTCTATTACAGTCATGGCGAGAAGCATGGCAGCATGCAGGCAGACATAGTGTTGGAGAAGCAGCTGAGAATTCTACATCTTGATCTACAGGCAGTGGAAGATTATGTTTCACATTGGCCATAACTTGAGCATAAGAGACCTCAAAGCCCACCCTGACAGTGACACACTTCATCCAACAAGGCCACATCTACTCCAATAAGGCTACAAGTCCTAGTAGTACCACTCCCTATGGGTCAAACATTGAAACACGTAAATCTATGGGGCATTAACTGTTCAAATCAGCACAATCACCAAGCAGATGTTATTGCATATGGCTTACTCTTATTTCAATCAGAGTATTAGAAAGTCATATGTGGAAGGAATTATAAAAACTATGACCTTATGATGAAATTTCATGGTCTCTTACCCCAGAGCAGTCTCTCCCTTTTCTTTTAGTCTACAGAAAACCAACAATGTGAGTGCCTATAGAAGAATGTTAAGAATATTTCCCTCTACTTATGCATTGAAGAATTCAGTGTCTAATTTATAAGGCAACTGAATTACACTGAGAATAATGGGAAGGTGATATGGTGTTTTATGATATTTTGTTTGTGTTCTGACAAATCAAGCTTGCCTGGAGATTAGAGGGCAAAGTAATTAACCATAGAGGCTGGGTAGTGGTGGCATGCACCTTTAATCCCAGTACTTGGGAGGAGGAAGCAGGAAGATCAGGTGTTCAAGGCCACCCTAGGCTACACCAGATTGAACCAGTCTATAAGAGAGAGTGCCAGGCAATGGTGGCACATACCTTTAACCCCAGCACCTGGGAGGTTCAAGCCTTTAATCCTAGCACTAGAGAGGTGAAGACAGGAATATAAGGTGGGTGGAGACAGGATCTCTCCCCCATTCAGTTTGAGGATTCATAGAGACAGGGTGGCCCATTCACTCTGAGGATTCATAGAGATTGGATCCCTCTCATTCATTCTGAGATTTCTTAGAGGTAAGAGGTTTCTAAGTGGGGTGCCAGATAAAGTGTGATCCTAATTAGTCTTAACAATAAAAACCCAGAATCAGTTATCGAGGATGAAAGCTGAAAGATCAAAGAAGCAGAGCAGCAGCCACTTGGAGACTTCTTACCTCTACAAAATCTCAGACCAAATGGTGGGTGATCCTGTCTCTCTATGAATCCTCAGCGTGAATGGGGTCAAGATCCTGTCTTCACCTTCCCAGTGCTGGATCAAAGGCATGTGCCTCTCAGGTGCTAGAATTAAAAGTGTGAGTCACCATTGCCTGTCCTCTACGGTTAACTATTGGCTAGCTCTGCCTTCTGATCTCCAGGCAAGCTTTCTTTGTCAGAACACAAGCAAAATACCATGCAACAATTTGGAAGAACATGGATTTATATAACAACACCCGGTCCCACATTATTCCCCTTTTAATAAGAAATTCTGCATTTAAAGACAAAAATCCAAATTCACTCTGTATTATTAACTCTGGTAATTGATTGCTGAATTAATTAGTTACTGCTGCATTGCTGTAACCAAAATGCCCAGTAAGAACAATGAAAAACAATAAACATTTATCTGGGCTCACAGTTTCAGAGGCACTTGGGACAGGGGAGCAATGGCAACAGGACCATGAGGGAGGGGGCAGCTTACTCAGTATGCACAGACCTGAAAGCAGTGACTGAAGCTAGAACCAAGAGCATGTGTGAGCTTCAAAAGCCCACCCCTTGTTACCTGCTTGTGTAAGCCAGACTCTGCCTCATGAAGCGCTTCTCAAATACTTCTATCAGTTTAGGAACAAACAGTCCAACCATGAGCCTGTGGGAGACAGTTTCAGGTTCCAATAACAATACTGAAAATGTATGTGAATTATATTTAATTTGCTTCTCTATCCTAGCTTTTTCTGGATTTCATATTAAATATTTTTAGTATAATTAACTTAAGAATTTATAGTGGATGTTTTCTGTTTCCCAAGTGGACACTAATTTATGATCTTGTGGCTTTCTCACCTGAAGGGCATGAATGTGTATTTTCCTGGGTGAAGACAGAACGTTTGCTGATGGATATAAAGGCTTGTACGTTTGATGGATTCTTGGTAGTTTTGATGATGAATTTTATCATTTCTGACATATTGTCCCTCTGTGAATGGTAAATCTTTCCTGTAACAAGTCTCCAACAAAGGGCTAACCTCTCCATTGTCTTTTAAATTTTACCCCTTCAAATTTTCCCTAGGAAAATTTCCATACAAATGTTTTGGCTGGATCTATAATTTAAGTAAAAGTATAATGCACTAGATAATAGAACATTTATTATATGAAAGTATAGATGTCCCTCACTGTTGATGGATAACTCCTATTTACTCCTTGTGTTTATCAAAGTCTGTGATGTTTAAGTCATTTATATAAAACAGTAGAATGTTTGTGTACAACCCTCTCCTATATACTTGAAATCATCTCTAAAATATACATAATGCTTACTATAAAGCAATTGCTGTTCAAATAGTTCTTGTACTCTATTGTTTGAGATAACAATAAGAAACAAGTCTGCATATGTTCAATAAAAATGTACTTTAAAGACATTTATATTTTATCTATTAGGTGTGTGTGTGTGTGTGTGTATTTGTACGCACGTGTGCACATGTGTGCACACGTGCAAGCCATGGAGCACATGTGGGCATCAGAGAACAACTTGGGGGAGTTGCTTCTCCCTTTCCACGAGTGTTTACAGGGTCAAACTCCTATTTCAGGCTTCTCAACAGACTCCTTTATATGCTGAACCATCTCACCAGTCTCAGATGCAAAATTTACAAAAATATTTCCAACATGAAGTAATTTGACTCTAGAGATACAGATTCTGCATATCAGAGGGCCAAGGTATAACTGTTACTAGACTATGTATGATTTAAAAAAGTTAAAAATAGACTATTTTCAAAAGATTTAGTGAATGGTAAGGCATATGTGTTTATTATACAAACAAAAATGGTCTGCTTAGATGTCTGTCAATGGCCCTGACAAAGGAACAAAAATCAGAGTAAACTTCAACTTCAGAGAATCAGAAAACTGTCCCAACTACACTACAAATCATCTTTGTAAGTATTGAGAGGAGGCAGCGCCTCAGCTTTCTGCCTGGAGGCAATTTTGAGTCTATGGGCACTGAGGGGCAAATCAGAGTCCTTGATGAGTTGAGAAGTTGGAGATTGGAGTTCAAAAGGCGAAAGCAGCTTGAAGTTGTGAGACTGAATTCCGACAGAAAGAGCTTTGCAGGAGAGCTCTCAATCGGCTTGAATCACTGTTAATCATTTGACTCTGTGTACTGAATGAAGTTCCACCGTCTGACTTGTGAATTGCAAGCTTAAAGCAGATGAGATGAGATGTTTGCCCTCTCTAACAGAATGAGACATTTCATGATCACCTGGTTAGAAACAGGGCTGTTGGGATAATCAGCAGAAGAGTCAAGGGTCCTGTGTTAGCAGCAGGGCAGATAAATTTCTGGAGTGAAAACTGCTATTAAGATAGGTGTGGTGATACAAGCTTCTAATCCCAGCATTGGGAAGGCTGACAAAAGAGGATGGTTTTTAATTGAAGACTAGCCTAGTAGTTTACAGAGTAAGATCCTGTCTCAAACAAACAATGATTTAACCATCAAACACACACACACACACACACACACACACACACACACACACACACACAATCAGACAAACGCCCACACATGCACACATACACAAAACCCTACTCTAGCATTCCAAGGAAAGCTGTCTATAATGATCAGATTGATCTGAAAAGAACTTTATCATTTGTCTAAATAAAGCAGAAAAGGGGAGCATAGGTCAGTGGTAGAGTGCTTGACTCAGCATGAGGTGCAGACACACAGAAAATGGTTTTGCCAGGTATAATATTGGCACTGCATGATTGTTACCCAACCTACTTGAGAAATTGAAGAGGAAGAATTACTTTTGACAGGATTTAGAGACCAAGCTGGGCATACAAATGAGATTCTGACTCACCTCTCCCCAAAAATAAATAAAATAAACCACAACACTACCTACAGAGGACAAAATACAGATACTTAAAAATACAGCATTCAAATTATCCTTAATTCACAAATAATTAAAGGAGGGTGTAGCATGAATCTTAAAAGGTCTTATTAATAAAAACAAACCTGAAGTCACGTATTGGGGTGAACGCTGGAAGATCAGAGAAGTAGGACAAGCCACAGCTTCCTCACCTCACCAATTCCTCAGCTGATCCTGTTTCCTCAGACTAGAAGCCTCTGAGTTCTCATCCAAATGGAGCTCAGCTGAACTGCTGCTAAAAGCTTAAGCAGGCTCTAGTTCCTGGTTTTCACACCTTATACACCTTTCTGCTTTCTGCCATCACTTCCTGGGATTAAAGGCTCACTTCCTGGGATTAAAGGTATAAGTCACCATGCCTGGCTGTTTCCAGTGTGACTTTAAACTCACAGAGATCCGGATGGATCTCTTCCTTCAGAATGCTAGGAGTAAAGGTGTGTGTGCCACCATTTTCTAGCCTCTGTATCTAGTGGTTGTTCTGTTCTCTGACCCCAGATCAGTTTATTAGAATGTACAATATTTTGGGGGACACAATATCACCACAGGAGGGAGATGAATCAAGCTGGTAGCTAAAAGCCTCTCTCCTTGAAAAGGCATACCAAATTGAACAGCTATTTATTCACCAACCATGTTCACAAAAGCTAAAGAAATCAGGGCAGGGACCATAGTACCAAATTTTAGTGTAACAACCAAAAAAGGCATATGGACAGTGACAAAGTATTGTCTCTCTTGCTCACACCACAAAACTCTGAGGAGGGAGAGACCTCCTGCTAAGAAGATGGAGAAAGAATCAAACCTAGGCTGTAGATTTGAAACCCAGCCACGAGGCCAACAGACACAGCCCTTAGAATGGCTTCCACTACTTTTCCTCTAACACCAACTTGTTCAACAGAGTTGGGAGCAGGGCTTCTCCCACTGTGAAACAAGGAAAGAAGTCTAGTAGAGGGCCTTGTACTAGAGATGCAGTACAGTTGGAAGCTAAAAATGCCACAAGCAGCAAAAGGCTCACAGAGCTTCTAGAACCATCTTACAATGGTGCCAAGACCAGGATTCTAGAGGGATGACTCAAATTTACTATGCACCTTGGAACATATTTTAAATAAATTTGATAGCTGTAGAAAAATGATGCTTATCTAATGAGTTGCTTTCTTATGTTCTTCTATGCAAAGCCCACTAACCAGAAGACTTTCTTCGCACTTCTTGAAGTGTAACATCATTCTTCTGGTGATGAGCTATTCATGATGTATATGTCCCAAAATACTTTTTAAGCTTTTCTTTACTTAATTCATACAGAAAACTGGTACTTATTCAGGTAACATTATACAATCTCTCAATATATGTAAATACTGCATAATGTTCAAGTTAGGGTAAACATAATTACTTCCTTGAATATTTAAAATCCATTTACAGTTTAAAAAAATTCAAAATCTTGGTAACTGGCATTTGTAAAATGTACAACACAAAGCCGGGCAGTGGTGGAGCATGCCTTTAATCCCAGCACTAGAGAGGCTGAGCCAGGTGGATCGCTGTGGGTTCGAGACCAGCCCAGGCTACGGAGCGAGGTCCAAGACATGCACCAAAACAACACAGGGAAACCTTGTCTCAAAAAACAAAACAAAACAAAAAACAACCAAAAAATGTACAACACATTATAGGTTGTTACAGAGTAAGATCTTGTCTCAAACAAATAACCTTAAACATATACACCACACAGATAGACAGATACACATGTACACACATACACATAGCCATACCCTTTAGCATTCCAAGCAAATCTGTCTATTGCGATCAGATTGACTTGAAAGAACTATATCATTTGACTAAATAAAGTACACGTGGGAAAGTCAGAACTTGCTGCTTCTATCTAGCTACAATTCAGAACCCACAGTTGCATCCCATCACTACCGCCTCTAGCTTCTCAGAACCACTTCTGCACTCTGAACTGCTATAGGATCAACTGATTTTAGATCACACAATTGAGTGACATCATGCAGCGCTGGTCTTTATGTATTGGCTTACTCCACTTCACAAAATAACTTCCATCTTCAGCCATCTCATAAGCATCAAAATTTTGTTCTCTGATGACTAATATCTATCTAATATATTAATTACTTTCATATCTTTTGATGTTTATACAGGCATGGAGTCTGCTGGATAGTACCACTACTTTATGTAGGAGTTTTTGACATAAACTTTCTTTTTTATCATTGTTCACATTATTTTAATGTTGTGAAGAACTGCTGGTTGGTAACTGCTTTTTCATTCAGCATTTTTAAATGTCACTGCAGTATATTTTTATTCGTAGTATTACTCATTAGATGTCTGTGATCATTTTTTATTCTTCTGTCCTTACGTGTTTTTCATTTTTAGATTTTCATTGGTGGGTTAACTACTTTTCCATTGCTGTAATTAAATACCATGAGCAAGGCAATCTTAGAGAGGGATTTATGGCTTCAGCGGGTTAAGAGTACATCACCACCAAGATGCCAAGACAGCAGGCAGGCATGATGGCTGGGGCAACAAGCTGAGAGCACAAATATTAAAACATAAGCAGGAAGTAAAATCAGACTGGGAATCATGGGAGTCTTAGAACTCTTAAAACCTGACCCAGTGACATACTTCCTCTAGTAAGGCCACACCTCCTAAGGCTCCCCAAACAGCACCAAAGCCTGGCAACCAACTGTTCAAATGCCGGTGAGCATGGGGGACAACTCATTGAAACCACCACAACTGATTCAGTTCATTTGAATATTATGAGTATGATGTAGTTTTCTTTAAATATTTTGTGCTAGGAAATCTAATAATTTCCTAGACTCTTTGCCCTGTAGCAATATTTTTAGAAATTGCTTCAACTACTTGTCTTGTGGTTTCTTTCTTCTATCAGGTGACAGCTGCTCACTTAGCAGTTTCCTATGGTGTAATGATTACTTTTGAAGCATTTTTTTCTGTTTTTTTTTTGGTGGGGGGGTAATTTTGCTGCTATGCTCAACTTTACTAATTTTATTCTTCATTGTTTCAACTGATGTTTATGCTATTTGCAATATTTTTCCATCATGCCTTGTTCTTTGTATCTCTAGAAGTTGAGTTTTGGTCATTTTATATTTCATAAGTCTCTACTTAAGAAGGTTCATCTTTCCTTTTCCTTTTCATTTTCTGGCATATAGAATACAGTTGTTTTGGTTTTTTGTTGTAGTTTTTTTTTTTTCTTGTGAAGGATTATACTTTAGCCTAGGCTCACTCTGCAGCTGACTGGCCTCAATTCATTGACCCTCTCACCTCAGCCTCCTCAATGCTGTAGTTTCAACTCTGAACTGACATGTTTGGCTTGAAATTCAGTTTGAAATAGCTGCTACATATTGTCCTGTCAAGTACTTCAATTATTATATGGTTTTGGAGTTGGTATTTGGTGATTTGTTTTTCAGATGATTGGCCATACTTTTTTTTACTTCTTCTTTAATGAAAATAAATTTGTTTCCATACAATATATTCTGATCATGTTTACCACCCCAATTTTCTCCTAGATCTTCCTCACCCTATTCTTTGCTTATCTAGAATTTTAATTTTGTATGAAAATTGTGACTATTATCTTACTGAGGTGGATATTTTCCTGCATGTTCTTATTAAAAAACCTTGACCTTTGTTAAATGTTATTGCAGTTTACTTACTTAGAAACGGGTTGAATATATTGAGTGCAGTCTTATCAACTCTAAGACCAAACAGCACTTCTTTAGGGCCTATTTTATCCCATTGCTGTAGCAGCACCCTCCTGTGTGTTCATCAAATGCTGCAAGGAGTATATGGATTTCTTTTTTTGTTGTTTTCTTTTGTTTTGTTTTGTTTTCTTTTGTTTTGTTTTGCTTTCGAGACAGGGTTTCTCTGTGTAGCTTTGCGCCTTTCCTGGAACTCACTTGGTAGCCCAGGCTGGCCTCGAACTCACAGAGATCTGCCTGGCTCTGCCTCCCAAGTGCTGGGATTAAAGGCATATGCCACCACTGCCTGGCTGAGCATATGGATTTCTATTCGGGGTTCTGAATAATGGAAACACTCTAGCCCTGCACATGTCCTGTGAATTAATACCTATATTAGTATTGTCTCTGTTCTTTGTTAAGTAACTCACACAACAGCATGTATTAGTCAGTATTTAACTAACAACTTGAATAAGAAACTATTTCTTTGAATGATTTTTGTCTCTGAGATTTTGCCCCAGAATTGGTATTTATTCCCGTGATCCCAGGATATACAGAGGTCTCTGTGAGCCTCCTCCTGGGTTCTCTATGCCCTCACAGAAGTCTGTAAATCATCATAAAACAATGAACTAGGCAGTTGAGTGTTCTCATGATTTGTGTCACATACTCTGGGATCACTGACCCCTTTGCCAGAAACCTACATATTGGAAACTATAGCTTTAATTATCCTTATATTTTAATTGATTTCTGGCAACAGAATAACTTAGATTCTTGTTATTTCATCTTGACCAGAAGTATATAACCTTGACCTTGTACCAAGATTTTATCAGATATTGATGGAGAACCAATATGGTATATTTATCCATTTTAGATATGTTGAGCACCATGAGATTTTCTGTATCATTTGGTCAAAACTACAGGGCAATTTACACTACAGCTAAACTACGTTGAAAGGTTTTTCTTATTCTCTGCACCATTCAAAGTAGGTTACATATAAGTCAGGTCATAAATAACTCACAACAATATGTCCATATGCAGTATAAAATTCTGAACTAATTAAACTCTGCCAAGTCAAACACTGTGTAGCTGTCGTAATGGTAGGATGCTTGGATTAAATTATTTCCCCTTTCCTTATTAAAAGTATTCTGGCATTATCAATTAAGTGGATAATGCAAAAGAACCATGAATATTATGATGTTTAATGCTAAACTCACTTGCATGAAAACATTAGGGTACTTAAGTCCCTTAACATTTGTATGCCACCCTTTTGATGAGTCATCTTACTACTGTAGGGAATCTCAGGCCAGCTGAGTGTTCAGAAGACTAAATTGTAGTGAAAACATTCCTATTATTGTCATTGTTTAGCAAACATGCTGGCTTTGTTTATATCCACTGACAGGTAAGGGGAAACATCTGCCAATCCCAGAAGTCACACAGACTTCACATAATTCTGTTCCAGTAATAATTCTATATTTCCTGATGATGTTTCACTTGATTGACTAATGCCATTAGTACATTATATTTATGCTCATCAAACATTGCTTACTAATGATTCATTTCATTACAAAAAAATGTAAAGACAAAACTGTATATTTAAAAGTGACTTGGGGCTAGTGAGATGGCTAAGCAGGTGTAGGCACTTGCTGGCAGGCCTGACAACCTGATTTCTATCCCCGGAACTTCTATCACGGTTAAAGGCTCCTTCAAGTTGCCTTCTGACCTCTATACAAACATTGTATATGCATACTTTTATAAAAAACAAACACATAAGAGAACCCAATGAATTAATAGATTTTAATAAAACTTAAGGTCATTTGATTCAGACCACCACTTTTATAGCTTGTAAGGCCAATATTAGACAAATACAGCTTTTTTATTTTGTTAGTCTTTTGTCCCTACTCTAGAATGATTTGGGACCTTCTGCATAGTCCCAGCTATTACAGTGGCCACTAAGTCATTGACTTAAAGCAAAAATTATTTTCTATAGATACTGAGAGTACTTATTACACTTGGGCATAAGAATATTCACAAATGTTTGACCTATTATGAGACAAAATACATTATAATGGCTAATGTTGTCCATTTGAAAAAATATAGACTCCCTTGTGAGATGGGCTTTCTGGGCATACCTGCATAGGATTGTTTTGATTGTATTAATTGAAGTGGGAAGATCTGCTCATTGCGGACAGTACCATTTCCTTGTTGGGACGCTGGTAATCTGGAGGGGATTTGGGTCTTTCCTCAAGTAGATTTACTGGAATCCAAGAATGAGAAAAAAAACATTGTTTTGAAAACAGAATAGAGTGTTTTCTTCCTTGATGCTTGACATTAGTTTATTTCTCAGTATATCTCTTTATTTTTATTTGCACAATTTATCCAGCACGTTCCTCTATACTCCATTCCTAGCCTCCGTAGCACCATGATCTTACAGACATTGCCACAGGACAGTCTTTGTAAAGGCACTTGGATTGCTTTTCTAGGCTTGTTGCCCACGATGATGATGGCATCCTCCCCATGTCAGATGCTCAATCTCTACAGCATGCCTTTGGGCACAAATTTCACTTTCTCCATTAATTTCAGAGAGGCCAACTTCATGACAGCAGTTTTATTTTTGTGCTTAAATTATTGGCTGTAATTTGACTTTTTAAATAAACCATTTTGAAATACTTTCAAATTTACAGAAAGTTTGCAGATAGTTGAGAGTTAGAGATGATCCTTGGCCCTTCCTTCACACACTTGCCTTATTTAACTTTTCTGACTGTGTTGTATTTGTTTAAACGATAAATTATAATATTGCTATGATTCAATACCTAATTTAAAAATTATTTAAAACGGAATTGTAGAGGAGTGCCCTAAATAAGCAGATAGAGTTATTAAATGAAAGTGTGAGTCCAGGGGTGGGATACCTCCAGTTATTGATCAAAGAGGTACTGAAGCTCCCAACACATTATAAGCAGCTTCCCTTTACACTAGTTGTCCACTAGAATTAGATTGTATATATGATTGCTTAAGTCAATGCTCCTTATGGACGCAGGGCATTCTTAAATCAAGCTGGAACTGGGCCAGCAGTTTCTTCCCTACTCTCTATCCCTCATGTCTGTAAGGTGCTGCTTAGGCTGCTGGAAGAGAATTGTCATCAATACTCTTAATCATATGTGGACCCTGAATGCAACACCACTAACTGGTTGGGCAAGACTTTCCCACTGGTACAATCATGGCAACTCTGTTTGGGGAATTACCAAATGCTTTCTGAGTGTAACTGAGGCTGCTTCAAAGGACACAGTTTTGGTATTCTAAACCCAGACAAAAACCCATGACAGAGGAGTTCATAAGCATATGACAGAAAGGACATTATCTTGATAAGTGGGTATATGTGTCAGTCAGTTGGCCTTTCAAACAACTATGTTTGTGCATGTAGATTAGTGCTGCTATCACCTTTGTTCAGAGAAGCTTCATTTTGCAATGGGCAGGGGTTACTGAAGAGATGCATGTCTGTTGTTCCAATCTTAGATGGTCTTTCAATTAAAAACCCAGAGCCAGATATCAGGGTGAAAGCTGAAAGGTCAGAGAAGCAGAATAGCCAACCATTAGTTCTTACCTATACGAAATCCTCAGCATAGAGTGAGTTCCTGTTTCCTCATGCCTTATATACCTTTCTCTGCCCATACTTCACTTCCTGGGATTAAATGTACCACCACCACCAGGCTCTGTTTCCAGTGTGGCCTTGAATTCACAGAGATCTAGAATGATCTCTGCCTGCTGAGTGACAAGATTAAGGGTGTGTGCCAACACTGTCTTGCCTCTATGTCTAATCTAGTGGCCGCCTCTATCCTCTGATCCTCAGGCAAGTTTATTAGGGTACACCAAGTATCACCACACATGTCCCATCAGTGATAAGAAATGCCTCTTGAATTCCAAGCCATAAATAGAATACATATATCACTTTCTCCAAGGCTCAAGGAAAATTATAGAGGAGGGTATGGAAAGAATGGAAGAACCAGATATGAAAGAACTGTGCTCTAGAACACTAACTTTGCGGTATGACAAGGTTGTTAAACTCTTCAGTTCTCAACAGCTGTGAGTATCTATACAAGACTGGTCCATTAACACTCTGTGCTTATTGGTCACGGGAGGTGGAGTGGCTCATAGGGCCCTCCCTCTCCCTGAAGAGTTATAGACAGTAAATGGTTGATGTGGGAAGGAGAAACATTTTCTTCAGTATAGCCATTGGTAAGGTGCCCATGTTTTTGGAAACAACTTCTGGACTGTTGTAATGATTATTCTTGTCACCTTGACTAGATCTGAAATTAACTAAAACCCAAGTGACTGGGTACACTTGTGAGGGATTTTTCTTAATTAAATCATTTAAAGTAGGAGGGCTACCTTTAATCCAGATCTTTTGATCTGGGAAGATCCACTTTCAATCTGGGCCACATCTTCTGCTAGAAGCTTGTATAAGGACATGGGAGAAAGAAGCTTCTACTCTTTGCCAGCTTACTTTCACTCTAGCTGACTAGTTCATTCCTTCATTGGCATTAGAGCCTCAATTATTCCAGATTCTGACATACACTGAAAACCAGCTGAGATATGCAACCTCTTAGACTGAACAACTATTGGATTCTTGGACTTTTCTATCTGTATACAGTCATTGTTCTATTAGTTCTGTTCCTCTAGACCAGTGGTTCTCAACCTTCCTAATGCTGCGATCCCTTAGTACAGTTCCTCATGCTGTGGTTACCCTCAACCATAAAATTATTTTCATTGCTGCTATGAAAAACTGTTATTTCGCTACTGTTATGAATCAGAATGTAAATATCTGTGTTTTCTGATGCTCTTAGGTGACTCCTGTGAAAGGGTCATTTACCACCCAAGGGGGTCATGACCCACAGGTTGAGAAGCACTGCTATAGAGAGCCCTGACTAATATCACTGTGTTGTAAGCTATCCTTACAAAACTATTTGGGTCAAAATAAAAGACACTTCAGTAAAGGAAGACTACTTTTTAAATGAAAGAGGATCATCATGAGTGGGAGAGGGGCCAGAAAAGGTAATGAAGGTTGGATATGTTCAAAATATATAAATATATGAAAATACCATGACAAAGACCAATATATATATATTTAACATATGATAATTAGACATAAAAAGAATACTGAATGAACTGGAATTTATTTTATTTATCTACTTTTTTTTTAAACTGATACCCTCATTCTGTTCAGTTTGGTCACCAAGGTCCATGTAGCTTTCATGTGTCACCAGCTCATGGGTCTGTGACATCATTTTTTCATTGATTTTATTACCTTAGCAGTTTAAAAAAAAAAAAAAAAAAAAAACCTGATAAGGTACTCAATAGAATATTCCAAATCTTAGATGTTCTAGTGTTAAATTGGACTGAACTTATCAGCTTATGGAAAGAATATCATGAGAGAAAATGCCCTTCTCATCACATGCTATCAGGGATCCTTAGCATCATTGTGATCAAAGATGATATTGGCCTTGGATAGTTACTAAATTACTGTTTTATTTCTCATTCCCCAAACTCTTCTTCAAAGCAAACCCTTAAATCTAGCCTATAGTAGGAAGCCACATTAAGTTAATTCAGAAAAACAGGAGTATCCACAATTGATGGGCGTCAGAAGACATACCTATCTTCTATATATTTACCCAAGTACTTTCTTATGTCTGTATGAAATCACATGTATGCATTTTATACTTTTATTTATCGCACAGTGCTGCAAATACATATTTAGCATCATGCAAAAGTCCATCTTGTCATTCCTACCTGTGCTTTGTCTAACCCTTTGTATTAGGTATTTTAGTATATGGCCATATCCCCTTGAATGTACCCGATCTTTGAAATTAAGCCTTGCCCCGGTTACCTTTGGACATCAGATTCTTTGATGTACCTGGGAGTGTAATTCTGTGTCTGGGAGTCTACTTCTATAAAGTAACTATGTAAATGTTATCAAGAAATTTTCAAGGATGAAAACCTAGGGTTATAATTATTTGTGAAATATGGAGAACCTCATTTCCTATCTGGAGTTAGGAAATCTCTTTGTCTCCTGATGCTCTTGATGTCCTCACTGTTCTTGTGCTGTTGGCCTCAAATTGCCGAAAATTAGTAATAATGAGTTTGCCTGGCAATAGCTCTTTAAGATCATTTGAAACTCCTCCATGCCATTGTCCCAATTATGGAAACTTGAAATTTTCTGTCTGCCCTGCACCTGCAGTTATTATTGAATTAGCATGAACAATTTTTGTAGCAATTTCTGCATTGCCTAAGTTTAGAACTGGATGCTCTGAACTTCTAAACGTAATAAACAAAAATTATTTGTGAAAATACCTGAGAAATGCCCTTTTTTTGATAGCCATAGCTCTATATTAAAAGGCATAAATCACATAGAATATGCCTAAAGAAATTCAAAACTTTCTGTTTCTATATTCTTCTTTACCAGCCTTTGTCTCTTTGCATTATGGTATTCCTATCTGTACAAACAAAAAATGTTTCTGACACCTGCTGAATTTTCCTGGACTGGAGTTGAAAATACCATTTAGGTTGTCTGTTGAAGAGGCAGGCTTTTAAATCCACATCTTAGCAATGTCACCCTTCTGGTAGGTGGATGCTAGGATGGACAGCTCACAGACTTATTGGGTTAACTCATTCATTTTTCTGTTCTTTTCATTACCCTGCCAGAAATCTCCTCACTTTAGTAGCATCATTGAACTTTTATTTTTCTCCCTGAAATTCAAGTTAAACAATTATTCTCTTACTCTTTGGTGTAAGGATGAAGAAAGCATTCACCTGCAGTGTTGGTTTGGAGGCCTATATGATTTCACTGTATTTAAAATCATATATTGATGTAATGTTGAATTAAAAGACTCATTTTTTTGTCAATCCAAAAGGATGCATGTTAATCATTAAAAATATCTCCCCACACCTGCAAAAGCAAACCATGCAAGCAGAAAGGAGAAGTAAGATTTCATCCAATCTGCTTTTGCTGATGTCCCAGACACACGAAGCCTTAGGTCTGTTGTATGACTACCACCATTTGCTTTGAGTTCTTCAGTTTCTTCCCAGAACATCATTTCATGTTGCAACCTTTTTATTTCTCTTTACATTAATGAAAATTTAGTTATTGGTTCAAAATTCAGTCTGCATATGCCATTTGAATGTGTCTTCTGTTAGTTGGCTGCTCTTCTTCCCAAATTTATTTCATGGCATGTACACTCATCATTAAAGACTACTTATTATCCAACTAAATTTATTTATTATCTGAAGAATACCCACTTCAGATAAAGTACTGAATTTAAATACCGATTTGACTAATTAGTATTTAAATAAATTTTGCGAAGTTATTAAATATCATTGAGCCCCAATATTCTCACAACAAACAAGGAATAAGCATGATCACTACTCCCAGAGTTGTGAGGATTAAAGAGGAATATAGAAGGTCCCTCAGAAACGCTGAAGGAATCTGACTTTTGCCATGGAAGTTTTTTAAGGGTCACCTCATGCCTCAGTTCTTTCCTAGCTTTCTGTTTTTGTTTTTTCCATAGAAGCCTTTCTTCTCTAGTTCAAATTTATTTCATGGTTATTCCACAGTCTCATGTTTCTCAAATCTATGACTTTCCTGGAGTATTCCTTTGTGCTTGTCACTGTGTGGATGTAGCCTTCAGCCAGCCCAGTAACACTGCTAATCATCCAGTGATAATGGCAAAGGAAGGCATTTTCCCTGTGTCTCTTCTAGCTGACTCTTTGGGGAACATAGTTCAGTATACATTTGCTTAGTGATTTTATTTCAGTCACTTAATTTCAATGAAAGTAGGTAAAGTTCATAATTTGAGGAATGTCAATTAAGATAGGTAAGCAAACTGCATAATAGAAATTTCTTCATTATGATAAGTACTTATTGGATATTTGATGACTTTTTGGTAATTATTAAGACAAATTGTCTGTACTTACATCTAAGTACCTCATTGATTACCGTGTACATAGCTATAAATGTAATGAGAATCTTTATATGAACCATCAAAGGTTAATGATCAAGGCAGGGTCAAAAGCATAGGAAGGAAACGATGCTAATATTAATGTTAATAGACTCGTATCCCAACCTATTTATTATGTTTCAGATAAACCACACTGCACAATTGCCATACACTAGGAAACATAAAATCTACTTATTCTTCAAATTCTAACATAAAATCCTTTATTTCTGTTTTGTTTTACATTATGCCCACTGGCAGGGCATAGGGCATCTAAGGTTAAACTATAGGAAGACTCAAGGACTAGAATCAAATTTTACTCCTGGTGAATGAGGGGACTTACCACCTTGGCTAAATACTGTATTTATTTTATTTATATATATATATATATATATATATATATATATATATATATATAAAACAAGCACATTTGCCGCTATCTACCTCTTTTCAGGGTCATAATTGCTGTTTTAAAAAAAAATAGGCTTTAGGCCAGCAGTTCTCAACCTGTGGTTTATGACACCTTTGGGGTGTCAAATGACCCTATCAGAGGGGTCACATATCAGATATCCTGCACACCAGGTATTTGCATTTCAATTCACCATTTCAATTCACGACTGTAACAAAAATACAGTTTTGAAGTAGCAATGGAAATAATTTCATGGTTGGGGGACACCACAACATGAGGAACTGTATTAAAGTATTGCAGCATTAGGAAGGTTGAGAACAATTGCTTTAGGTAAACTTACTATTCATTAGCTTTTCATCTTTCCCTAATACCTACATGTCTGTTATACAAGCTCGAAGATTCTGGAGCTGGAGAGAAGAGGTTCATGAAGCATTCTCTTTCACTTTCTCTTCCCCATGACTCATAGAAAAAGATTTTTTTAAATTTGTTTTCTGCTTGTGTGATTGAATTGGATTCTCTTCTGTTTATTCATTTGGTGTGCAAACCATTTTGAATATCATCTTTGGATGTGTTTAATGGAAATGATCCTTTAATTTGAAAGACCTGTTATGGTAATTAAAGTTATTTAAAAGAAAATTATTTGGAACCTAGGACCTATGCTGAGACACTTTGCTCAGCTTTGATGCAGGGAGGAGGGGACTGGGCCTGCCTCAACTGAATCTACCAGGCAAGGCTGAATCCCCAGGGGAGACCTTGCCTTGGAGGAGGTGGGAATGGGGAGTGGATTGCGGGGGAAGGCTGGGGAGTGGGAGGAGGGAGGACAGTGGAATCCATGGCTGTAAAATTAAGTTAATTATAAAATAAAATATTTAAAAAATAAAATTATTGTAATATTAATCCATGTTTTATACAAATATTTTTTATCTTTTGTGAAATGTATTTTAATGCATATTTATAAATATTATACACATAAATGGGGCACAATGTGGCCTTTTAATGCATATCTACAATATAAAACTACAGGTCTGGAAAACTGGTTACATCAGACATTAACAGTTTCTTTGTGTTAAAAACAATCAGTATTCTCTCTACTATCTGAAAATATTCATGGTAGCTGGGTGGTGAGAGCACATACCTTTAATCCCAGAACTTGGGACAGAGAGGCAAGCAGATCTCCGTGAATTTAAGGCCAGCCTGGTCTACAGATTAAGTGCCAGGACAGCCAGGACTACAGAGAAATCCTGTCTTGAAAAACCAAAAATAAATAAATAAATAAATAAATAAATAAATAAATAAATAAATAAATAAATAAATAAATGAAATTTAAGGGTTAGGGATATGGTTCAGACAGTACAGTGTTTGTTATGTAAGCATAAGGACGTAAGTTTAGATCCCCCAGCACCCGTTCAAACCCAGGTGACATATTACTCACCTATAATACAGCATAGGTCAGGCAGAGTCAGGAGGACCTCTGGATCCAGCTCCTTGGGAAAACAACCCAGCTAAAATGGTAACTCCAGGTTCAGTGAGAGACTGTCTCAAAATATAATATTGATCTTGGGTCTCTACTTGTACACACACACACACACACACACACACACACACACACACACACACACGCACGCATGCGCATACATACTTACATATAGATGCATATGCACTAAAGTAAGAAAAAATCCAACTATACATTTTCAACAATACCTGTAACACCACTGTAGAATATAAATCATATCTTTGAATCCATTAGTTTCACAACTGCTGTCCATCCTGCCCTTCCTTCCTCTCTCTGCACTCTTACACTTTGCTAGTTTATTCTCCATTTCTACGAGACCAACCTTTTAGTTTCCACATAATACTAAGATTGTGCGTTATTTATCTTTAAGGGCCTGACTTATTTCACTTAGCAAAATATCCTCCCATTGTTTGCATTACACTGCAAATGGTATAAATTCATAGGGTTTTGTGGAAAGTTCCATGCATTCCACATTTTTAAAACTATCTAAGCATGGATAGACACCTTTGTTTGAGGGCAATGAATAGTACTTAATAAATATGCATATATATATATATATATATATATATATATATATATATATATATTTGTGTGTTTTTGGCATACTGGATTCAATTCTTTTGTATAGATACCGAGTAGTGGGACTGCTGGGTCACAGGATAGTTCTATTTCTAGGGTTTAGGAACCATATTGTTTCTATAGTAACTATGCTAATATACATTGCAGTCACAGTTGTTTGAGGCTTCAGCTTTTGCATCTTTGCCATTCTGTGTCATTTTGATTAAGTCCATTCGATTTGAGATGAGATGACAGTTCATCATGGATTTGAATTTTCTCTGATCATTAGTGAAAGTTAATGTCTCCTCATGCCACTCTCCTACTTTTAACTGAGTTACTGTTGTTGCAGAGACGAATTCCTTATATATTTTGGACAGTAATTTATCATGAATAATTGCCTGATATTTCCTTTCAATCTACAGATATACTCTTCATATGTTATTCCTTGCTCTATGATGTTCTGTGGCTTGATGCAATCCATTTGCTCATCTTTTCTTTATTTACTCTGTCTGGTATTGAAGGCATGTCAAAAACATCTTTGCTCAACCCAGCATTGGAAAGCATTAGTCACAGGATTCCTTCCAATAATTTCACTGAATGGTATCTCAACTCCTCTTCAGTTGATAGGGTGAACAATGGGGTTTAGCTCCTTCCTCCTGTAAATGGATATGCAGTGTTTGCAGTTTCCTGTATTGAAGAAGCATTTCTCCTTAATGTGCTGTTGTTACCATTGTCATAAACCAGCCAGCTGTGAATGCATAGATTGATATCTGTATTCTCATTCTCTATTGTGCTCTCTTAGTCCACATCTCTATGTTTGATGCCAGCGCTACATTGTTTTGGCTATTCCAGGTTTGCAGTTCATTTAAATTCGGGGAGTGGAATGCCTCTAACTTTGTTCTTTCAGATCACAGTTACTCTAGCTACAGTCTTCTGTAAACAACTACAAATTTTCTGAGTGTTTTTCTATTTCTGTACTGAACATAATTGTTATTTTGGTAGGAATTTTCATTGAAACTCTAATTATAGCAGTCTTTCCATATGTACATGTGGGATATCTATATATGTTGTTATCATTTCAATTTCTTTCATTAAAGTTTTATAGTTTTCATTCTAGAGACAGTTCACTAGCTCTGTTGGATTTATTTCTAGATATTCTGCTTTTTGGATCTATTGTAAATTATGAATGAGAATACTTCCATGATTCCTTTCTCAGCAATTTCAGTGTTCATGAATAAATGGCAGCTGAATTCTTTTGTTGTTGATTTTTTGTATACTTCCTAAATTCATTTATAAGGCATAATAATAGATTGTTTGGTCGTCTCTCCCTCTTTTTCTACACATAAAAGTGTCATCTAATAAACACGGTATAATTTTATCTCCTTTTCCTGTTTTTATGTCATTTCTTTTTTGTTCTTGCTTTATTGATCTAGTAAAGACTTCCAATATTGTATTAAATAATAGTGGTGAAGCTTGACATCCTGTCTTGTTTCTGATCTTAGAGGAAATGACTTCAGAGTTTCCGAATTTACTGTGTTGTCCATAGGTTTGCCATAAAAACTCTTGAGTGCTGAACCACATTACTTCCACATCTTATAGTTGACAGTTTTCATCACAAAGGGACATTGAGCTCTGCTTGATTGTTTTCTACTTCTACTGAGGCGATAATATGATTTTGGTATTTTGTTTGTTTGAGGTGTTTGTCATTCTCATTAATTTATTTATTTTTTAATTTCCCTTGCATTTCTTGAACAAATCTTTTTATGTGCTATTAGATTCAATTTGTTAATAATTGGACGAAAATTTTTGTACTTATGTTCATTAAGGATGTTGGTCTGCATTTGCTTTTTGCTTGTATTTTTATTTGATTTCTGTATCAGTATAAGTCTGGCTTTAGTGGACAAGTTTGAAAAGATCTCCTCCTTTTCAATTCATTGGAATTACTTGAGGAAAATTAGCATTTGCTATTCTTCAAAAGATTGGTGAAATTAAACCATCTAGTGAAACCATCTGGGATTTTTTATTTGTTTGGAAATTTTTAATTAATGGTTCAATGTTGCTGATTGATGTTGGTTGATTCAAGCATTCTACATGTTCCTAGTTCAATTTTAGTAGGGCACATGGGTCCAGAATCTACCCATTTTTGCAGGTCTTCAACTATTTTGGCATATCCATGTTCATACAAGTCTGTTGATGTGCTCTTTTTCTCTGTGTCCATCCCTTTCTCCCTCGCATATTTCTGCCTCGCTGAGAATCTTACTTACATACCAAGCAAGTGCTTTACCACTGAGCTGCATCATTGGACACTTTCATCTCTGATGTTCATCTTTTCATTTTGTAGTCCCTTATTGATAAGGTTTGACTCTCCTATTTTCTTCTCTCGTACACAAACCAGTGAGTTTCGCACTTTTGCAGATAGCTATTATCTTTTCCTTCCATTGTAGGAACTTTAAACAATTCCTGAAAGGATGATCTGCTGGCAACCAATGCCTTCATTTTGATTTATCTGGGAAAGATTTAATCATTACTCTATTTCTGAAAGATATTTTTGGGTTATATAGTTTAAGACTCATGATCTTTTATTTCAAAATTTAGATATACCATCTCTTTCTTTTCCATATCATAGGTTAAACTGTATAAATGTATCATATATATATATATGATGTGTGTGTGTGTGTGTGTGTGTGTGTGTGTGTGTGTGTGGTGTGTGTGTGATCAGGTATACTTCATCTCTTATAAGGGGGCAGGTTTTCTGATACCTGTGATGGGAGCACACACAGTATAGGTATAAGAAGCCCATCTGCTTCCATGGATTATGAATATATTAACCAACCTCTATGGTCCAATCTTAACAGATGACTGGGAAAACTCTTAATGAAAATGAGGATTTTCAATTTCTAATGATAAAATGGGAAAACATTTTAATGAATATTTCAAATTCAAAATAAGTTCAAATACTGAATAAAAACTACTTCAGTTATATTTTAAGTAATTGCTGACAAGAAAGAAAAGTATTTATAGACTAAATAAATCACATATGCATGACTCCAAAAGGATGGACATAAGAAAAATAGAATAGCCAGCTCCCTCAGGAGAGTTGTCAATTGAAGATAATCCTTTTAATTAAAAAAAAATCCCATAAAGACTGTTGAAAGAATATAGAGCTTAGCCTTAAACCATGGGAAACTTGAGAGAATCCTTTCTCACACTGGACCACAAATGTCTATGCCATCAGTGAAGGGGGAATCCATCCACAGAGAAAGGCAAGAATGGAATATCCTCATCTTAACCCTTTATTCCAACTGCGATAGTGTACAAAGGAGACCATTTATAATCAAACTTCTCTCCCCATGGGATTCTAAGTTTGAAATTTATGCTATATATCTGGGAACAATAGCCTTCATCAAAATCTTGTTTAGATGACAGACTAGGAGTAAACCTGATTATCTGACAGAAAAAAAGAATAGGTTCTTTCTTAGGAAATTTTAAATCTAGGCTCTTAATTTCCTCAAAACAGAAGTTCACCTCAACTTTTAAGAAAAAAATAACAGGCACAAATATCCAAATACACACAAATATGAACACATAGAAATCCCACAAGACACCATAAAGGTGAAAAATGTGAAAGCCAGTAAAAATGACAGGAACGGTACCATAAAAAATCCTATTTAAATAGAGGCAACAAATGGAAAACATTGTTAGTAAGTTAAAAACAACAATATGTGAGAATTTCAGTGGAGCTATAAAACTTTAAGCCAATTAAAAATTATCCAACTAAAATATTTAGAAATCAATAGAAATAACATAAAAACCTCAAAAAAAAAAAGATTAAGAATTTGACCTTTATCTCACCTCAGAAAAAAATTAATTTTACCAGGTCCATATAAAGTTGGAATCATTGAATCATTGAATGTCTAGAAAGTAAGAGAAACACAACCTCCAAGTAGTTGAAGATATTTTGACTAGCTGGGAAAAAAATCAAAACACCAACTCAAAGTAAAAATATTCAAATTAGACCTTCTCAAAATATACCATGCTCACTAAAATACATCATTCAGAAAACAAAATTTCAAAGCAGAGATTGTTGCAAAAATATATTCAAAACATACATCTGACAAGGAACTTGCATCTAGGGACATAAAAAGTCTTTACCACCAACATTAACATAATACTACTCAACATTTAAGTAGCCATGGTGACATCCTAACACTCAGAGCCTGAGACATGGAAGTAAGAAGTTCAATGCCAGCCTGAGCTACATAGAGAAACTCTGTTTCATAAAACTAAAATTAAATGGGTGAGTAAACAATACATTTTAAAAAAAAAATGAACAAAAGTAGTGAGATATTCTATAAATTATGTACAGGAGGCCTAAGCTTGAAATAGCCTCAATGTCCTTCAGTAGAAAAAGGGTTAAATGCAACATACTACTTCCAAGATGAAAGCCCTGGAGAGGTTAATAATGAAGGAAGCATACCTTAACATAATAAAAGCTATACATGAAAACCTATAGAAACATCATTATAAATAGATGCTTAAAGCATATTTGCTAAGAGCAACTATAAGGCATTGACTCTGCACTCCTATTAAGCATAGTTCTTGAAAACTAAGTCACATTAGTAAAATAAAATTGATAAAAATAGGGGGGAAAGTCAAAGTAACCCTACTGCAGATGATGATACTCCATACATAAGAGACCCTAAGAATCCACCAAAACAACAAAAAAAAAAAAAAACCCTCTTAGAGCTGAAAAACACTCTAGAAAAGCAGCACAATGAAAAATAGTGCAGAAATCACTACTTGGGGCTGGAAAGATGACTAAACAGTTAAAAAGTACTCATACAACTGATGACTCAAGTTGTTTCTAGCATCCAGCGTGGGAAGCTCACAACTACTTGTAACTTCAAATCCAGAGTATACTACAACTCTGGCCTCTGTAGGCAGGTGTACTCATGTGGTCACAGGATATGATGGTCAGTTCAGGCTATGTGTCTACTATTGCTAGGAGTCTAAGCTGGGGTCTTCCTTGGAGATTCCTGGGAGATTCTTGTGTCAGGTTTTAATCTGATCCTGAAATATCCCACCCCCTTTCCAGTAATCTCATTCAGTACTGTCCTCCTCCATCTCCCACTCCCCAACCTGATCGCTCACATTCCATTTCCCAACTGCCCTCAGTCCACTCATGAAACCTCTTCTATTTCCCATTCCTAGAAAGATCTGGGTGTTTCCCCATGAACCCTCCTTGTTACCTAGCCTCTCTGGTCTGTGGATTGTAGCATGGTTATCCTTTCTTTCACAGTTAATATCCACTTATGAGTGAATATATACCATGTTTGTCTTTCTTGGTCTGGGTTACATCACTCAAGATGATTTTTTTTTTCTATTTCCATTCATTTGCCTGCAGATTTCCTATTGTCCTTGTTTTTAACAACTGAGTAACACTCCCTTGTGTAAATGTACCACATTTTCGTTATCCATTCCTCGGTTGAGGGACATGTTGGTTGTTTCCAGGCTTTGGCTATTATAAATAAAGCTGCTGTGAACATAAATGTGTAAGTGTCATTGTGGTATGACTTAGCATCCTTTGGATATATGCCCAAGAGCAGTATATTCCCGGTTTTCTGAGAAACTGTCACACTGACTTGTAAAGTGGCTGTACAAGTTGGTACTCCCACAAGCAATGGAGGAATGTTCCCCTTGCTCCACATCCTTTCCAACATGAGCTGTTGCTGGTGTTTTTTAGCTTAGCCATTCTGACAGGTGTAAGACAGAATCTCAGAGTTGTTTTGATTTGTGTTTTCCTGATGGCTAAGGATGTTGAACATCTCTTTAAGTGTTTCTTAGCCATGTGAGATTCTTCCATTTAGAATTCTTTGTTTAAATATGTACCCCACTTTTTAATTGGACTATTTGGTTTGGTGATATTTAGCTTCTTGAGTTCTTTATATATCTTGGAAATCAGCCTTCTGTTGGATCTGTGGTTGATGAAGATCTTTTCCCATTTTGTAGCCTGCTGTTTTTTCCTATTGACAGTGTCCTTTGTCTTACAGAAACTTTTCAATTTCGTGAGGTCCCATTTTTTTAATTGTTGATTTTAGTGCCTGTACTATTGGTTTTCTGTTCAAAAAATTGTCTCCTGTGCCAATGTGTTCAAGATTATTTACCACTCTCTTTTCTGCCATGTTCAGTGTATCTGGATTTATGTTGAGGTCTTTGATACACTTGGACTTGGGTTTTGTTTAGGGTGATATATATGGTATATATTTGCATTCTTCTACATGCTAACATCCAGTTAGACCAGCACAAATTGTTGAAGATGCTTTCTTTTTCTATGCTATAATTTTTGCTTCTTTGTTGAAAATCAGGTGTCCATAGGTATGTGGATTTACATCTGGATCATTTATTCTATTCCATTGATCCACCTGCCTGTTTTTATGCCAATACCATGCAGATTTTATTACCATAGCTCTGTACTAGAGCTTGAAAAAGGAATGATGATACCTCCAGAAGTTCATTTATTGTACAGGATTGTTTTAGCTAGCCTGGCTTTTTTGTTTTGTTTTTGCATATGAAGTTGATTATTGTTCTTTCAAAGTTTGTTAAAATTGTGTTGTTATATTAATTGGAATTTCATTGAATATGTAGATTACTTTTGGTAAAATGGCCATTTTTCACTACATTAATCCTACCAATCCATGAACATGGGAGATCTTTCCATCTTCTGATACCTTCCCCAATTCCTTTCTTCAAAGACTTGAAGTTCTTGTCATACAGGTCTTCCACTTGCTTGGTTAGAGTTTCACCATGATATTTTATATTATTTGAGGATTAAAGGGTATTGATTCCCTGATTTCTTTCTCAGCCTGTTTATTATTTTTATACAGGAAGGCTACTGATATTTTGAGTTAATCTTGTACCCACCACTTGACTAAGATGTTTATCAGCTGTAGGAGTTTGATGGTAGATTTTTTGGGGGTCACTTATGTATACTATCATATCATCTGCTAATAATAATACTTTGACTTTTTCATTTCCAATTTGTATTCCATTGATTTCCTTTAGTTGTCTTATTACTCTAGCTAGAACTTCAAGTACTGTATTGAATAGATATGGAGAAAGTGGATGTCCTTGTCTTGTTTCTGAGTTTCGTGGAATTGCTTTGAATTTCTCTCCATTTAATTTGATGCTGGCAGTTGGCTTGCTGTTTATTGCTTTTATTATGCTTGGGTATGTCCCTTGTATCCCTGATCTCTCTAAGACTTTTATGAAAGGTTGTTGGAATTTGTCAAAGGCTTTTTCAGCACCTTATAAGATGACCATGTGAGTTTTTTTTTTCTTTCAGTTTATTTGTATGAGGGATTACATTGACAGTTTTTCATATGTTGAACCATCCCTGCATCACAAGAATGAAGCCTACTTGGTCATGGTGGATGATTTTTTTTATGTGTTTTGATTCAGTTTACCAGTATTTTATTGAGTATTTTTACATCAATGTTCATGAATGGATTTGGTCAGTAATTCTCTTTCTTTGTCAAGTCTTTATGTGTTTACGTATCAGGATGACTGTGGTACCAAATAAAGAATTTGACAATGTTCCTTCTGTTTACATTTTGTGGAATAATTTGAAAAGTATTGGTATTATCTCTTTCTTGAAAGTCTGGAGAATTCTACATTAAACCATCTGGCTCTGGTCTTTTTTTTTTTTTTTTTTTTTTTTTTTGGTTGGGAGACTTTTAATAACTGCTTCTATTTCCTTGGGGATTATTGATCTATTAAATTGTTTATCTGATCTTGATTTAACTTTGGTAAGTTGTATCTATAAAGAAATTTGTTCACTTCTTTTAGATTTTACAAGATTGTGGAGTAGAGGTTTTCAAAGTATGAGCTAATGATTCTCTGTATTTCCTCAGAGTTTGTTGTTATGTCCCCCTTTTTGTTTCTGATTTTGTTGATTTGGATATTCTCTCTCCTTTTAGTTAATTTGGAGAAGGGTTTATCTATTTTGTTGATTTTCTCGAAAAACCAACTCTTTGTTTCACTGATTCTTTATATTATTATCTTTGTTTCTATTTTATTGATTCCATTCCTCTGTTTGATTATTTTCTGCTTTCTCCTTCTCTTAGGTGTGTCTGCTTCTTTTTGTTCTAGAGCGTTCAGGCATGCTGTTAAGTGTTAGTATGAGAGCTCTCCAAATTCTTCATGAAGGCACTTAGTGCTGTGAACTTCCTCTTAGCACCACCTTCATTGGTGAGAGTGGGGTGTTAAAGTCTTTCACTATCATTGCATGGAGTTTTATGTGTGATTCAAGCTTTAGTAGTGTTTCTTTTACAAATGTGGGCGCCCTTACATTTGAGGCATAGATGTTCAGAATTGAGACATCATCTTGGTGGATTTTTTACACACACACACACACACACACACACACACACACACACACACTCATTTAAAAATAATAAAAATAAATTTTGTAGGTACAAATAGCCTTCCAATATACCAATGACAAAATATTGTAAAAGAAATCAGAGAAGCCATCACATTCACAATAGACATGTACAGATAAACCACACACACACACACACACACACACACACACACACTCACACACACACAAACATGAGAGAGAAAGACAGATAGACAGACAGAGATAGAGAGAATTAACCTAACCAAAGAAATTAAAAAAAAAAAAAAAACTACAATGAAAATTTGGGGACACTGAAAAAACTCAGGAAAATGTTAGAATATAGAAAGACATCCAATGCTTGTGGATCAGAGGAAGTAATTTTGTAAAAGTGTCCTTTCCTTCCAAAAGCAAACTATAGATCAAATACAATACCAAGTAAAATTCCAGGGGGCATTCTTCACAAGCATAGAAAAAAAAAGCATTTAAAAAGTCTATAAGGAGACCTAAATATTCAAAGATAGCCAAAGCAATCCTGAACAAATAAAATAATGTGGAAGGTATCTCCACACCGTGTTTTAAGCTATACTATAAAGCCATGTTAATAAAATGTTATGGTACCGACACCAAAGGAGTCACATAGATTAATAGCATAGACTAGAGGATCCAGATGTAAGTCCACACAATGACAACTACCTGAATTTTGACAAAGATGCCCAATTTATACATTGGAGAAAAGACAGCACTTTAAAGGGGGGTGTTAGGAAACCTGAGTATTAACACATAGAAGAATAAAAGTGGATCTTTGTATCCCCACTTGCATCATACTCAAATCCAAATAGAACAAGGATCACAATGTAACACCTGATGTTCTGATACTCCTGAAAAAAAAAAAAGTAGGGATTCAACTTAAGGCACAGGAAAGGAAATTCTGAACAGCATTACACTGGCTGGAAGTGCAGGAAATAAGGAAGACCAATAGCCAACAAGTGTGAAACTGAAAGCTTCTTTACAGTAACAACATGAGGAGGCAACCCACAGGATGGGGGAAATCTTTCCCAACTATTTACCCTACAAAAATTAGTGTCTAAAATGCACAAAGAATTAAAAATTCAATAGTGACAAAATACCAGTAACCTCCAATACAACAAACAATTAAAAAAAAAGTCCATGGAACTGATCAGAAAGTTCTCAAAAGAAGAATTACAAAAAACACCTGTAAAAATATTCAACATCCTTGATTGAGAACAAGCATATCAAACCTATGACTCCATTTCTTCCTAGTCAGTGGTTATTACCAAAACTTCAAATGACACCAAATGCTGTCAAGGATGTGGGGAAAGGGAAACCCTTATTCACTATTGGAGGAAGAGATAACTGGGACAGCCACTATGGAAACCAGTGTGTAAGGACCTTCAAAAGCTAGAAATGGGAATGTGACTCATATATACCACTGCTGGACCAGTGAACTTTATGCTATCCTACAGACATACTTATACATCCATGCTCAATGCTATTCTATTCACAATAACCAGGAAATGGAATCCACCTAGATGTCCATCAGCTGATGAACAGACAATAAAAATGTGATACATATACACAGTGGAATTTTGTTCAACTGCAAAGAAAAATGAAATTTTTTTTCATTTTTAGATAAATGAATGGAACTGTAAAGGTTATACAGACTGAGGCCACCGAAGCCCAGCAATATAAATGTCACACGTTCTCTTCTAAATTGGGATCATGGCCTCAAATATTCAGTTGTGTGTGGTTAGCTTAGAGTGCTTGTGGAAGCCAGGAAACTTCCATAAAGGCACCACTAGAGACAGGTTGCCTCAAGGGAGTGGTAGTAGTACAGTCTTGGTGAAATGAACAGAGAGAAGGTAGATATTTAGGGTGAAAATATGTGAGAATTGAAGTGAGTTGAGAGTGGGTGAGATATGGGTATGGGGGATGTATACCCAAACTAAAGGCATATGGAAAAACTATATGAAAATCTAGTATTTTGCAACTTAAATAAATGTGTAATAATAATAAAAAAAAAGAGTTCAAAGGAAGGTGCTCTGCATGGGTGTATAATGTTACTGTTATAAGCCAGGGTTTAAACAAATATTCAGTAACGGGTAGAAGACACTACACGTGAGTTATTGGTCATGGAAGACCCAGAGACCCCTAAAACAATACAGGTTCTTGCCAGAACTAAATGGTAAAAGCCCATTGCCAAAGATATCATACATCTGTGGTGCAAGATGTAGTTGGTACTGGACTAGAAACAGCTTCTTTGTTGGCTAGCTTTCACAGAGCCAGAGGTTGCTGTGTAGGCTGCTAGGAAAGAAAATGCATACATGGTCTCACCCAGCTGAGAACCCTATGGATTTCAATACCAATCTTCCCCACACAATGTGCTCACCCGTGCTCTCTTATTGGATCTGTGGCCTACTACACAGGAGCGAACCTACATCTGGTACTGTATAACTTGTTTGAGACACATGACAGGGGAAGTTGTAAGGTCTAGGAAGAAATTTATAGTTGATGTTCAGCTAAATAGATGCAGCAACAAGCTGCCTTTTAAATATATGTATTTAGACCTATAGACAAATGCTACTCTCAGTCTTAAACAGAGAAGCTTTTCTCTGACTTGAAAGGTGGTGAATGCAGACACTCATGGCAACTCAAGACTGATAGATGAGGCGTCAGCCCTAAACAAGACTTTTTAACATCTCTTCTGAGATTCAGGGAACATAATGAGAGAGGATAGGAAAAAATATAAGAGGGGTAGAAAGGTTATGAAATATCATGTTTTGTACCTGAAACAGCCATTGAAAACATGATCTTATGGCAAATAAAGCTACCTCCACCGAGCCTGCACAAGACTGGCCCTGTGAATAGTTAGTCATGTATGGGAGGTAGGGGGGTTGTCATGGGGCCCTCATCACCCTGCTGATCTAACAGCTACTGATGGGTTCTAGGAAAGGTCATTGTTTCCAGTTGTGTATGCCCTGGTAGGGTGGCCAAACTCCACTGTATAGTTCCAGACACATAGTCGAACAGACAGCCTGGTTTAACCCAGTGAGTCACAAAACAAACAAACAAACGCATTAATATGGGGAGGAGACTTATGAGAAGAAGAGGCTTTGAAAAGGGTGAAAGGGGAATAATAAAATGTAGGGTGAGAATAAATTTGAATGTATTATACACTTAGGTGAAACTGCCAATGAATAAATTTGATTAATACAAAAAGAAAATGAATAAAATTAAAAGGAATAAAAAGAGAAGTTCAGGAGGTGAAAACCAAGACAACTACATAAGCAGTTTTTACTATAATTATGATAGGATAGTTATAAAAGAAACAAGTTAGTAATATGTGCAGGAATATCAAGTTATAATTCAAATATTTTCATTTTTTGTGAAGCCTGAAAATGGGCAAAACTAATACAGGCTGAAAGGCAGCTGAGGAAAGAACATTGATCCAAACAAAGCATGATAGACAGTTCTGGCATGATAGACATATTCTGGATATGCCCATATGGAAGTTATTACCTGTGTGCCTACTTTGTAAAAGTTCATCAAAATGAAGATGCACAAGTACATTTTGTTCTTCAAAAATACATCAATAAAAATAAATACTAACTACTAGTAGGTTGATGCATTGCCTTAATACTTATGAATAAGAAACATTGGAAACTAAGCATTCCATCTAAGGTTGTATAAGGCTCATTATATATGCAGTCCATGAGTCATAGGATAAACACAAAGTAAAGCCACAGGATAGGAAGCATAGGACTGAAAATAAAAGAAAATCACTGTTGCAGACATTACAAATATCTATAGTCCATAGCCTAAGAAACGTGACTAATTTTTACCAAAAAGTAAGAGCCAAAGAAAGAAATTAGAAGAACAGTGCCATGAATGTAAAAGAAATATCAAGTGTGAATATAATTGATTACAAAAATATGTAAAGATAATTTTATGAATAAATATTTAACAAATGAAATGAAACAGTTATAAAATTACACACCGTTTTGAAGAAGTCATCCAAATCTAATAAAGTTAGGAATGGAATAAATTGTTGGGTCTCATTAGAACCCATGAGCTATAATCCATAATTTGAACATTGCGCAACAAAGGAAATTATAGGTTCACATGGTTGTCCATGAAGTTCTATTAAATCCTTTAGAAATGATTCATTGCAAATTTATACAAACTTTCCTGGATAATGCTATAAGAGCTGCCACTCTTACTCATTTTAGGAAACTAATATTACCTTGATACATTCCAGTGCAGGAAAACAGCAAAACACAAAATTCCAGGCTATAGCATGTATGAACAAACATGCAACGATCCTAGTTAAACTCGTTGGCAAATTTTATTTAGTAATTTACACAAACATAACTGTTGATGATCAAATTATGTCTAAGAAGAGAATATCAGTTTACTTTAGAAAATTTATTGGAACTTCATACATTTAATAAGAAAAGAGATTCTCAAAAAATGAAGAAAAATACTATTAAATTCAAATTAATAGGATACCATACTTACAGCTGGTAGGAAATGTGGAGTGAGAATCCATAAGGGATCACATTCTGAGAAAGAAATCATTCTGATATCTCCCCTCTAAACTGAACTAGAAATCCTAAAAAAAGTCATGATAGAGAGCTGAAGGTTCCAAGTGTTGAAACAGAAGAGCAAAACTATTTCATTATTACATTCATAAAATAACATAATTAATTTAGAAATTTGGACAATGAGTGCCATTTTAGCAAAAATCTCAGATGAAAAAAATCAATTTAAAAATTAATTGCCTATACCAAAACTATGTAAATTTTATTTTAGAATTAACCATCATATAAGGAACCAATAATATAACATATCTAAGAACAAATATTATAAAACACATATGATATAAATAGTTCTTTAAATGTGGTAATAAATTGCCAAATAAATGAGAGGATATACTATATTCATGGAGAAAATTCTATTAATCATTTATTCATTGAACTATAAATTCAATTAAATTACAAAGGTTCAAAGAACTTGAAAATTTTAGTCTGAAGCAATTTCAGTGTAGAATACCAAAGGCTTTCCAGGTAGTGGTGGCGCATGCCTCTAATCCCAGCATTCAGGAGGCAGAGGCAGGTGGATCTCTTTGAGTTTGAGGCCAGCCTAGTCTACAGAGCTAGTTCCAGGACAGCCAGGACTACACAGAAAAACTCTGTCTTGAAAAAAACAAAAAGAGAAAGAAAATAAACCAAAGGCTAAGTAAGGATCATTGAAACACTGATATAGGTGTGAAATAACATGGGTCCTTTCCCTTCTCTGAACCAAAATTTATTAAAATCCACAATGGATTGACATTCACCCACACACAGCACAGTCAATCAGATCAGAGGGAAATGGAAGCTTGATTCATGGTTGGGTCTCCATTGCTGAATAGTGAGCAAAGTCTGGATTGTTTAATATACACAGTGGGATTCATTATCCATACAGATATATAAAGCTGGTCACAAACTTAATTCATGAGGGACAGGCACAGTACACCTCAATAAAAGGAGAAAACAATCCTGAAATATTCAGGAAACAGAAAAGGTGACATGTTTATAATATCAAAATTTAGAGAAAATTTCCAAAGAATGCTAAAATAATAAAACATAACGAAAATTCTTATTAAGTTCTTTCGCCCATTTTTTTTCCTTTTACAAATAAGAACATGACTGCATGTGGCGGCAGAAATCACTGAGCCTAGCACTCAAGAGACAGAGTAGAGGCCTGTGAGTTCAAGGTAGCCTAACTTATATAGGGAATTTATGTCAAAAACGAACTCAGCAAACACAGGAAGTAAATAAAATTAAGACCTTTATCAACTGAAAGGATTAAGAAAGAGGAAATTATGCCACAAATTAGAAGCTGTCCCTGGTGCATAAAACTTGCAAGATATTTTTTTCTAAAACATATGAATTGATGTGGTAAAATTCTGAAGTAAATAAAAATTAATAACAAGCAAGAACTAAAAATTCTGAAGTAAAGAAAAATTAATAACAAGCAAGGACTACAATAGAAAGTGGGTAATTCTGCAGCCACTAGCCACTGGGTGCTTTTAGGCCTGGGCATGAGGAGAACAGCCACAGCTCTACCCCAAGACTCTTGGTCAGGGCCAGGCAGAAATCAGCTAGGAGGCTGTGGCACTGGGCAGTCAAACACCATTATGGTGAGTGACTACAGGGTAGGGAAATGGAAGAAAGAGGGGAGGAGGTGCAGAATGGTTCATGTGCTAGGGAGAGGTGGATCTGAAGAGGCAGAGAGGGGGTGAAGAAGGGGCTTATGTGGGTGGCCTGATTGATTGCCACCTGTGCCATGGTGATGTCTGGGCCTGGGCTGCTGCTAAGGGCCGAGTCTCAGGCTGCTGCCCTGCTGCAGCCAGGCTGTGTTGACATCTGTGACTCTGTGGCTCCTATTGCCACCAAGGGTCATGCAGAGGCCCATAGTCTAGGCTGACACCTGAGGACAATGTCTGGGTCCATGGCTCTTCAACATCTAGGGTCTATGCTGATGTCCGTTGCTCCTGTTACCAACAAAGGATGAGTGAATGTCTGAGGTTGTCACCTTGGGGTGTGCTGATCTGGTTGCATGCAAAGCCAACTAGGGTCATGATGGCATCTAGCCCAGACTTCTGCTAAGGGCCATGTCTGTGTCTCTGGTCCTATCGTAGCCTGGGGCCTGTGTTGATATTTATGGCCCATTTTGCCATCTAAGGCCAAAAACGATGCCCAGGATCTGGGCTACCACCTGTGGCCATGTTGGTGTGCAAGTGCTATATTGCTCCTGGGCCTATACAGACCTGAGTGATATGTGTTGCCACCCAGGGCCATGGTGTCATATGGGCCTCAGCTGCAACCCGGCTATGTCTCAGTCTGTAGCCCTTTGCAGCCAGGATTTGTATTGATGTCAGAGACTCCTATTGCCCTTGAGGGCCATCTAGATGCTTGGGATTAGGGTCACCACCTGGGGCCATGTCAGTATTAGAGGGCCATGCTGCCTCTGGGTCCATGCCAATCTGAGTGACCTGAACTGCCAACCAGGGCCATGGTGACATCTGGCCGAGGCTGCTGCCAGGGACCATGTCTGGGTCTATGGTCGACCTGCAACCAGGGTCTGTGTTGATATACATGACCCATGTTGCCACCAAGGCCCACTCAGATGTCAGGGGTCTGGGCTGCCACCTAGGGCAATGTTAGTGTCCACAGGCTGTGCTGCTGCTGCTGAAATACAGATTCATCTGAGTGGCCTGCCTTGCCATCCCGGGCCAAAGTGTAGTCTGTGCCAAGGACTATGTCTGGTCTGTGACCCTGCTGCAGCCACAGTCTGTTGATGTCCACGGCTCCTGTTACCACCAAAGGCAGCGAGGGTAGGGATGCACAGAGTAGATCAATCTTCTCACAGGCTGCAGCACTCAGGAGAACTGGCTCTACAATTCACCAGCTGCAGCACTTAGAATAGGCCCTGCGCCTTGCCTGGACAACACAGTAGAGCTGACCCCAGTGGCCGGGTTGCGGGTGAGCCGGCTTTGAAGGTGAGAGTCAGAGAGCTTGCCCCCCTATCTGTCATGTGGTAGCACGAGCAAGGGAGAGATGTCTCCCTCACCCTTTGCCCCTCGCCACCTATTGCAAGTGGGAAAGCTGGTCCTGCGGTCACAAGAGTGGAGGACTGTTCTGCCCCTCACCGACTGCAACACTCGTGAGAACAGGCCGTGCCCATTGCCTGGGCAGCACAATAGGGCTGCCACTGGTGGTATGTGTAGGGATCAGATGGACCCAAGGTCATAAAGGAGATCTGGTTTGGGGAACATACTTGGGAGATTTGGCCCCACCCCTCGTCTGCCATGTGGTGGAGTGGGCAAGGGAGAGATGCCTTCTCCTCTTCTCCTACCTTCAGCCGGCCTCAGGGGAATAAGAGCAGGCAAGCTGGCCCTGCCTCTCACCAACTTCTGCACTCCAGAGAGTGGACCTTGCATTCCACCTGGGCAAAACAGTAGAGCTGGTCCTGGTGGTGTGGGTGCGGGTAAGAAGCACTCAAGGTCACGAGAAAAGAATTAACCCCATTCCTTGCAGCCTTCTGCACTGGGTGAGCTAGCCAGGGTAATGCTGGAGAGCTTGCTCAGGTATTAATGGTGAGGGAAAGCTGTCAGGCTGACCAACCCAGCTACCACCCAGGCCCAGAACCAGAGTTGTAAGTTAGTTAACTCCAATATACACCTCATCTATTGTTATGCCCAGACTGCAGGGACCCCCAAAAGACCACCACAGAGACCAAACCCAGTACATAAAAGCAAAGAGCCTTTATTTTCAAGCTGGGAGCTTGGTGTCTCTGTCCAATGCAGCAGTGAGAACAGAGAGCCCTGAGCCCAGGCAAGGTGGGGTTTTTATCATAGCAGAGGTTGGGATGAGGGGATTTCCAGGTTTTAGGACCCTGATTGGCTGACATTTGTCTAGTGGTATAGGGAATGTTTGTAATGTCAGCTATTTCCCCTTAGATGCAGGCCTCCATGGGTGGGGTCACCTTATGGCTTTTCCTGGGTCCAGGTGTTTCCTGCCAGAAGCTGTGTCTGGGATTCTAAGCCTGTCATGGCAGCTGTGTGGTCAAGCTGTTTTGGACACCCCCCCCACACACACACACACTATAAACTTCTGGAGCATGTGAAGGGGCTGGATCCTGCAGATCCAAAGCTGCAGGGTCTCTATGACACAAGGGATCAAGATATTCAAAAGCAGTCCCAGTGACGGCCAAGCATCCATAGTGTAGCAGAAGCCAGAGACCTCAAAATAGACCAATGACTCATAGCAATGAACACTTACAAGTAGAGATGTGTGGACTAAAGGGTGTACTGTGTGACTCACTGGGTCACACTGCAGCTTCCACAATGAGATTTTGGGTTTCTTTTGTTGTTATTGTTGTTTTGGTTTTTCTGTTTGTTTGTTTGTTTGTTTTTGTTTTATCTTTTAAATTTTATTTTATTTTGTAGAGGCAGTTGCAAGGGCAGAGGGTAGATACAAAGGGATGAGGAGATGAACAGGATCAGGATACTTGATATGGAATTCACAAAGAATCAATAAAAAGTTTTAAAGAAAAGAATTGATAATTCTGTAGAAAAGTAGAGAATTTAATTTACATTAGAAATGTAATTTTTAAAAACCATCACAAAATACCAATATTACCAATAAATTATAATAATTTATGACTTAGATATTTTCTCTCTTGAAACATGTTCTTGAGAATTTGCTGTCAAACATCAGCAGGAGGAAGGTCATGGTGATGGTTCAGGAATGTTCTGTCCTCTACCTCCTGGAATGCCACATCCAAGGATCAAACCATACATGGATCAAAGACTTTGGAAGAAAGTGAATCTGTGCTGAACACATACAGTGTTCCAAACAGTTGCAGCATAACAACATTTACACAGCTTCTCCACTGAGCTGGGAGAATGAATAATCGACATAATTTAGCCTATAGGAAAGATATTTGTAGGTTACTTGTAAACAAGACACAAATTTACAGGGAGCATTGAGGACTGGCTAATTCTAGAAATCCACAGTCCTTCAGCCAGTCTCTGTAGACACTAAAGCGCAATTGTGTTGACAAAGTCTGAACTGTTTTCAGTGTTTGGAAGGCTGCAAGTATCATTGCAGTGTATTGTCTTCAGTTAGGAGATAAGTATTAATAATTACTTTTGTTGTTACTCTAAAATATATACATGTATATACTTATTGTGTGTACTCAATATGATTTGGTGCTCTTAATGAAAATAGGAATAATAACATGTTACTTTAAAAACTTTTTATTGATTCAGTGTCGATTTAACATCATGCATCCTGATCCCATTCTTCTCCTGTCCCTTCATATCCACCTTCTGCCCTTACATGACCCCCAATAAAATAAAATAAAATTTAAATGAAAAGAAAAAAAATTCATTGTGGTAGCTATAATATGGCCCAGTGAGTCACACAGTATGCCCTTTAGTCCATACATCTTTACTTGTGAGTGTTCATTGCTATGAGTCATTGATCTGATTAAATGCCTCTGACTTCTGCTATACTACCCATACTCGGCCCTCACTGGGACTCCTCTTGGCTATCATCCTGTTGTTGCCCTGTGTCATGGAGATCCTGCAGCTTTGGATGTGCCGGACTGGCCCCTTTATGCGCTCCAGCTGTTCATAGATGGGGTGGGCCAACTCATAACCCTAGTTCTGGGCTGGGTGGTACCAGGGATGGTTAGCCCTCCAGCTTGCTCATCCTTATCTCCAAGGAGAGCCCTCCAGCACTGCCCTGGCTAGCTTACCCAAGGCAGCAGGCAGTGAGGGGTGAGAGTCAGTTCTCCTGCTCTCATGCCCTTAGGGCTGGCTCACTCACACCCATACCACTAGGGCCCAGGCCAGGTGTGGGATCCAAACTCAAAAGTGCTGCCCCTGGTATAGGGCAGGGACAGCTCTCCCACCTGCTGTGAGTGGCTAGTGGATGGTTGGGGGGGGCATCCTCCCTTGCTCATGCTACCACATGGCATACAAGGGGGGGTCAGCTCTCCTGCTCTGACACCCTCAGGGGCGGGCTCACCTCTGTTCCCATCAGCAGTGTCAGCTCTGGTGTGCTGCCTCGGCGAGGTACAGAGTCTGTGGTTCTCCAGAGTGCTGTAGACAGCAGCTCTCCCACTCTTAGGACCCCGGGGCCAGCTCCCCCACCTGCTTCAGGTGTTGAAGGGCAGGGGTCAGGGGAAAATCTCTTCCTTCCCTATGCAGCTTTATGACAGATGAATAGTGGGGCCAGCTCTCCCACACTCACACCCTGTCGGGCCAGCTTACCTGTGTCCTTGCCAACAGGGTCAGTTCTACTGTCCTTCCCTGGAGCATGAATCTTAAAAGTTATTATTAATAAAAACAAACCTGGAGCAGGGTATTGGGGTGAACGCTAAAAGATCAGAGAAGCAGAACAAGCCACAGCCACCTCACCTTGCCAATTCCTCAGCTGATCCTGTTTCCTCGGACTGGAAACCTCTGCTGCTAGAAGCCTAAAAGTTTAACCAGGCTCTTATTCCTCATCCTCATGCCTTAAATACCTTTCTGCTTCTTGCCATCACTTCCTGAGATTAAAGGCTCTTGTTACCATGCCTGTCTGTTTCCAGTGTGGCCTTGAACTCACAGAGATCCAGGCAGATCTCTGCCTCTGGAATGCTAGGATTAAAGGCGTGTGTGCCACCATTTTCTTGCCTCTATATCTAGTGGCTGTTCTGTTCTCTGACCCCAGATAAGATTATTAGGGTGCACAATATTTTGGGGAACACAATATCACCCCACTTCCCAGGCAAGTTCAAGAACCCACTTTCCCAAGTGCTGCAGCTGGTGAGGGCATCACCAGCTCTCCCATGCTCGTGCTCTCAGGGTGGTTCCCCTGCATGTCCTACCAACAGGTCAGCTCTATTGTGCTGCCCAGGCGAGACCCAGGGCCTATGCTCCTGAATGCTGCAGGCAGTGAAGGGCAGGGCTAGCTCTCTAGCTCTCAAGAACCCGGGGACAACTTTCCCACCTTTAGCATAGGCAGAGAGGCCAGGGGTGAGGGGTTTTCATCTCTCCCTGGACCATGCCACCACATGGCAGAAGAAAGGCAGGGCTAGCTCTTCCACTGTCACACCAACAGGGTCAGCTCTACTGTGCTGCTGAGGTAGCTGCATCCCTGCTCTCCGGAGTGTTGCAGCTAGCTAGGGGCAGGACCAGCTCTTATGCTCTCAGGACCCCAGGGCCAGTTTTCGCACCTGCAGCAGATGTGAGGAGATGTGGGGCCAACTCTGCACAGCCCTATTGGCATGGCCTTCAGTGGTAACAGGGGCCAGGGAGATCGACACAGACTGCATTGCTGCAGTTGGCATGGAACCAGACAGGATCCCTGGCAGCAGCTCAGGCCTAGATGGTAAGCAGGCCACCCACCTGTGCCCACTCCTCACCACCTTCACCTCTTCATATCTGCCTTTCTCCGCATGGCATGAACCATTCTGCCTCTCTTTCTCCCATATACTACCATATATTTGCTCAGTAGAATGGCCCCCAACTGCCTGGTCCCACAAGGTGTTTGGCAGGGCCGTGGTTGCTCTTTCCTGCCCAGGGCAAGCTGCCCTAGGCAGGCCTGTGGGTCTCTTTCTCCTTTCTGGTCCCAATGGCACCAGGCAGGACTGTGGTTGTTCGTAGCTACCCAGGGGAAGCTTCCCCCAGCAGGTATGTATAACATGTTTTTATTTCTAGTACTGATAATTTTAGGGGATTATTGAATATCAAATGCAGCAACATGAGGCTTTACTGGAAGTAATTAGTTGTTATTGAAGTTAAAAATATCTAATACCCCATAATATCTCATAATACTGCCAAGACATAATTCTAATAAAAAATATAGTGAAAATGATATGTATTCCTGAATACCACCATCCATCACATTGATGTGTTTTGTAGCTTTGGCTTACACAGAACAAAAATGGCTGTAGTTGTATCAAAACAGGGAGTGCTCTTGCTGTTTAAATTGCCACCTAGGTCTGTAACCTCTTGTGCTTTGCCAAGCAAGGATAGCTGCTCAGGGCTCTCTGATCTGCAATCAACACACTGGTTTCCTAGTGCTCTCCCGAATACCTCTCCAAGTTCAGTGTTTGCTCTAGGGCACTCAGTCCGCTTTGCAAAAGCTGTGCCTTTATGTGTCCTGAGAAATATTAGTCTGGCCAGGCTGTGAGTTGCCATAATTCCTCCAAAGGAAGCTACCTAAGGAGACTGAGTACTCTGAAAGAATTGTGCCTGCACTAGGCTATTTGGGGATATTTATGTTGTATCAGAGCCAATGAAAGGACATTTTCCAAGCCTTTGAATAGCTTTGCCATAATAACATGATCAGCCTCATATTGTCTGGCTAAAGAGAAAACACTGTCATTAGCAGGAAAAAAAAAATAGGGCTTATACTTTCTCTGTGTTAAAGCAGTATTTTTAAGTCTAAAATTATCAATTTGTTTGGCCATTTGCAAGTAGTTGCTCAGATTCAATTGCTTCTTTGGCTCTCTGAGTGCTGATTGCTGAAATAGATAACTCCATTCCCAAAGAAACTGAACTACCCTCACTTGGGATCAATACTGAGTAAAATTGAATTTATCTGGTAAGGTTTAAATTGAATTGATGTCTGTGAAGAAATTCATGTATTCTTGTACAGTATATCAAGCATATTGCATGTATTTTCCATTTTAATTTCCCAGGATTTTGATGTTATTTACAAAATGTGTGTTGGTATTATATAGCAGTATATGTAAACTACTTACCTTTGTTCATAACAAATTTAAAATAAGTAGAAAATATAAAATAAAGTGAGAAAATATTTAAAGGAAGCAGTAAGTCTTAGAGTAAAGTACTGCCTTCTCCTCAAGGGATTAAAAACATTTTCAAGTGGCTTTCTAGCCAGCCCCAATCCTTATGGGGAAATACTATATAATTAATGGAGTATATATTCTCTGTGATTCATTGAGTGTTAGTGAATCATTTAAGATATTCTTTCTTGCCATGTGTGTGATGATGTCAATTGACAAAATGCCTTCATAAGACCTAGTTGTATGGTATTTTCATAATTAATGATTGATGAGGAAGGGCCCAACCTGTTATGGGTGGTGGTATCCCTGGGCTGGTGATCCTAGGTTCTGTAAGAAAGCAAGCTGAGCAAGCCATGGTAGGTAAGCCAGTAAGCAGCACTCTTCCATAGCCTCTACATCAGCTTCTGCCTCCAGGTTCCTGCCCTGCTTGAGTTCCTGTCCTGATTTCTTTCAATGGTGGACTACAGTGTGGAAGAGGTAGCTGAATAAACTGTTTTTTCCCCAAATGACTTTTTGGTCATGATGTTTCACCCAGCCATAGAAACCTTAACTCAGATGGAAGTGATGCGATTGTCCTTGGCACTCTTGGTTTAAAGAGAACTCTCCTTAAACTTTAGTGGAGCTGCAGAGTAACCCATCCTGTAACTTCTTTCATTTCTTACTCCATAGATTTAACTGTCCCGATGCCAATTCACCTGTAGCTTCACGAAATAGCAGGCACACCCTTCTCTGGAAACACAATCATTGCTATGTTTGTTTGGTTTAGATATTTGAGGAAATAAGGTCTGGGGAGATACCTCAGTCAGCAAAGTCCTTGTGACATGTTTTTTTGAGGAGGTGAGTTTGAGTATGTAAGTTGATATACAGAAGCCACATAAGAAAGAGGAGCTTAGTCCTACCTCAACTTAATATGCCAGCTTTGTCCTCTGGATGTTTACAGATAGAGATTCCTCCCCTGCAGAGCAGGGCCTTCCACCCAGGGTAGATGAGCCCTGCTCCTCATGCTGTACATAAAAAACTTTTGAGTTTTCAGATAGCAGAGGAGGTGTCCCTCTCAGAGTACGTGCTGCCCACAGGATCCCAGGTTCAATATATATGTGTCTGTCCTTTCTTCAGTGTCTATCCTATTCATTCTCCCACCACCCCAGTCAGGCTTTCAGAACCAAACCATGCAAAAGGAGGCAGTGGATGGCTCCTGGGGAACAACACAGTCACTGTCCTCTTCTCCCACAGGCACACAAATAGATTAGCCTGCTACATTCCTCTCTGTCTCTGTCTTGTCTGTCAGTCTCTCTCACACACACATACACACAACGAAATGAAAACAATGACTTTTAAAACACTAGTTGAACATTCTACATAAGTACACACATGAACCTATTTTTACAGACAACTCTATACCCAAGCATGTGGTACGGGCCTGTTAACTCCCAGATATTCAGAACCAGCATAGGCTCCTGTACCTAGACTCTGTTTCAATAAATAATACATACATGCATATATACATATATATGTACGTTTGTACATAAGGGAGAGATGAAAGGGAGAAGGTAGAAAGGAAAAATGGAAGAAAAACCACAACACTATAGCCCATATATAATTATTTCTATTAAGTAAAACTGTGAAGTATCATTTGCTTCTGCTTTTGAAAATTGATTCACTTTAAATTAACTCAATAGAGATGTTTGAAAAATACTTATGAAGTCCTTACTCTGCTGGTCATACATTGTTAGCATCTAATGCAAAGGACATCATTTCTATGTTAAAGGATTTATAAAGTTATAAGGTTCAAGTAGTTAAGTTGTTGATTTTTTTGTTTAGTATGTTATTTTTTATATTATTATTCAAAGCTCCATGGGACATAAGTGGGGAATCAGTTAGTCTTTGTAGTAATGAAAGAATCAGGCAAGTTGTAGAAGTTTTAGAAACCTGAATGTTGAAGTATGTCTTTAAAAACTGTAGGAAATTGTATAGAGTAGGTAAGGCAATTATAAAAGAAAACAATCATTCTCATCTGCTTGTTTTCTTTCATTTGCAAATGAGCAATCCAAAATACCAAGAAACACAATGAAGAATGGAAGCTCTGTTGGAAAATTATCAAGGTGTTGTCATCATCATGTCATAATGCTTAGGTAGGACTTCCTACCTTTTATAGCTGGATGCAGAATCTCTTCTCCACACCCTTCAGAAGCCTTGTGTTTTGAGGCAAGCAAGGATTCATAATTTATTTCATCATTCTACTCTACATGGTAGAATGTATTTCATTTTGTATTAACTAAAAGAAATTGCACTGAGTAAGCCAGATGTCACTAAAGAATAATCAGGTGGAAAACATTGATTATAACTACCGAGTATAGTATAATATCTCATATATAATATATCAGCTACAGAAAAATACACATAGATTAGATGGGACGTGCGACAGAATAATAATAGTTGCCTTGGAAAAGTAAGTTTCTTTTCTTATATTTTCATTGGGTTTCTAATTTTTCTACTAACTGCTATTTTAGAGTAATACGGAGTATATTTTAAACATCCTTTTCAAGTCAATAAGAGGCTCCATTGTTTCTCATTTTGTAGTGGTTGTTTGATATCTTTACTAAATAGACGTGACAGGTTTTCAGATTGCCACAGCCAGTGTTGTTCCAGGTCTCTTCTATGTCCTCCCTCCCTTCACTTATTTTCTCTACTATCCTAAAAAAAAAAAAAAAAAAAAAAGCAGTTGCCATTTGTGACCACAAAACTGACACCTTTCTCTGACTGAAAGCTTACCTCAAAAAAACATAGCCACATTCCAAAAGCTCATCCTCAACGCTGTGGGTCAGACCCCTCATGCACCAATCAGTCATGCTTCCTTCCCTGTGATTGGACTTTGGCAAGTATCAGCTATCTTGATGGTCTGTTGCTCTCTCTGCTTTGCTGTTTAGAGACCACTGAAGTTCCTTCAGGAAGTCTGGGCTGATATACTGGAATGGCTTACTTTTTCTATTCTATGGTAAGGGACACCTCTGTGAAAATAGCTACTTAATATGTCGCCAATGTAGCAGAGATTAGAAAGCAATACTGCTACGAGAGCTCTGTATGCTGGTGTGCATCTTGATGAGTTTTGCTGTAGCAGAGCTAAATAATCGCTATTCATCTCCTTACGGAGATACTGGCTCTTGGTTTTGTCCACCTTTGTTTCCAATACCATCCAGTGTTTAGCCTTAGGAGCTAAATTCTGTGGAATATTTTACTTGCATTTCTGTGGAATAAATACTTTGGTTCTTTGTAGGTTTTTTTTTCTTTCTTAATGTGACATAGTACAGCTGATTGCACCAGTACCTAAAACTGGATCTTATTTCATTCATTTATTTATTTATTTATTTATTTATTTATTTATGCCCTTTACTTTTCCTTTTTTTGAGAAAAGGCTCACTATGTACTCTAGGCTGAGCTAGAGCTCACTATTAGCCTCCTATATTATACTTCAACTTGCAGCCATCCTCCAGACTCCTCCTCAGGAAACCTGAGATCATTGAAATGTACCACTATACCCAGCTCCATGGATCCACATTGATGGGTAGAACCTGGAACAGTACAGAAAGAGTACCCACTAGAGCAAATCCTGTAATTGCTATGGGAATCTTGCTTCATCACATTGCCTCGAGAAAAGTAGGGCAAGACAATTTGCTGTGGAAGGCCTGGGGAGAGGTTATTTCTTAAAACATATAGTATACATTCTTATTCTTCTCTAGTCTTACAGGGTGAGCTGTGAGGTTAAATTACCATTTACCTTGCTGGCATTCCTTTGCTCTGTCTGGATGGATACCAGGAAAAGGCAAAGTGTGATTTTAGCATTGGCAATCTCAGTTGAGGGCCTTGTTTCTGGAGCAACAGATAGAGAGGTTATAGTTTCATGTTCTGGGTCCTGAGAGCTAGAAACCTGTGGCTTCAAATTATAAAGGCCTGCAACATATATCTCTAAGTGTTCAGGACCCAGAATTGCTGCTCAGGGCTTTGACTGGCAGTGGCCTTGCACTTAGTGACTAGCTCAAAGCAATAGCTACAAGTAGTCGAAGTATAAAAAGGTCACTGCTCTGGCTTTTAAGCCCTTATGTCAGGACCCATGGCTCCTTAAAGAGGCTGGGGTTACATCTGTCAGTCATTGAGTTTGGGGAATCCTTGTCTCTTTGGTCTTGGGTACTTACTGGAACACTTCCAGCAACCAGGGCCCACCATCTCTCATCTTTAACACTTCTCTGTAGGAGAGATGGTCTTGAAAGACACCAAGTCTAGGATGTTAAATGCCACTATCGCCTCTGCTAATGACACTTCTGTCTCTGCCATGTAACCATGTGCCCCGTTCTAGCCTTTAAAATGGCCACAGTTAGGAAAGAAAGGATCGTTCTGTAAGAACCTTTCATCTGGCCTCATGTTTCAACCTGATGGAGCAGAATGGTATGTTCTGACTGATTCAAGCTGTAGGCCCAATACAGAGGCCATGTAGCCAGGAAAGGGATGGTACGGTCATGGTGCATATGTATTTTTATCTGTGCCCATCACGGCACAGCTTCTGCTTCCACCAATTGCAGGTATTTCTTTGGATCATCCTTAGTGCTTCTGTTACACAAATGACAAGCTTTGCACTGAGTCATCTGAAAAAGCGTTTTCCCTCTGACCTGAGTGAGAACAGCTACAGAATGAGCAAACTTCACAGTGTCTTTATTCGGAGTGATATCTTCTCTCGCTGATATGGCTGATCTGCATTGGCTGGATCAAAAAGCAGCACTTTCTGCAGGACTGGTTGCTTCAGTTCAGTGGTAGACATAATCATGACACTCTAGTTGTGTTCCTCAGAGTAGCTGTGGAGAATGCAGAACGGCCAGGCTGCCTTGTTTGCAAAGAGCTGCTTTGTTGTTGATTCATCATTTGGAGCAAACAGTTGTGGGAGGGGACTTGACTGACACCTCTAGTTCAAGCAGGTGAATGACTTGTCTCTAATAGGTGATGTTACTAGACGGGAAGGGAATCAAGGCACATCAAAGAATTAACATGAAATAATGTTAATAAGACTATTATTTTCATTTCTGTCTTGTGTTGCTCAAATATAGTTAGTCCCTCTGCCTAATGCTCCAAGAGTGTGTTGGGCCTGTCCAACCTGTCTCAGGTGAAACAAAAATCTAAAAATGGGCAGGTCAATTCTCCAGGACTCCCAGAGAGAGCTGATAAAACTTCCCACCTTGAATCTTTCGTACTGTTCCTTTTTTTCCCCCTGGTTCTATATGTAGGCATATAGTGCACATAATTATTTTACTTAAAAATATATTTATATATCCAATTCAAGATATCCTTTTAAAGTAATAATCATTACGGCAGTTGAAGAGTTATATAGTAGTGCCATAATTTATCTTATGTGAGTTAGCTGTGAAGGGTTTTTCTTATATGCTCATAAGCCACAGGCACTTCCCTAAGTTGACAGATGTGTTAACTTGGAGAGTGACAACATGTTTTACAGTTTTGGGAAACTGATAATCAGAGCAGATCATGAAGTAGAGATTCATGTGGGAAACATATGTTAAGACAAGTGCTGTGGTGTGGGAACAGCAAGCTTACTCTAGACACCTTTACAGCATAATTGCTGGATGATGTGCTGTTGAGTATTTTTCATTCTAGGAGAGCTGTGAGTTTCCAGAAGTTGAGTCTCACAATTTCCCTGAACCATGCCAGTTCTTAATTACATATTTTCATATTGCTATTAAAGTGTTTTCTTTCTTTCTACGAGAATATTTTCAATCATAAATACATTTCTTAACTATTTATTAACCTATTAATTAACCACTGATAACAGTTCTTAGGTGGGTGTTTTTTTTTCAATCTACTGAATTTATTTGCTTCTTTGTTGGTTCATAGTTGACAAGTATTCAAGTGGTATAATTGTGTGTTATTTTAGAAATCTCTGGGGTTTTTTTTTAAGAACACCTGTGTTATGGACATCACTAAACAACAGAAATTACTTGAAATTTAAGTAGAGTCTTAGCATAATTGAAGTTAATACTCAAGCTGATGAATGAAGTATCCTTCAATTATCTATTGTTATATCTTTTATCATGAATAAAAGCACGGTTTACATATATACATATTTTCCAAAGTTTTGAAACAGTGAGGGATTATCTTACCGAATTCTACTCTCCATTGTTTAGGAAGGCAGGTTTTGACTGCCATCCTCACTCTTCCAGGTTGTAGCTCTGATAGTTTGAGATGAGCTCAATGATTCAGATGACCATTTCCAGTAGAACTGCAATCAAGGTGAGTCTTTGTGTGAGCTTGTTGTGACTTTTAGCAATGGAGAATAGGGTACTAGCAACATGACGGCTGGCCTCTAACTTAACTGTATGACTGATCCTCACTATCCACAGGAAGGAGAATGTACGAGGGGACTGATACCAGGCTGTCTGCCCAAACATGGAGGCTGCCCCTCAGAGTTTTGTGTTAAAACTCAGTCAAATTGCAGGAAATTTGAAGGGAATCTGTTCAGAAGAAATTGTTGCATGTTTCACATCTCTGTGTAAGTGGAATTTTTATCCGATTTTTAATTGTCAGAGATTCGGGATGCGGCTCTCTTTCCAAGCTTTCCTTTTGGTGTGTTTCAGGAAATACCTTTTCCTTATGTTTGGTAGAAGCTTTATAGCAGTTTCTAATAATTTATAAAAATGGACATTAAAAAACATTATTTTCTTTACATTCTACATTTATAAATTATACTTAGTATAGAATACTATTGCTTGCCTTGCTTGCAGATGATATTGAGTAATTACATTTGTTAATAATGTTTAATTCAGAGATGTGAAAAGGTCTAGAAGAAATGGAAGGAGAAATCAGTGAAAACATTTGTGAAGATATAAAAAGTTAAGAAAATAAAAATAAGGTCTTCTTAATATATTACTGTTTATTCGGTATAAAATAAGTTGGAATCTGCTTTAAAAAACAAAAAACAAAACAAAACAAAAACAAACAAACACTCCCCATGCCCTCAAATACTGAGCTGGACTGGGATAATCCATGATGCTCTATCATTTCAAGTGGTTTTAAGACTATACATTATCTTGTCATTTCAGCTGTATGGGAAGATAACCATAACATAAAAATTGTTCCTCCAAGATGTCACATGGTAATCATCATGAATCTGTTCTTCAGATGTCTTTAGTGGAGATATGGAGATCAGAACTTCCGAAGCACACAGCATTTGTCAATCTTACATTTTTTATTTTAGGACAAGCACATTTTTCATTCCATTGATAATGCCAGTGTTAAAGTGGTTTTATAAATGTGTCATTGAGAAATCACTTCATACAGATGTAGACTTAAACATGTAGTTAAGTATTCAGGTTTTTAAATTAACTGTATTCTAAATTTCTGCTCTGTCCTGCTTCTTCATATGTGGAGCTTAGAGACCCATCCTGGGGTGGAGGTAGGTTGGGCAGAGGGGTTCTAAATCCACTGAAAGTCCATTGCTCCAGTACGGTGGCAAACTTGTGCTCATTTTTGCATCATAGTTTAGTGATAGGTGGCATATCCCTACATCATACAAGAAGAACAACGTGACTCTGAAGACCTAGGTTGTCCAGTACCACAACCTACAAAAGTATCAATGGGTCTAGAAATAGGTCTTTTGCTTTTATCTCATTTGAAGGCTTCTGCCTTTCCTCTATCTTTTTCTGCTTTGAACTTTTTCCTTAAGTATGAAAATAAAATTGCTAATAGTCTGTGTTAATCTGATTAATCAGAACACAGGGGAAAAATAATTCTAATTGAAATGAATCACTGGTCCATTGATGGCTGGGTTTGAATAGTATTGCTTTGTTTATGCTTTACTGGGCCATTATTTTTGTTTAATTACTATACAGTAGCTATGTTGAAATGTAATTAGCAATTCTAGCTTCTAATTACATAATCAGTAGTAATTATTAGTTTGTTGAGTTTTTATGCTATTTGTGAGCCAATGTTCTTCTGAGTGTTTTAGTACATGCATTCCATGTTATTTGTTTACATGGATAACATTTTAATTCACTGGAAAGGAATACACATTTATTTCAATAATTATAAGTTTAGAATTTTAGTAGTGTCAGAATGGGCTTTTCCTGAGCCTATTTCTCTATCTATAATATCAGGGAATAGTTTTTATAGCTCTAAAAGAATATGAAAAAAAAGGTAAAATTATTAGTCTTTTAGAAATACAAAGCAAATATATGTTCAAGATGTTACTTAACAATTATAGAAGAAACTTTAAAAATATTAGAACAGCCGGGCGGTGGTGGCACACGCCTTTAATCCCAGCACTCGGGAGCGGATCTTTGTGAGTTCGAGGCCAGCCTGGGCTACCAAGTGAGTTCCAGGAAAGGCGCAAAGCTACACAGAGAAACCCTGTCTCGAAAAACCAAAAAAAAAAAAAAAAAAAAAAAAATATTAGAACAAATTGAAAACACCATGTTGACATAGAGAACTGTTAATGTTGGAAAGAATTTACAGTTAAATAGGGCTGAGAAATTGTCTCTCTCCAGTACTACCCCACTTGCTTCTCTTTGACAAAGAGCCATTTCTATTTCATTCACTTTTATTCAATTTACAGAGATATAAAAAGTTTAAACTCAATGCAAGATATAAATCTAATAGAGTTAGATAACTAGAAAAGGTATAAAGTAAAAAATGTCTACTGAAATTTTTGTCTGTTTCAAGGTCTTATACAAATTTTTTCTTCAACAGATATTTTGGCAGATAATTATGAAATTTACAGCAAATTTGCATATTGCTTTTCATTTTCTTTTTATGTATATATAAGTAGATTAGAGGAGTAGACTTAAAATCTTTGAGAGTATCTCCTTGTATAATTATCATAGTCATTAACACATGAAACACAAATTTATATCAGTTCAATAGGATCAGCCATATGAAGATTCAATCTGTTTGCTGAATGGATGTAAAAATTCTGGTTAGAAGAGGCCTTAGCATCATGAATCACCCTATAGAGAAGTTAGCAAGTGACAAAGGATATTGGGCTACTGTTGTTTGCCAAACAGTTACTACACATTGACCTCTGCCCTTTGTACGAATGAAATTAAAACTTGAATTCATCAGGCTTATAGAAAATTTTAAGCATTAAGCACTTTCTAATTCAAGAAATTATTTACTTTGTATATATGGAGATGAGGCACCATAATGTAGGTCAGAGGATAGATGTGAGGAGTTGGTTCTCTTGTCTAGCACTATGTGGGTTTCCTGGATCCCATTCAGGTTGTCAGGATTGATGGCAAGTGCCTTAACCTGCTGAACTATTGTTGTGTCAACTCCACAAGAACTTTCCTGCCTGTGACTATGAATTGAATGAATAGAAGAGATGTAGAAATGTGTCAAAATACAGCTTTCCACTTCACTGATCCACACCTCCTAAGATCTCAGCTCCAGCACTGCTGTCACACAGGGCTGCAGCGAAACAGACTTGCCAAGAACGAGGAGCTAGGGAGAAATGCAGGGAGCGAAATAAAGTCTGGGCCAGGGAGCCTGCACTAGGAGAAAGAAGGTGTTTGATTCATTCGTTCAATTATAACTAGGACTGGATGTTCTCTGTTTAAATCTCTGTCTCCAGAGAGCCATTGCCTGATCTTCTCTGTGGGAGCTGGAGCCTGGAGTAGTTGTTTGGTGGCTGGTTCTCATGTGCTCTGATTCATTGGTAACTGCTCAGTTTCTGTGCATCTGTACTTTCTGCTACATCTGGTCACTTGGAAACTAAGTTTATTTTTTTTTCTCCCTTTCCTATGCTAGGGTCTGTTTTCATCCAGGGCTACCTGTGCGTTTAAGCTGCTCTACTTTCTCAATGTGTTCTAGTAGTCAATCTCGATTGATACTTTGATGGGAATTAGAATCACATAAAAACAGGATTCTCAACCTGTCTGTGAGGGGATTTCTATACTTCATTATCTGAGGTGAAAGGGCTCACCTGAAATTTGGGTAGCACCATTCTAGAGACTGAGGTACAAATAGAAAAGGAACACCCATTACTGCCTGCTGCCCAACTGTGAACACGGGGTGACCAGTTATCTCAAACTCCTAGCAACATGACTTCTCCACTATGACAGACTTGTGTCCTGGAACCATGAGTAAAAATAAACCCTTCTGTTCTTAAAGTAGGTACGTTGTGGCAGCAATGAAAAAAAAAGTGGCTAATATAAAATATGGTACTGAGAAGTGGGCCTGTTGCTATGGTAAATCTGACCACATGGCTCTTAGGCCTTTGGAACTGCTTTTCAGGAAGACTGTGGTAAATCTTGGAACTTGGGAGTAGAAAAGGCAGAGAATGCAGTAGGTAGAGTTTATTGGGCCATTCAGGTGGGTGTTTATAGGAAAAAAAGGCACAGAGAAATGTGGACAGGGCAGGTACAACATGAGGTTTCAGAGGAGAATAGTTAATTATTGGGAACTATGTTGCAGGCCATTTGAGTTATACTGTTAAAGAATCTAGATGCATTATGCCCAGGTCCTCATTATTGCATGAAGTTGAAAAAGCCAATAGGCTAATTTGATTGGCAGAGGAAATTTGCAAAGTAGAGTTAGCATTCAGGCCTTCTCGTGTCTGCTGCTTACCACTCTCAACCAGGTTACATGTGTGAGAGAGTAACAAGAACAGAAAGATATGCAACAAGTGCAGTTAGGCAAGGAAAAGACTGGGAGTTTGATGTTACAGACAAATAAAGTTTGGAAGCAGCTATAAATGTGAAGCAGATTGGTGTTATTAAAGAAAAACCCCTTGATACTTTGCACAGAGACTACTGGATGTTGTCTTGAGTGCAAGATTATATTCAGTAATAGCTACATTTTGTGAAATGAAAATTTACTTGAAAGGAGATATGCTATGCTGAGAATGCCTCTGAAGAGGTTTCCTGCTAAAAACAAACACCCTCAGAAATTGTTTCTCCATGGTCAGCTCACAATGGCTGTGGTCCAAGGAGGACTGGCTCCTTCCCTAGCTGACAGCAGATCTTACCAGCATTGGCCATATGATATTGGTTTTGCGAGCATGGAAGATGTAAAGTTATATAGGTTCCTGTGTGCTATAGAGCTTCAGAAGCCAGACAATAAGTGGCAGGGTTAAAAGACTATAACCGGGCCCTGAGATGCTACAGAGTAAGTCTGCAAGAATGAAACCCAAATTGCAGTAGAAACCCCATAATGTTGCAGATGCCAGGAACATGTAATACCAACAAAGGAAATCTGCAGGCTGGGAAATGGAACTAGTCCAAAACACAGGCTCTATATGTGGCAGGGAGCAAAGATGAAGAGGTGGGACTGCCCAAGTCCTTTGAAGTCCTGCCAATCCCACCATGAGCCCCATATTGGGTTATTGTCAACTTGATGCAAGGTAGAATCACCTGGGAAGAGGAACTCTCAGCTGAGAACATACCTCCATAAGATTGGCCTATAGGCAAATATATGGAAAGTTTTTGATTAATAATTGATGTGAGAAGATGCAGCCCACTGTGGTTACTGTTGCCTCTGGGTAGCTGGTCCTGACTTGTATAAGAAAGACTTCGCAAACCATGAGATACAAGACAGTAAGGAGTATTCCTGCATGGCCTCTGCACCATTGTCTACCTTAAAATCTGGCCTTGAGTCTCTGCTTTGACTTTCTTAGATGATGGAGCAGAAGCTGCAAGATGAAGTACATTCTTTCCTTCTTAGGTTGCTTTTCATCATGGTGTTTAATCACAGTAATAGAAACCCTGACAAAGACAAGCCCTCATACTATATGCATGGAGCTAAAGGATTGGTGTCTTCTCTGCTGAGTTTCAGTCCTGTTAATATCTCATCTTTCCTTGTTGTACAGCAATTTCTTCCTTTTGAAATGTGCTATTATGACTTGAAGTGCGTGTTTTTTGATGTTATAGTTAAAAGATCGGTTGAGTCTCAAAAGAGACTTAAACTTTCAAAACGTGTTGGAACTGCTAAAGACAATGAAGATTTTCGAAGAAGAATGAATGTATTTTCTATTTTAGAAAGCTAGAAGCCTATGACGGCAAGGGGCAGGAGGCATTGGTTTAAAAGTGATACATTTAGATGTCACAGCAACAAGGGATGGAATGGTAATGATTAATCTTGATTGCCAATTTGATGGGATTTAGAATCACTACCAAAACAAACTTCTGGGCAGATCTGTGCTAGAATTACTTGATTGGGTTAACTGGGATGAGAAAGACAGACCTACCCTAAATGTGAGTGGCAAACTTACACTAATGTTATGTATTATGACAATGCATGGACCGGATCCAGGACTGAGTAAAAAAGAGAAAGTGAGGTGAACAGCAGCATTTGTTACTGTGCTCAGCAGCCTCAAACCCCAGGTGCCACAACTTCTCCATCATGACAGGCTATTTGCTGGAATGGTTGGCCAAAATAAACTGTTTTTAAGTGGGTTTTCTCCGAGCATATTGTCAAAGTAATGAGATAAGTGATTCATGCTTTGTAATAATGGCTGTTGGCCGTTGACAGTCCTTCTGTCCTTCAGTCCTGTCTTTTACTTTTCCTTAAACCTCTGAAATAGTAAAAATGCCTATACCTTTTAAAATAATACCAATATTCAAATTTCTCCATGATCACTCCTGTGTTTTCTGTTTATTCCCAGTATGCCAATAAATACAAGAACGAAAAAAATAAATGCCAATAACCAAATTATGAAAAACAACACTGTTCTTTACTATTATTTAAAATGTATACTTAAACTTTAGAACTCTTAAAAAAGTATATATTACAATTAATATTTCATATACAAGGAAACTGAGACCACGAGAACTTTAATGACTGATGTAAATCATATCCAGCTTAAAAAGCCAGATTATTAATAGGCATGTAGTATTTCATAATTAACATAAGGTTCAGACACCCCTTTTAAAAATACAGTTCTTTTTCTTTGCATCATGCATTTTCTCACCTAAATAGCCTTTTGCCACTACCATAAATTATTTCATATTTCTTGAAAGAGGGTCAAGTTTGTGCTGTCCAACCTATCTTTGATTGCATAAATCATCTCATTGTGTCCTACTTATAATGCTTCAAGTTGCAGAACTTAGAACGTTAACACATTTATTACTAGCTAAGAGAGCATTAATCATTGATAGTCATAAAGGCTGGAGAAATTAACAATACAGTTTGCTGGAAGTTGTGTTAATCATGTAGAATCTTGAAAATGTCAATAACAAAAGTGTTCCTTCCTTGATAATACAATGAATAAAATTATGGTAGAGAAAGGTGATCAAATGAAATTATTGTTATTCTTTAAAATGAGTCTTAGTCACATGGTGTATGTACTAGGCATTGCTCTAATGTACATATACATATATTAAGATTATACATGTAATAATTACATATACATATATATGCAATATACACACACACATATATATATTCTTAATCTTCATAATGACCCTGTAAGTTTTATAAAGCCATTCATTGCTTATCAGTAGTGAGATTTTCTAACATTTCAAGGTCATACAGCTATTAAAAAACAACTAGAATTGGAACCTTAGACTGACTTTCAGACAACAAATCCTATTGCTTACCATTAAAGACAAAAACATCACCATAAAACTCTGATTTGTAGAAGATTGGATTATATTCCCATTGCTTAGTTCTAAGGCTTGGCTTTGATTTGTTTGAATTGTTTGTCCCTCGGGCACGATTGTGTCCTACTCATTGTCCTTCTGTGGCCTTTGGAGGTAAGGGTGCTGCTCTGGAGAGCACATATAAAAACGTGCAAAAGGAGATCAGAGGGAGGTGAGCAGTTTTATAGGTTAGACTTTAGGAAGTGTTGGTTGGTCATCTCAATATTAACATAAGGGCAAGACTTAAGCTTAGGCCTGAAACTATAAAACACATTGGCTTTAAATACCATTTACATTTAACATGTAGCAATTCGTGTGTTCTTTTAATTTTAATATTTGCAGTCTAAGGTTTCAGGAAGCAGTGTAGTACACTGTGACTGTCAGGAGTAGGTAAGTCAGCTGGAGAGAAGCCAAGGGTCAACACTTGGTGTAAGTGAATTATAGTATATTTCATCAGATCTATTCTCATATTGTCATTTCATAATTAAAAGTACCCCACTATGTGTACTATAAGGAATTCCTGTTAGTTTCAAAAGCTAGACCCCATTTCCATGGCCGCTAAGAAAGATGAATTACCAAAGCAGTCTCAGGAGGAATCTGCTGGAGCAGAAGATAAAATAATGTTTACTTTAGAGACACATATGAGCAGAGTGATTAGTTCTAGATAGTAATGTATTTCTCTGAGATTTATCACTATTCTTTTTTATGTTTTTATCTTGGTTTCACCATATTCTGTTAACCTTTAGTATGGGTAAAGTCCAGTGCTTTATTTCCCCTCGGCTCTCTGCTCTTCATTCTGTATCTCTTCCTTGATTTTATAATCATGCTCAAGGCTATATTGTAGTTCGCACCTATAAGCTTCTGCCACGAGGAGAAAGTCTTCATCAGCAGGCAGACAACACCACACATCTTTCCATTTCAACAGTTCTTCTGTTGTTCAGCTTGGTCACTGATATTGTATTTTCTGTTCAGCACTCAAATGCAAAAGCTTAGAACCTAATCCTTTCTCTCCTTCTAGCTCCCAGCCACAGAACCCACACAGATTCTTCATTATATAGGTTCTTTCCTCTCCCACCTCACCCTCCACCTCTATTTAAGTGTCCACTACCTCACAATTAAAACAATGACCTACTATATCCCGTAAGAATGACTTTAAATTGTTGAATATAATGAATGCCGGATTGTAAGCAGTAATTGCTTAATGACTATAATAAATAAATGAGCAAATTTAATGCACAATTCTAGGTCCATTATCTGTGATTTTCATTCTCAGTATTTCTTTTGCTTGCGTTTTCATAAGACTTTATGCACAATTCCATCTAACAATATTCAGGTCTTTTTTGGTAGTGCAGGTAGTGGAGAGAACTTCCCCAAAGCAGTGAGCTTTTCAAAAGTAGAGACATGACTTATTAATGAGTTTCTCTACTATTAAGCATGATACCTGTCATACAGCAGAAAATAACATGTTTACTGAATTGAATCCTTAAACACAAAATTAGGTTGAATTTCTCTATCAGAAATATTAAGCTCAGGAGATACACTAGGTTTTCTAGCATGGTTCTTTGTTTTCAAAGGACAATAAAGTATGAGAGATAAAAAACAATGGTAGATGCTAAGCTGGGAACAGACTTTGGTGCCAGGATGAATAATTAGGCTTTGATGAATTTAGAGATGACATTTTAGAGGAATTAATTAGACAGTGCTCCATTAACTATCTGAGATGAAGGAAAGAAAAACATTAAGAAGCCAATGCAGGTATTAAAGTGATTGTCATGTCAGTTGTTACAGCATAGAGTTTGGCAAAGGAAAAGGAAATGGTAATGTGTCGACAAAGGAAAGTTGAGGCCAAAATATTTCAAGTAGAAAAAAATGAAGTTTGAGGCAGAAGATTAGAGATGGCAGAAGTTTAAGATCTCTTTGGGGGGTGATTCTCAATGTCTATAATCTAGTCTTCAAGAGGAACCTTCTTCGCATTTCTTGGGAAATATAAAGGATGAGCCTTGGTGCTCCTCAAGCCGCTGGTGGGCTGATGTGCACAGCCTGCAGCCCGGGAGAGCTCTGAGGATGGAAAGTCCTTTCCTTCAGAATTCCTCTCCCAAAGTTGTCATCTCTGCCTGGGGACATTAACTAACAGCTTGGCACTTCAACTTTTTCCAAATGCCAAGATGTTTAGAAAAATAAGTAAGCCAATAAAACAGCCATCCTCAAAGCAGACTGAAGTTAGCTTGTGTCTATTCAGGCCTATAACAATTGTTAATGCTGTGGGATGTTATTTGTATTCAATATGCTTCAAGAAAGAAAACAAAATATCCTTCCAGAACTTCTAACACTCTATTGTCCCTGGAGTCTCCAGGGATGCAAACATCTTAGAGTGATTGACAGTGACTCCAGAGAGTAAGTTGGGGGTACTCTTCCTATTGCATGATTTGAAAGGTTTTATTCAAAAACTAGTTTAAATTCTGTGACATAAGCAAAGTAGGGTCAGAATATGTTCATTCTACAGTTACATTTCTCAGAAAATACAATTTTATGTATAACCAATCTGCTATTCCTTTAGAAGCTCATCTCTTGAGATTGGAGAAGAGAAAGCAGGGAAGCCGCATAAAATTTAGTATGCAGTGAATATCTTGTGGCCATTGAAATGCTCTGGTGGGCATCACCTGGTAGCCAGACTGGTAACTCCATTACTCTCCATGCTCTTCAAGATAATGATTTTTTTTTTATTTTTTTAAGTTTGTTTTTTGACAACATTCATGTCTTTTTGTGTTGTGATGATCTTGTGTGACCACCGGTTTGGAACTATACTTTGGATCCTGGTGGGCTCACCAGTGTGTATACAAGTGAAAATAATGACTATTTCCCTCCCCCAAATCTATCCATATTCAATAGTACATCAAGGAAGGGTTGGGTCCTAAGAGCCCCTCCCAGATTCATATTTGATTATTGGTAGACTAAGTCATGTGTAGGCCACAGGTGCTGTGAATTTGATTCCAGTGTCTGTGTCAGGTTTCAAAGATGCATTTGTAGCCTTTCCTATCAATCTTCTGTCATTTACATACTTTCCTTCCCCTCTTCCGAAATGTTCCCTAAGCCTTAGATGCTCTGGGAGGAAGGGCCAGTTTTATAAATATACCATTACCCAAGGCTCATAATCAGAAAGGTCCATCCTTAGTTAAATGTACTACCGTTGTCAATTAAAATATCTCAATTTTATCTTTGAATTTGTTTTTTTTTTTTTTTTGAGCAAATTCTAATAGAACAATGATATACACTGGGGCAAAGAAGAAAAATAAACGTTTTCACTGCTGCTTGCCACACTACTCATATGGAGGTTCAGAAATGTCCCAGAGCACAGAATTCCAGGGGACATGGGTATTAGTTGAGTACACTATGCATAATTTACCTCAAACACACAGTGTGAAACCACACACACTTATCTTAGCAATTTTTATTGGTCAGGGATGGCCCTTGCTTAACTGAATCCTCTGCTTGATGGCTTGACAGGCTGTATCTTCTCAAAGTTGGCTTGTATCCATTCCTACGTGCAGGCTTGATGAAAAAGAATCCTCTTCTAAGTCTCCAAGAGTTGTTGGCAGAAGCCACATCCATGTAGAACTAGAGATTATAGCAGCTTGCTTGTTGAAACCTTTCAAGCAAATGAAGGAAGAACAGAGTGGGAAGGTCTGAAGAAGTTAGAAGATCAGGGATGGAGCAGTTTTGTTCTTGACTCTGATATCTGGCTGCTAGTTCCTCTTAAAGATCTCATCTGTGAATGGTGCCACCAATACATAAACCAGATTTATTAAAAAAAAAAAAAAAAAAAAAAAAAAAAAAAAAAAAAAGATCTCATCTGTGAATGGTGTTCCAACCTACTATAACCAGTCTTTTAATTAAGTCAAGTGGTTTAGGACTTAATTATACCAGAAGAGTCATTTCATGTTTGCTACAGAATTATCATCATGTGATGTGTCACCACATTCTGGCATCCTGAGAGGATTCTGAGGGGTGTTCATACCAGGTGGTAGAGAGCAGGAGGTTATCTAAGTATTTTAAACACAATGCACAGTGTGTGGAAGCTCAGAAACACATGTAGTATGTCAGTAAATATATTTGATCTGCAGATGAGAACCTGGGGGGGGGAGCACCCATCACCTCAAGAGGCCATGATTTCTGTTTAAACTACAACTTGCTTTGGTGAGTAGAACTCAGAAGTAGAAATGGTCAAAGGACTCTTCTGTAAATTAGTATCTTATGCTCAAAGTGATGACTAGGGGGAAAGAAAATGTGCAACCTGTACTCATTCTCTTAATTCTCTCTATACTGGTCAGCAAGGCAAAGGAAAAGAATATTGCTAGAATGCACACATTAAAAAGGAAAATAAAATCATGTGTTAGTTTTGTGTGGGTTTTCAATTCTTGTGAGAAAATGATACTATTCTGTATATAAGTTAAGAAAATGAACTCTGCAAATTTGGTATGGTTTGAATACACTTAAGACTGATGTAGAACAATATAAAGACAGATGGCAAAACCTGTATGGATAATTTAAATTTTGTTTCATCAGGAAAAAAAAACACTACATAGGAAATAAAATGCCAAGGCAAGTTGAGAATAGGACTTTAGGAGGAAGAAACAAGCTGCATGCTTTAGTAATTTTGGTGATACATTCACCTGCGTTTGATGCTACTATTTTTATTTCCCTGTGTGCCTTCCACGAGATAGAGCCAGATCTGTCGGTACTTCAATGCTGATTTTTGGGAACTCTGCTAGCCTCCAGAGCACCTGGGACTTGAAGCCTCTTAGCCTGTTTTTGTTTTCACCTGAATGGTACTCTGTGTGGTATTATCTGGCTGAATTGGCTTTCTTTCTGCTTATTCTAGAGCTTTGTGGATTGTTCTGTGCTTCTTTTCAGCGTTCAGAGATATTTGTCTGTGTATCCCACATTTTCCCAACTGAGTTCCTTTTTCCAAAGATGTGCTATATAGCTTTCTCTTACAACTTGATGATGATATGATGATGGTGGTGGTGGTGATGATGATGATGATGATGATGATGACTATGATGATAATTTTGATGATGATGATGATGATGATGATGATGATGCTATAAGGCAGTTTCCCAATCCAACTTGAATATTAGATATCAACGAATCTACACATTAATTTAGAGGTGACTGAGTTTTGAAAGTGATGATGGCACATTAAACATATCTCCATTTAATCTACATATTTTCAGTGTATTTATTTTTCTGTGAATACTCTTCATACTGTTACTTTCTGACATGTGAAAATTTGGTAAGAATAGTTGTTAAATATGTGTTAGAGACTAAATGGACATTTATATTTACTTCTGTTTGTGGCCTGCACTTAAAATTGCATCCATTTTCTTAATTTCTCCAAGATGAAGAAATAATTGTTTTAGTCAATACAAAACAATTTAAGGTACTATACTTCAGATGTCTGCAAAATCATTTATTCTACTAGAATGATCATGTTATTATTTATTTTGAATGTCAGCAACTGAACCATAGTCTTCATATTTCAGAATTAAGAATGCATATAAATGCCTTAATTTTAAATATAGTTTATTGACATAAGTAAAAATTAATGAGTAATTATTTCTGTGAAGATAGGCATATATACTTATTCAAGATCTGATAGGAATTTAGATCAGTTTTGTTAGCTTTAGAATAAATATATTTATTCAGATTATGATGAGCATCTTTGGCTAAAACTTTATCTTTAATGCATATTGTATTGATGGATTAAGTTTCCTCATATCTAGATACTTAAAGTTGGTAGCTATTTAAAAACTGAAAACTTAAATAGGAGCTTTCCTTATATATGGCATTTTCTTCTTCAGAAATGAATAATCAAGGGGAGTGTGAAAAACTGTAGCACCATCTTGAAAGTTCACTGATTTGAAAAGATGATTAATGTTTCCATTACATATTCTTTGCAAAAAATATTTTCAGACTTCATCAAATGCCAAACTTGGAAGATAGTGGTCTTTAATCACCTACCATATCTACAGGCTGACACAGTAGCACAAAGTGAACTGTCATCCATTAGTGTGCGAATGTTATTTCAAAATACCTTTACAGTATGATTATAAGTAGTATAGAGTCTGGTTTCAAGTTCTGTATAGTCAGGCCTTGTAAAATGTGTTGTTTTGTGCATTTTCTTTGTGTGAGGTCAGCATCCTTAATTGCTGATGCCCAAAGAAATCTCCCAGGTCTGCAATTTACTTCTGTCATTTGTCCAATGACCTTGGGAGTTAGTCATCACATTAATAAGTGAACAGTCTGAATGTCTTTGTAGTGTTTGCTTCATTCTCTTTTTCTTCCTATTTATTTCTTTTACTCTGATTTCCTGAAATATGTGAATTAATTTTTTAGGTATAAAAGTACATACATTTGAGGTTTGGGATATACAAGAAGAAAGGTGGGATTAAATAAAGAACTTTTCAGACTTTTGGGCTTTGTGATGGATGTTGAAGAATGTTCAAGCCTCAGGGGATCCAGGCACCATCTTCTGTTCTAGTAATCTTTCCTGGCTTGAGTTTCTTTACCTTCCTTCATAATTGAAACAGTTTCCTTGAAGTCCCTTAAGGATAGCTGTGCTAACAAATTTGCTACAGTTCCTAGGAAAACATATTGGATGATTGGCTTTGGCTGTATCTGAACAATAGAGTGTGGTGATTTTGGACACCTTGCCAATGGATTTTCTTTGTAGAGAACTAGCTGCTTTCTGGCCTTTTGTGGTCATAGCTAGTGTTTATAAGAAGTTTATGCCACTTTACCTTTGTAAGTATTAAATTATTTAAAATCCATTGTTTAGTGAAAATACTATACATTTCTATTATCCTCCAAAATGTATATGGCATTTGTGAAGTAGCAGCTATTATCATGACTCATTCAGAAGAGGAAAAAATATCCTTTGTTAAAATTTAAAAGTGAGGCCTGCATAACAAGAGGGAAATCATGCTGGTACTAGAAACCTAGTCAACTCTCCTGAGCTGATGAGGTCATGGATCTTAGAAGAAAACCTACTACTTCCATTTTACTGGACCACTGTGATTCCTATTACATTCTAAGACTTATCTTGAACTCACAGTTGAGAGTAACTTTCACCATCATCTAAGAAGCTTCTATTACTGCAAATGGAGAACATTAGAGTAAACTACAACTGAACAAAATGCGGAGATCAATAGATTGTAGGGAGCATAGCCTCAAGTTACTATATATATATATATATATATATATATAACTTTACTCTGCACCTAAGACTCAGGGAATATTATGGAAGAACTAGAAAGTAGAGCCAGAGGAACAGGAAGAAGTCTGCTATGAAACCTTGTCTCCTAAAAATGACTCCCTAACAATAAAAGTATCAATAGACACTATTGTGGAAGAGGGAAAACTACAGGGGGTTCAATCCCTAGACAAGCATTGAAAGGATATTAATGACTGCTGAGAGAGGAAACTGCTCACATAATTGGTTATCCAACTCAAAATGGTCAGCATTGAAATCCTGTTGTTTGTATAAAGAATAAAAAATGGATTCAGCAGCTTGTATTTACATATTTGTACATCTCCTCCCTTTGTGTATGTGTGTGTGTAACAACAATAAAAAATAGGCCATCAATCTCAGAGGGAGTAGAGGATACATAGGAGGTGTTGGAGGCAGAGAAAAAAGGAGGGGTTAGATGGAGAAAAGGGAAGGGGGAAGTGATATAACTATATTTTAATTAAAATATATATTTAAAGGAAGAAAATATACTTGGAGCATCTTCTTAGAAGTTAAAAGTACTTATTGCTTTTGCAGAGGACACAGATTTGAATCCCTGTACCCACATAATGCCTCCACAACCACCTATAACCAGGGAATCTAACACCTTCTTTTGACCTTTGTGGACACCAGGAACTCACCTGGTGCACAAAACACATGCAGGCAAAACAGTCATACACATAAAATAATGAAATAAATCTTAAAAATTAAAAAAACACCTGAAAAAAAAGAATAAACAAATAAGCAAACAAAGACTTTTTCTGATTCAAAGTCAATAATAGACAAAATGAGGAAACTGTGTTAAGTGTATAAGAAAAGGAGAGACAGGCTCTTATCATTTATGTTCTCAAAGAAATATTAGTGAAAGTTTTCTTTTTCACTTACTTTATTTTATGATAAAGAATTTCCATTCCTTATCAAAATGACCTATGGATGCTGAAGAATTCAACCTCTTTCAGACACTGCTGATTACAAAGAACATCCCTGAATTTGAAGATGCTTGTTGGACCTCAATATACTTCTACCTTTGAACCTTCGATAGATACTGAATATACCTTTGTCCTGTGTGTGTCAAGGAATGTACTCTCCTGCTATGTTCAGGAGCATGCGAATCCTCCAAGTTTATACTGTAAATATCAATTAAAATTACAGAATTATGTAGAAACCTTTTCTTTGCATTATTAGTAATGTTATAATTATGTTTTATTAAAGAAGAATAGCCAATAATGTTACTTAAAGCTAATAAGTCAATCAAATGCATCAATTTGGATAAATTAGCCAGTGTGCAGCATACTTATTCTAACTAAGCACTGAATTCATTTGAAGGTCAATGTCCATGAAGCATTGGTTATTAAATACTTTGACTATCAATCCTGATAGATAAAATATCTAATACATTGTCATGTGTGTATCTGTTTTGTGTGTCATAAGTCCCATTTCCATCCATCACCCTCATCTTAGACAATGTGTATTGTATGAGAGAGTCCTTCAGCATCAGTTGACTCCTTGCTTAACTTTGACTGCTTCTGATGCTAACAAATGACTTTTTGTTCAAGGATGACGAGGGATCAATTAAGGAGAAGGAAGAATGCTCATCCAAGATAGAAAAGGCCCACCCTAATTGAAAAATAGTGAACAAGATTCTGGTCAATGAATTATAACCTCATTTTAAAAATCATTCATCCATGTGATAATTAATTCTGATGGCATCTTACATAATCACCAGAGGCTTTCCCCCGCAAAGTACATGAAGGTAAATGAGCCTCTACTTCAAGCTTGACATCTGTCTTTGGCTCACTATTGAAGAACACATTATAATGAGAGCAGCAGACAGGATGCCTGATCACTCACATTTGGTGAGAGATCAAGTCAGATGATTAATATCAATGTGTAATGAAATATATTTAAATCACACAACACCATGTCCTCTACCCTTGAAAGAGAGTTTTAATATTTGGATGCACAAAGACTACAGTTACCTTTTTGTAATTAGAAAAAAAATTCTAAATACTAATTTGAATTTGATTGTAAAACCTTTGCTATTGAGAGAATGTTATGGCTGGAATGACCACCTTCACTTGGTCAGGTTTTATGAATAAATTCTGAAAGTACAGTGCTTCAATCTCAGAACATGGAATCAACCCTTAAGTAGGAGTCAGAAGCTTCAAGGAAATCGCACAGAATATCTCCCTACATTCTCACATGGAGCATCAATAAAGTAGCTTTGGAATTTAGTTTCCATTGCTTACAGAACCTCAGGTACTTGTGGAAGTCCCCCCCCCCGGGGGGGAGCACAGGCATTTTTGGTGATCACTGTTATCTGTTGAATTCAAAGACCCAAGCATACTTCTGCATTAGTTACTTTTGCCTTTGTTGTGATACAATACCTGACGAAACAAGTAAAAGAAAGAATGATTTATTTGATTCATAGTTTGAGGGTACAGTCGATCATACAAGGATGTTGTGACAGGAGCAGGAAACAGTTTGTCACATGGCATCAAGAAGAGGAGACAAAAGAGAGCTGCTCTCTCTCTCTCTCTCTCATCAGTCCAGAACACCTTCCTGTGGAATGGTGCCACCCATATTTAGAGATGATAATCCCACGTCAATTCAACTCATTTAGAAAAATCCCTTACAGGCATTACTGGAGGCTTGTTTCTTTGATCACTTTGCATCTCTTGAACCTGAAAATCACTATTAGTAAACTACCAGAAATGAAAAGGAATTTGGAGAGTACTCCAAATACTCCAATATAGCAGACGTTTTCTTTAACCTCCTTAAACCAAAGTGCTTAGACTATTCAAGCTCTCGATTTTCATTTTTCTCATTATCTGAATGAGACACTTTCTTAATGAAATATTGTGGGGAGCTGAGGAAGTTTTGAGTGAATATCTATATAGTAGATGATGTCCTGAGTGAATGTGCATTGCTGACATGGGCAAAGTTGTTTCAAGGACCTCAATGCCTCAGATCCATGGGGTTTAGCAAAGCCTTCCAGGGTGAAGCTTAGAGGGATGGCAAAGCCTTCCTCTGACCTGAATGTGAATGTTGGCAATGTGGAATCTCTAGAACAAGTGTTTATGAGCAGTTGACCAAAGTACCAAAATCTAGCAATGCCAACTTCTTCCTCCAGGATGTTTACAACCCAAATGAGAATACTTGTCTACAAAGACCTAAGATTAGCTTACTGCTCAACCTATGCTATAGATAATAAACATGCTGAGGTTCCAGGTGGTGCATAATAGATGAAGCCCCATCATAGCAAAATAGCCACCTGATCCCTGATTTTTCTGCATGTGTCTTTCTGTTCTTTTTTCATTCCCTCACCACCCTCACTGATCAGGTTTCTAGGACTGAGCTACACAGGATGTGGCAGAATATGGATTTGCTGTGGAGAATTCAAAGTGAAATCATATGGTTTGCTGCTTATCCTGAAGATATACCTCTATTTTCGGAAAGGACTATGGGATCTGCATCTAGATGCCATGCCAATGAACCCGATGGTCCATAGTTTTAAGGTGTTACACTTAGCTAGTTACAATTCTAATTTTGTCCTAGAATTCACTCTCCAATGAGTTCCTGGACAGCATGATGGACTTTGGGGAAGTCCCTTTCCCCTCCCAAGCTTAGATTTTCTTAGGATATCAATCACCAGAAGTCAGAACTTCATTTTTCATTAGCTTGTTAACTGCTGACTTCTTAGCAAGAGAAAATGCAGCCACACTATACATAAACTCACACTGTTAGCAATTGCCGACAAACAAGGAATGTATTTACTACTAAAATCAACTTGATAACTCACCCCACAATCTCATCAAGGCAACATCAATACATACCAACACTTGCTACGTGTGCAAGCTTGACAACTTGTAACTCTTATTTCTGCTGTCCTGAAGGCAAAGTAATCATGAACAAAAGCTGTAAGGAATTCCCAAAACATTCCTCTGAGGTCTAGGCCTTGCCTGTCATGCTAGAGAAGAGAGCAGATTGGATCAGAAAATAAAAGAAGACAGAAGTATATGGGAAAGGGCTATTTCTCTCTTCTTCTCTTGGCATTTAAAAGGAAGTTCTTGTCAACCTACAATTTTCCTTAGATAATTTATTTTCTACCTAGCACTTCCTTATAACATTATCTTTGCTTCAGTCTGTGTATCTTATGTTTTTAATGTGATGGACTCCTAGTTAGTGTTGAGATAGAATCTTGGAAAGATAAATCCTAACCAGCTGAATACTTTTTAATCCACAGTGCAGTCATTCAGATGACTGCACCTAACAATATTAAATGAAAAGATTTGTAACTAAAAATATCTCAACCAATGTCTTTATTGACACTAAAATGATTTATTTTAAACTTAAAAGGCATGTATCTGTATCTGTGATGGCTATATTTATGAACTTAATAATTATACACACACACACACACACACACACACACACACACACACACACACACATATATGCTCTTAAGAACTGAACATATCTCGAGCTCCTCACTCTAATCTCCTTTATTTCCTCTTTATTTGACTGTGCAAACACCTGGAATCTCAGCATTTCCTCCTAACTTCTTTTTCTTTTCATTCCATTTTATTTCTTCTCATTTTGTAAGGGCACAAATGTATGCATATGTATGTATGTATGACAGTGTAGTACCAATAAAGGGAAATCCTGTAGTCCATACCTGACATCTAAACTCTGTGAAAATGCTGGTCATGTGGAACAGACTATAGTGCCAATATCTCTGGAGCCAACAGTTCAACTTAAAGTCTGAATGTAATGGAAGTCATTAATCACTATAAAGTTCATCATTTCATTTTCATGTCACATAATACCCATATTGGTTATTTATATCCTCTGAAAGTTCTAAAGATTTCATATAAAGGAAATGCTGCATGCTAAAATGTTAAATCATGTGAAAAAAGGAGTTTTTTTTTTTTTTTGAGTGTAAGATCTCTGAATGGAGAAGATGATAATTTTCCCTAATGATTCAACAGGAGTCTCATTTGTCTCTATTTCTGTATTTGACATATTATGGAGCCAAGAAGACTTTCTGAGCAACTAATATATTTTGGATCATTAAACTAAAAATTAAAGCTATCCAATGATCTTACTTTATAAGAATAAATATATACATGGAAATGTTCCTAATTTTGCCCCATTTTCCTTGGTGATATCTGCATCCTGAGTGTCAATGCATCACAAGTTTGTAGGCTTCTCTCCTAATGCAGATATTTTGCCATTGTCCCTTCAGACATCAGCATTCCTGTTAGTGGCTCACATGCATTGTGAGCTCACCATCTTTTCCATCTCAACTCTACTGATAATTTTTAAATTTTGTTTTGTGTGTGTAGATGTATGTCTGCTAGCACACCTGTGATTACTGGAGTCCACAGAGGGAAGTGGAGTCACAGACAGTTGTTAACGAGCACGTAGGTGTTAGGAATAGAACCTGGGCCTTCGGGAAAAGCAGGCAATGTTCTGAAGAACTGAGCATCTCTCCAGCTCCTCACTCTCATCACCTTTATTTCCTCTTTATTTGACTGTCCAAACACCTAGAATCTCATCATTCTATCCTAATTCTTTTTCTTTTCATTCCATTTTATTTCTTCTCATTTTGTAAGGGCACCAAGAAATCATTCCTTCCATCTATCTAAATATTTCTCTTTTTATTTATTCCTATATGTATGCTATATGTGTGCTGGCGCCTGTGGAGGCCAAAGGAGGATATCATATCTCCCGGAGCTGGAGTTACAGGCAGTTTTGAAATGCCTGGCCTAGTTTGAGGAGCCAATCTCTGATCTTCTGGAAGAATGCTACTCATAATCATGGAGCCATTGCTCCAGCCCCCACCTGAATATGTTTAGGATATTTTACTCTAGCTCCATTTGCTTTTCTCCATATATCCTGCTAACATGTTTTAGTTGTGTCCACTAACTGTAGAAGCAGAAACAGAGTTGCAGCTTATAGTCCTTTCCTGAACCATCAGTTCACCATTCTGTGATACCTGGAAACTCCTAATACATTTCCAAATCAAAGATCACTTGTGGATCTTCTGTCTTGTAATCTTTATTCCTTCCAGACTTAAATTCACTCAGAGAAACAATATTGCCACCCACATTTATCTTATCCTTGCTCATATTTTCATTGAATTATTAAGGCTTGTTAATTACACTCTCTCCAAATATATCTATTCTATTTCATTTTTTCTTTTAATATAATAAAGTTTTTTCTAGTGAAGTGTCTGGCTTTATGATTTTCTAGACTGGTTATCGTCTTTTACTTTTCTTTCTGTTCCAGAGCAGACATATTTTATTCTCTCTCTTTTTACATATTTTACTGTATCTATTTTACATATACGATAATGTACAAATTTTGCTTGCACTATTAAATAGCACTAACTATGAATTCTAATGTATTTTTTCTATATTTACATTTCAATTTTCTTATTTTTAAAGTCTGCATAGTAATTACTATTACTATGCAATTACAAAATAATCATGGTTTTTAAAATACAATATTGGATGAAAATTTTTGTCTTCTGTAATATCTTCTAATCATCACAAATTTGTAAAACCCCACTCACATTCCACCTTTTCATAAGTCTTACTCAGTGCTTGCAGATAGAATTTTAAAAAGCTCTCCTTTACCCATCTCCTTCTAATGTTTCATCTACTCTTAATGAAAACACATACTACACTTAGCTGTACTTTTTTTGGAGGGAGACGATTCTCAAATTTAAAACACAGACACACATTACCATACCTATCATCTATCTATCTATCTATCTATCTATCTATCTATCTATCTATCTATCTATATCTACATTAAGAGAGGGGAGAGAGAGAGGAGCAATACATACACATACATACATATATATATATGTATGTATATATACATACATACTAGACATTGCATCAAGGATTGGAATATGTCAGTGAACAATATCTTCAGTTGTCTGTACCGCCAGACAAACAAGTATTCACATTATAAACAGCTTAATGAAGTAGTGTATTAGAAGATGACAATTGGCTTAGACAAGAGAAGAGAGAGCTAAGTAAAAGGAGTCATAAGTTCTTTGGAGATATTGAAAAAAGTACAAAGGTCAGAGGATTAGCCATAAGGAATCAGAGCAGTAAACTTTTAGACAGAGGAAAGAGACAGTGCAGGACCCCATTTTGGGGTGGCTAAGATTTATAAAACAGAAATAGGAAGCATGCAATGACATTACAGATGTAACTGGATCCATATCATATAAAGCCATGTGGCCTTTTAGGTAGCTTGACTTTTATTCTGAATTAGATGGAGAGTGGCTTTGGGGTCTTGAGCAGGAGGAGACTTCCATTTTCCAAAGAATATTCTGTCTTCTTAATTGACAACAGGTTTTAGGGTAAAAAAGGGAAAATAGAAACCTACACTAGAAATGATGCAACATGAAACTAGTGGTCACAGGGGTTGAAGCCAGGTGCAGCCAGATGTAAGATATTTAGAGAGTGAAGCCATAGAATTTGTTAGCATTTAGCGTGTGTAGAATGAAGGAAAAAAATAATTAAAGATAACTGAAGAATTTGATCCAAACAATAAATATGAAAATACCTTCAACTGAAAAAAGTTGTGCATACATCAAGTATATAGAGAAGGTAAAAGTAGTAGTTCAAGTTTGTGCATGGGAACTGTGAAGTATCAGATAACCAATTCATATCTTTTAAAATAAATAACAACCAAACTTATGGCTGTAGGTCTGGAAGAATATCCTTCTACATCAAGAGGTCCATGGAAAGACTAAGGATGGTAAACAGTGATTTAGGAGAGGATGGTGTCAGGGATACCAACTGAAGAAAATGAGGAAGAGCAAGCTGTTAGCTCTATCAAGTGAGGAAAAACTGGCACTTGAAAGGCCTGGGAAGGAGGAGCATCCTGAGATGACATGAAGCATCCCTCCAGAAAGAATTTAGATGATCACGCATTATATTTAGAGGATGTAGTAGAAAGTCTCTACAGTTGAAGTGGACATGGGGGAAAGAATTAGGTGTGATTTCAAACTGCTAGTCAAGGTGAGACTACACATGAAGAGAATCTGGATTCCTGAGTTACCACTATAAATACTAAAGAGATTAGTCCTGCAGGATCAGCCCAGACTGTTGTAAGTGTGGGGGATAAAGAGTTTTGAGGTTTTGAGGTTCCTTCTTGGATTCATTCATCTAAGTCAAGATGCCATTTACGACCATTATATGATATGCTCATTCTCATATATACTTCCTTTTGATTCCTGAACAAATAAATGTAAAACACTCAGAGGAAACATAGCCTTAAAGTTAGTCATGTGGTTAGGGAATTGGGTCTTGCACCATATGTGGAGACTATATTATCTCTATGAGTAGCTTGTTAGCTCTGAGGAAGATGAATTTTACTCTGTACTGCCCTCTTCTTAATTGTTAGAAATTACTAGACAAGGGCTGGGGTGAATGAAAAGACCAAATAGTGGCAACTCTGTTCAGATAAACCTAATGTAACTTACAGATTAAATGAGTGGTGGCCCACATTGGTGTGATCAAGACTTGAGGGACCATTTTGAAGGACTCATGCTGAGGAAAGAAGTGGTGTGACAAATTTTGTTGGGCATAATAACATAGGGTCATAAAGAAATTAAAACCCAAAAGGCACATGGATACTTGGGAGAAACTGTAGAATACTAGAAGTATGTGAGCGAAATGGAACAGAGCATCAGAAATACACATCACTGCAGAAATTTCTAGGGACCCAGGACAGGGTAGAAAACATGTCATATAAATGAGATAAAATTTAGTAGTGAGAATTATTACTGCTAATGAGCTCTATTTAATGTAAGAGGACTATTTAGGTCTCACCAAATATGAGCTCATGATAACAAAAGCTCATTTTTTATCTGACCAGGTAAATTGCAAGCTCAATGAAGAAAATCTATGCCTATGTTCCTTGTAGCATGACACATTCGTTACAATGGTCACAGAAAATGACATAGAAATACCTTCTTACTGAAGTCTGATGTTGAAAATACTTGACCATGTTCAGAAGACCCCCATAACAGTTCCCAGTCACAGAGGAATAAGAAAGGAAATCATGTTGATGTTCATGGCATTGAACTATGATCCTGGACAATTCAACAGATTTGCTCCCATCTCATAAAATGTTATATTTGTGTATGAAATTTAAAAGAAACTTTCAGAAATGCTCCAGTTCTTATTTTACTTCTTAAACAACATTTTCTGCATCATGCAACAAAGTTATGAACATAAAGTTGATAGATGAAGAGTCTTGAGTTAAAGTTTAACTTACAGAGAAAATTGGTAAATTTCCTAGACTTTTTTGTTTTAATGAAAGCCTACACACATTGATCAAGACAGAGGGGGCAAATAGAACAGAATTAAACAGCAACCTAATACATATGGATGAGAAAAGAAATATACATAAGGGCATGCTACTTAAGATTAGAATTTTAAAGAAATATAAAAATGATAAAACCAATATAAATATAGTAAGAAAGAATGGAGTAAGAAAGCTTTTCTTTCTCTTTAGGTCTTGACATTTTTTTATTTAATTTTTTTTTCATTTCACATACCAAGGTCTTGACATAAATTTAAGCTTCTCTAAGGCTCTCCTCTGAGCACTCCATCCAAACATATGCCCAATTTATTTTCAGCCTATGGCTTTCTCTCTTGTTTTATCTGTGGGTTGTTAGTTTCACTAAATTAAAATCTTTATAAGGGCAAATGCCCTTTGTGTCCTTAATATCAAACACAATGCTTGGCATATAGTAGGTATATGTATGGCATTAATGGTGGATCAGTAGCCAAAGTAAATAACACAGTCAATTTCTTCAAATATTACCATGTCCATATGCCAGGAATATGCATGAATAATTTTACCACAAGTCAATATTTTTTAATAAATTGATAGTGTAAAAACTGTATTTTTAGGGCTCTGGGAATAAGATAATTTGAAATCTTAGAAGTGTGTCAAATGGACAAGTAATCTGAGTATGTGAATAACTATAATGTCAGAATCTTGGTACATAAATTTTTCTGTAGTATAATAGAAATTTTATTTAAAGTAAATACTTGATAAATTATAGTAGTATAAATTCCCCAAGAAGCACCCAGAAACTGACATTTTCTAAATAAATGAGCTGACAGGACCCACTCTTCCAGAATGTTATTGCTCCATCATGGTTTGATGGATTCAATCATGAATTATGTGTTTCAAGACTCACTGTCATGCCCATCACAGTCTAATGATTCAACAAAGGGTTCTGAGATGTTCCCACTCAGATGAGGGGAAGTGAGCTGTGTTGGCAGTGAGGTTCCAAATCATCTTTCTTTTTCTTCAGTTGCTACCGCAGTATCAATGTCAGCAGCCAAGAACATTCTACATGTTCTGTATATGGTGTGTGTGTTCACATTGCACCATTTCTCCTCTTTCCTTAGGATTGTCATTTCTAGTATGTGATTTAAGAAAAACAAATATGCTGAATTTTACCTCTTGGAGTTTGAGACTTGAAGCTCAGCCAAAATGATGGTAAGTGGCCATTTGCACAGTTACAACTTGTGTTTATGGAATATATATTCTTCCTGAAGATACAGTTCTCCATCTCAAAGTCTGGGCATAAATTACTAGTTAGCATTCATGGTAGTATACCTTTGAAAGGTACATATAAATCACCAGAAATATCCATTCAGGGCATGAGCAATCATTATCTAAAGTCATTGAAAACAGATATCTATGTATTCATCACTTAGATTTTCGTTGGACATCTCTTAAGTAACAAAAGAGGTGGCATTCAGACTTACAGGCCATATGTGTGGACAACAGTTATCTGGGCTTAGCATTATCATGATAATCTTAGGGATAATTTTTAAGAAGTTACATATTTGAATGTCTAACCATGCCACACACATGTGGTAAAGGAAATGTCTATGTAATTTAAAATAATATTTCTGCTCGCAAAATAAACCCTGCATTTTCTTACATGTCATTATTATTGTAGTATTAACCTTTAACAACATTGAATGCACATAAAGAAAGCAGAGCTAATGAATGAGGAGGACTATTGATATTCTGTATATGTGACATGCTTACTGTGAGAAGGTGCTTTTCTCTGGTTAAACCTGAGTGCTTGCTCTAGGCCAGAACTGTTATCTATAGATTTTTTTTCCAGTTAGGAGAAAACATTTCTACATAAATAGAAAAACTTCATTCCATAAACAATCAAAATATTTCTAGTGGATGATTTTATTTTATGTGTGTATGTGTGCACATGTGCTATATATGAGCAGGTGCCCTTAATGGCCAGAAGAGGACATCAGATTCCCTAGAGCTGAATGTATAGGCACTTGTGAGTCACCTGATGGTGCTGGGTTCTGGGAATAAAACTGGGGTCATCTGGCAGAGCTGCAAATACTGAGATATCTCTTCAGCCTCACAAATATTTCTTTATCTTCCTTCACTATTAATTACTCTGAAGTCCAATTTCTTCACTTTTGCCTTATGAAACAAACTTGTTTTATAGCTATCTGACTTTCTAAAGATTTGAATTTTTACCATGGTACACATTAGCTGTGAATATTTTCACACTATAATGTAAATATAATTAACATTCACCGTATTATTCTTCTTTCTTTTCATCAAAATTGTTCTTCTCCTTTGAAGTATAAGTAAAGAAAAAAACCAATTTCCTGAATTCTTTCTTATTTTTATCTGGAACTGTTTAGATGTCCAAAGTAAGAGTAGCAGGATGCATGTTCCTGAAGCTCAACTGTTACCATCAGTGTCTGCCATAGTATTTTTGCACATGATAGACATTTAGTGCTTATATAATAAATGGGTCTAAAGTAATAGATCTAAGTCACAGTAAATCCAACACTTCAATCTTTGGTGATTATATATAAATTAAAGTTTTTATTTTCTAAGTAGTTCCTTAAACCATTTCACAAAACTTACTTGCTGTGGGTAAGGGAAATCAAGTTCACACATCCGTAAGAATACTGGATGATTTGCTCTTTCATTTGTTAGCTAATGTGATTCACGTTCTTGATTCAGCAAATTGTTTCATTCCATGAATCTTCTCACTCATTTAAATCATGAGGCTTACTTTCAGGTTCATGAAACAAAGCTGAAAGTGTTTATTGTGAAAATTGCCACAGTCCTTCATTAATGCTTCCTTGTTAGGAATAGTATTGGAAATGACTGGATGATAATAAATATTACACGATAAATTTAAATATTGTTTTTTTTTCTGGGAGTAGGGTTCAGAACCAGTGCCTTTTTCTTACTCATGTTGGCAAGCAGTCTATCTCTGAGCTACATGCCCACCCCTTTTACTTTCTCCGTGTGTGTGTGGGGGGGTGTGTGTGTGTGTGTGTGTGTGTTGTTTGCAGGTGGCAACAAAAGTTGGAAGAGGACATTAGGCTTAAGATCTCCTGGACATGGAGTTATAGGCAGTTGTGAGTCACCCTATGTGGGAATAGAACTCCAGTGCTGTGCATAAGAAATAAGTACTCTTAATCACTGTGCCAGCTCTCCTGAAAAACTTTACTTTTGCCTACAACAACAAGATATCATAGATACAACACACAGAGAGACAGTGCTATACTGATATGTAGTTATATGAAGTATTGATGTGAAAGTGCTCTAAATACATGGGGTGCTAATGTTTAACCTTGTAGTGTCCACACAAGGAATGTTACCTTGCTCATTTATATATTTAAAGAATATGAAGTAAAGAAGAAGGAACTGCCTTATAAATTCTCACCTTGATTCCTATTTCATGGTGAGGGTGGTATTTTCTCAATCACAACTCAGCATAACTTATGTCAAAATAATTTCTCCAATATAAACCTGCTGGAACAGGTTAGAGACTGAAAGACTATCAGAATATGTGTAATTTTTCTTATGATAGCAATGTGTCCAGGGCCATTCAGTATGAAGTCTCATAGATCCTGGAAGGTCACAAAGATTCTAATGAGACAATGTGGACATCTGTTACTTTTTAGGGGGCCCTATTGCTAGATGACACAAGTACCTGCCATATATGACTCCCTCAACCCCAAAGCCCCATTTCCCTCTTGAATTTAACCTTGGAGAGGCCAGAAGCCACAGTTGTTAGAATAAACAAGCTAGGCAACAAGGAAAAGATGATTGCCCTGTTCATTTCTCCCACTCTCTATTTGTAAGAGGTTAACCTTAAGTAGCAGCCTCAGAGGAAAGTTGAGTTGGGGCTATTATCTAGGGCTGGATAATTTTAATTAGGGAACCAAGACAGTTTGTGGGTTTTAAGCTGCCTGGAGGACATTTATACTTCAAATGAGAATGGAAAGCATATGGGCTTACTCGACAGATTTTATCCAAGGGTAAGAGAAATGTTTTTTCCTTTACTGAATAAATTCTAGAGGATAATAAGAAACAAACACAAAAACTTGTAGTTTGATTACATTTTACAAACATGCTGGGTGAATTTCTTCCTTTACACCAACTAGTTCAGCTTGAAAAGGAGAGTTTACAGAAACAGTTTCTTATTGGGATTCAGTATCTATATTACCTCCCTCAAGAGCAGCATGACTCAAAACACCATGCCATATCCCAACTACTTTCATGAACTCTGTTTGTCGTTGCATCTCTGTTTAGATCATTCTGTCCTTCCTTCAGATAAGCTTTTTCACTGTGACATGTGTAAGTGCCACATGAGTCTTTTTAGTTCTGGTACCATAGAGATTAACTAATGTCCTTAAGTCCCATTGCATACTATTGTTAGACAGGAAACTCTGGACTTACAAGGACTTTTATATTTGCCCCTGGCTAACATGAATTTGTATGATTCCAACATGCATATAAGGACTCACAGTGGATGAGCATCCAGTTCTCTAAAAATAGAGTGTTGTGGGTCAGAGAAAGGAACCAGTGAATGCAGAAATACAGGGGAAAAGTCACTGGGAGAATTCTAGCAGCTCAGGTATTAACTATTTATCTGGAGTGTAATATGCATCTCAGTCTGTAGATTGAAAGCTAGAAGTGTCTAAGTGGGTGAATATACCTGATAATTTACTTATGTGTTTCTTGCGTTGTACTTTCCACTAATAATTAAAGATCTGAATAGTTTCCTTGGGAAGTAGACCTGTCTTGCATTTCCCATGTCTGGAACCTTGGAAGAGAGAACACACCAATAAGGATAGTCTGAGGAGATACATCCAAATCCACTGATTGATGCATAACCTAAACCAAATTAACTGTTGTGCTACATTTAAGAAATGCATTGTTCTCTGAAGCCAAGAAGCTTTAGAGGGTATTGAGGTTGGGAGTTTAGGGCTTTCATTAGGGTTCTCATGGAAGAGTAATGGGATAGAGAGAGGGAAAGTGAGAAGAGGAAGGAGATAGATAGGTAGGTAAGTGGATAGATGAATAGATAGATAAATAGATGATAGATAGATAGATAGATAGATAGATAGATAGATAGATAAAAAAGATGGATAGATGTGTAGCTGGAGTTTTCTCTCTGGGTCCCGCCAAGTCCCGGCAGTCCCTTAGCCACTGATAAAATAAACATACAGACGCTTATATTATTTAAACAGTTTGGCCATTAGCTCAGGCCTATCATTTGTCTAGTCTTACTCTTATATTTAGCCATTTCTATTAATCTGTACCTTGCCACGTGACTCGTGGCTTATTGGTACCTTACATCTTCCTTGTCCTGGCGGCAGTTCCAGCAGTCTCCTCTCTGTCTTCCTGTTCCCTCAATTCTCCTCTCTGTTAGTCCCGCCTATACTTCCTGTCTGGCTACTGGCCAATCAGTGTTTATTTATACAGAGTGATATCCACAGCATAGATGGATAGATAGATGGCTCTGAAAATGTCTTAGAGTCAACCTATTCAAGGCTGGGAAAATAATCATCAAAAGAGCAGCCCAAATAATCCTCTTACCACACACATGAGCAATATGGGGAGTGTGACTGGGAAGTACAATACCAGAACAGTATTCACTGCCCAGTTACTAAGATATTAGCTCGATTAAGTTTGCTGTGGTCCCTCCTAAGAAATCTTAGAATAAATTCTCACAAAGATCAACCTGTTCTTAAAATACTTGAAATCTTTCCTAGAACAGAGATTACTACTATTTGTAAGTGTGAAAATACTCAACCTTCACTATGTGCAAGATTCTTTCTTGCCACTCCCTGCAATAATGCCATCTTTCTTGCTCTTTAAACTCTATATTGTTTATTATTTTAAGATGCTGAAATCTCTATTACAAGGTACAAATTATACAGCATCTCCTACATATATTCCTAAATGAGAAAGTATAACAACCAATGATTTCTCATTCTTGGTGCTTCATTAACTATCTTAATACTCCACTCCCTCAGTAAAGGGAAGTTACATTGTATGCTTGTCTCTAGAACACAGGTGGCCTGTGGGTGGTGCATGTTGCTTAGGTGTTTTCTGTAGTGCTCTAGGTAGATCCCCGGGCCACAAGCATAACAAGCAAGGAAACTAATACTGAAGCACCTCCATAGCTGGATGCTTTATTTTCCTTTATATTAGAAAGTCTTCTAAACATTTGGGGCCCTCTCTCTCCTGCCTTGGGTGTCCTACTATTCCATTTGTTTTAATATGGATCACTGCTTTCTCAAGACTTCCAAGAGCCATCCTACAAATGTGAGCATCATCTCCCAGAGTGTTTGCCCCACCATAAAACCATTAGTCACAGGAGGATGTCACCATCATAATAAAACCTTCATTTTCCAATTATATGCACCAGACTCACTTATTTAACACCTTGGAATATGGTCTATATATGCTTCTGTTGAATCAATTTTCCTGGGCTGCACACATCCTCCATCATTTTTTAGCAAGTCCAGCACATCCATGTCTGAGCTATGCTGTGATTTGACTCTGGTTTAACTTGAAGCCAGTTGTAGAGGTTGAGTATAATCTACTAAGGGTCTATTTCCACTATTAAGATTCTGTAGTCTTCATACACCAGCAGAGTGCCAAACATTAAGGAGGAAAGAGGATAGTCAGCCCTTGGGTAGAGCTAGATTGGAGCATTAGATGTGAAGTTGAAGATTATCAAGTCTCAATTTTGCTGTGTCTGTTCTAAGTCTCAGGGTCTTACCTTCAGTGCCATACCAGCTGTAGCTGAGAATTCAACTTTGCTGTGGAACAATCTTTGTACACTGTAAATATGTATTACTCTCTTTATTATGGTTAATAATAAAGAGCTGACTGGCCTATAGCTTTGCAGGAAGAGATTGTGTGGGAAAGCCAGAGTAGGAGAACACTGGGAAGAAGGAGGACGGAGTCAGAGGAGACTCCATGAGATGCATGTACATGAGGTAAAAAGAGCCTTGGGGCAGCACATAGATGAATAGAAATGGGTTAATTTACAGTATAAGAGCTAGTTGGTAATACGCTGACTTAGCAGCCAACTATTTATAATTAATATTAAGTCCCTGTGTGGTTATTTGGAGAGTGGCTGTCAGGACAGACCTGATCAGCGGTCTAGACAGAAAAGTTCACCTACACAACTTCCTATCTTTGAACCTTGCTGTCTTCATAAGTTCAGTGCTTGTCCTAATCACAAGCTATTATGGCCCCTTGGCTGCAGCTGATGTGTGTCTATTTATATGCATTTAAGGAGGTTGTAAATAATTTTGATGGTAAACACATGGGATGTTTATAAAACGCACCTGGGAGATTAGAGAGGCATGCCTCTAGGTGTGTCTGTGAAGGTATTTTCTGAGAGTGACCTATGAGATGCTGAAGAGGAAAGATTCACCTAAGGCAGGTGACACTACAATATGAGGAGGGAACTCAAATGGAGTAAACCAGATAAAGGAAGAAACCAGAAGAGTAGGTATTCTCCCTGCTTCCTGGGTGTGAGCTGTTCTTCCATGATGACTCCAAACTCTAAAATAGTGAGTAAAACAAATATTTCCTCCTATTAAGTTATTTTCTTTGGTGTATGTCACAATGATAGAACATCTGACTAACACAGAGGCTCTCTGACTTTCATACTCTGCCTTAAATTTGAGAGGAGCACCTCCAAGTAAATGTCAATTACATTCTACAGAATACCTGTAGTAACAGTAGTTATGTGATTTCACAGTTCTTAGGGTTACTACACACACCTCAAAATACCTAAGATTTGGTGGTTGTGGTGGTTTGAATAGGTATGGCCCCATGGTATTGAGTAATGATTAGGGAGTGTGGCCTCGTTGGAGTAGGTGTGGCCTTATTGGAGGAAGTGTGTCACTATGGAAGCGGGCTTTGAGGTCTCATATATGCTCAAGCTATGCCCGCTCTGACAGTTGTTTCTGCTGCCTGTGAATAAAATGTAGAACTCTCAGCTCCTTCTCCAGTACCATATCTGCCTGCAGGCTACCAGGAAGATAATGAACTAAACCTCTGAAACTGTAAGCCAGCCCCAATTAAATGTTTCCCTTTATAAGGGTTACTGTGGTCATGGTGCCTCTTTACAAAATAGAATCCCTAAATTAGAGAGCAGTGTTTTCTGATACCTTATTTCATAAGTAATTTTTATTAATATCACCACTACGGTGTGCTGGGATTGTTCAGCTGCCACAAATGAAAGGATTATTGTTATCATCTACCCAATATTCCCTTCTTTAATTTTTTTCCTGAGGCCCTTTCTAGTACTCTGTATGTGAACTTGTTTTCCCTAGAAAATGATCTGAGGCTGAGGTATGCTGGCACAAGGATATTATGAAATGCCCAGTTTGGGCTGAAAGGAATTGAAGTCCCCTCTTCTCTCAACAGACATCATGAGGCATTATGATGCTCAGAACCAGGGTGGGTCTTTCATTACTTTTCCAAACTGAGCCTTTGTATCTCGATATTGGCCAGAAGCTGGAGATGAGCACTTCTGTGGGAACAGTACTATAATTCAGTTCCTTGAACTTAAGGATAATTTCATGAGAGGGGATCAACTGTGGGGGGATTCATAGTTAACATACCAACTTCAAGAAAGGATTTGGTCTTAAAGGCAATATCTGATCAGTGCACAGAAGCCCCTAACACTTTCTTTGTGTAAACACAATTCACACTTCTGTTCTGAAACATATTTTTATTCTTAATGAAGAACAAATGAAGAATGGAAATTTGGGGATCATATGTCCCCAAAGAAACTTAAAATCACATGAAGTATAACACAACTGGTTTCCAGATGAAAAGTGTGCGGCATATACTCTGCTCTTACAGATGCCTGTGCTACTGATTCTACATAACAGGAGCAGGATGTAAGGTCGGAGCCTGTGCTGGGAGCCCAGTGTTTGCACACTCCTCAAATCTGGAATGAACTAGAAAATTTCCTATTAATTTCTTTTCACAATTAAATATTTTAGGATCTAGTCCCCACTGCAGTATGCTGTATATGTTTGCCCCAGCTCTTTGGATTATCTTAAAAAGCAATTTCTCCTTTTTTTTCTATCTTTCTTTTGTTCTAGAAGTGATTTTTTTTAATAAAACCAAGGGATTAAATATATTAAGATGGTATATTGTGGTTATAAATTTCCTAGTTACAACTCACTCTCCATATCTGTGGGTTTTACATCTGAGATTTCACCACCTGAATAAAAATATTCAGAAAAAAAATACACCATTTACAGATTTTTTTCCTTGTACTTATTGCCTAAATAGTGTTGCATAACAACTAATTAGCATGCTGACTGAAAGCATTTACATTTTGTTTGGTATTAAGAGTAATCTAGAGATGATTTAAAATACACAGGAGGGTGTGTGTCTGTTCTATGCAAACACACCATTTTATACAGGATGTAAGCTTGACAGATGTGGGGTCCTAGAACGAAATTCATATGGACACAGAAGGCTGACTCTCTGTGTGCGTGTGTGTGTGTGTGTGTGTGTGTGTGTGTGTGTGTGTGTGTGTGTGTGTAGTGTGTGCGGGCACATGTGCACATGCACATACGCGTGTGTGTTTACATTACTGTTCTTATTTGGTAAAAACAGTTTTGGATAGTTTCCTCTGGATGTTTACACTTACCTGTGACAGTCACATGAGTAATAGTGAAAAATAAACAGCAAAAGACTCAAGTCCCAGTTTTTAAACACTAGTTTAATTCTTGACCTATCTCAAGGGTAAGTACTAAGCAAATGCTTGTTATCGTATCCTCTCAAAAAGCTAAGCTTGTTTAAAAAGAGTCTGTCTTTCGTCTAATGGCTTTCGGCAGAGGGATGGTTTTTAAGGCGCTGAGGAAGACTTCAAGTCTTTTCTTCTCTAGCTGTTATTTCTCTCATCATTGTGGTTTATGCTGGAACAGTCTCCTCTGAAATGCAATTTCTGCTCCTGGATGAAGTGGTTCCAGAAATAAACTGTTTTGAATTTTAGCACTTAAATGCAAGCTTGAATCCTTTATTGAGCGTTTACATTGTGCTAGGTATTGAACTATAAGGTAGAGACAAAAACATGTTAAAAATATGGTTTTATCACTTAAGGAAGTTGGTTTCACTGGAAGCAACAGTAGTCCAGAGAAAAGTTACACTGTTACTTAATGTGTATTACAGAAACATGCATAGGTATGTAGGTTCACAAAGGACATTGAGGAAAACTGATGTACTACTTAAGGTCTTTGTCAGATAACAAGCCATGGCATTGTCTTCAGAAGGGGGCATTTAACATGCACATGGAATGGTCACCCAATTCCCCAAATTAGCATGCTGAGCAGGAATGATTTACAATGCTAGCTAGGGAAGTCTGTGGACCATGAAGGAAAAAGATACAGAAGACGAATGTCTGTGCAGCACCAGGAATCAGGGAGTGGGGGTTGAGTAAGCCTGCACGTGGAAGATAGAAGCATTTGGTGCTGACGAAAAACAAAACGTGGTGGTTTGAATGAGATGTCCCCCTTAAGTCTGAGGCATTTGAATTCTTCATCACCAGTTGGTGACTGTTTAGGGCTGATTAGGAGATAGGGCCTTGATGGATGAAGTATGTCACTGAGGGTGGCTTAAAGCTCTCTTGGCTTCCTGTTTGCAGTTCAAAATATGAGCTTTCGGCGCCGCTCCAGAACCATGCCTGCCTGTCTGTTGCGGTGACCCCAGCCATGATGGTGACGAACACTTATTCCGCGAGTATTATCAGCCTCAAATAACCCCTTTCTTCTATAAGTTGCTATGGCCATAGTGTATCAAAGTAATGAAAAAAATTAATGAATGCATCATTTGAATGGATAAATAAAACCATCTGCTTTAGGTGGTAATCCACAGAGTGAGGGAGTGTCCTAAAGAGAGAAGAGAGGGGCCTAGGTGAAGTATCAACTTGTTTCCTGTACAGCTGAGCCCCAGGCCAGCTCCACTTAGCTTAATGGACACTTGCCTGGATTTGGGAGAAAATGCTAACGACTTGTTAAACTCACGACCATTTTGTGTTGAGTATGCTTTCCTATAGAGACTGCTTTGAATTAGGATCATGTTTCAGTTTGCTCACCACACAGACATTTGAAACACCCCACTTTTGTATATTCACGTTTATCTTTTAATTAGTGTCAGATGTGAACTCTTCTTCTCAAGCAATTGTATACATATATGTAATGTGTGGCATTAAGAGTAGTGTTTTAGAACTCACCATTCCTATTCCAGTGTAGTGTGCTGTGCTTGCCTTTGTCAGAGAGACAACTGACTTGCTTTGTCTTATTTATCGTGGCAGGCTGTGAGGAAACAGAGCAGGGGACAAGAACGTGAGGCTGGATCAGAATCTCTCAGCACACCTCTGATCGCTGCTATCAGATTCATGTTTACTCTTTTGTCTTTGTTTTCAGATTTTAAAGTCTCAGGGAATATCAGAACACTTTCTCTTAAGCTTAAAAAAATGGTAAATTTGTGTGCATTTACCTTACACAAATACACAGTCTCTGGTGAGCTCTCTCTCCCTTGCTCTGCCTCTGTCTTTCTGTCTCTCTTGCTCTGTCTCTGTCTCTCCCTTGTTCTGTCTCTGTCTCTCTGTCTCTCTCTCTTGCTCTGTCTCTGTCTCTCCCTTGTTCTGTCTCTGTCTCTCTGTCTCTCTCCCTTGCTCTGTCTCTGTCTCTCCCTTGCTCTGTCTCTGTTTCTGTCTCTCCCTTGCTCTGTCTCTGTCTCTCTGTCTCTCTCTGTCTTTCTCTGTCTCTCTTATCTGGGTGTCACTCTGGATTCCATTTTTAAAAATTATTTTTTTATCATTTCCCCTTTGCTTTCCTCCCTCCAATCCCCTCCACACACATACCCCTCCTTGTTCTCTTTCAAAATTGACGACTCTTTTCATTAATTGTTGTTATATACATGTGTGGATATATATATATATTCCTAAATGAATAAATGCACCCTTCTCAGTCTGTATGATGTTACTTGTGTTCATGTTTTTAGGGTGACAGTTTGGTAATGGATAACCAATTGGTCTGCTCTTTCTTGGGCAATACTATATCTCTCAGCATTCCTTTGTTTCCTGTAGTGGTTTTGTAGGGTTGTTTTCTGTGTGTTATCAATTATTATCCATATTAGTCTTGATGCTTCAAACAGTTACAAGCTTATGAGTATGTGTGCACACATATATGTGCCTTTTCTCTCGTCCTTTAAAGGATTACATATTTGCACATTGCAGAATGCTTAATTTAGTATGTCATTCCTCACAGTGTTTTCCTCTTTAATGTCACTATTAGATAATGAACACATTCATGACAGCTAGCATTATCAGATAATGCACTGCTCATATTTAAATTAGCCAAATTATTCTAAAAATGCTTCCATAGCTGCTTCATGAGGACAGCCACTCAGACTCATATCTAAGTAAAGTTCCAAATAGCCCTCTTTGCTCTGTCTGGTTAGATGCATTTTGGGGTACTGCTTTTGTCCCAAACACTGCTATTGCTTCTTTTTCTGTTTCTATCATTCAGGCCATTAGAACTTTGGGCTCTTAAAAAAACTTGAAGGTGTTGTCCATTATTGACATAGTTACTTTTGTTGCTCCAGAAGTTACAAACCCAGGGATTAGAGCCTTGAATCATCTGACTCTCATGCATTCTCATGCCAATGATTTCATCTGAGCACATCCTGAAGTTTGACACAGTGTGTTTCACGATTGCTTCCTACTTGCCTAATCAATGTCACCACATGGAATCGGTCATTTCTTTAGAGACCACATTCCCTTCCTCTGGGAAATATAGGTAGAAAGCAAAATCTGGGTGCTAGTTCTCTACATACCACTGTGAGGTAGCTCTTCCTTGGCATCTCCATCTAGGATTTCAAGTCAAATACAACTAGCAGGTAAGAGAAAGAGTTAGTGTGACACAAATGTGACCCTTCTAAGCTTATAGACCTCACCTTGTACTTTTTCTTTCCTTAGACAGCCCACAGAATTATATAGGCCTCAAGTTTCAGAAACTATCTACCCCTTGGAGCCCTGCATGTCAACACAGTTTGTCTCGTATTCTACTATTTCATACTTGAAGTCTGTCTCTTTCCACAGAGAAAATTCTGCCTCCTCAAACATCATTTGATGCTAATTCATTTGCTTTAATTTATGTAAAAGATGGTTTCAGAATTATAGCACTGGTATAAACAAGTATAACAGACCTGTTGAGTAAAATTTAGTATTCATTGCCCTCTGCCCTTGAAATACTTTGCACAAAGGGTATATTCAGTTAGTTGAATTAAATTCTTACTTTCTACAGTTGGGTTATCAGTTTAATAATGTGAATTTCATTTATCTTGTTTATGCTTAATTATATGGTTTATCATCTCATTGTTCAAATTATATAGAAAGAATACATAACTCACACTGGCAAAAAGAAAAGTGTCTCACCCCTGTTGCTCTTCCTTCCAATTACTATTGTCTTCAGACACTGCACATATATCACATGATCCCCGGCTATGTCCATGGGGAAGAGCAATTGTACTCACTGGAAAGTCCTTCCTGTCTCCTTTTTGTATTTGGGGTTGTATGTGGGATGTGTGTGTGTGTGTGTGTGTGTGTGTGTGTGTGTGTGTGTATGAACACACTATGGAGGCCAGAGACCCATGTGTGGGATGTGTGTGTGTGTGTGTGTGTGTGTGTGTGTGTGTGTATGTGTGTGTGTGCATGTATATGTTATGGAGAACCATTTGTGGGATGTGTATGTGTGTATACATGTCATGGAGTCCAGAGGCCCATATGTGGGATGTGTGCACATGTGTGTGCATGTGTGTACATGCATGTACTATGGAGTCTAGAGGCTCATGTCAGTCTCCTTCCTCAATCACACTTGTTTTGGAGACAGAGTTTCTTTGTGTAGACCCAAGAATCCTGAAACTCACTTGTAGACTTGGTTAGCTTCTAACTCACAGTGATCCAGCTGTCTTCACCTGTGGAGTTCTGGTATTAAAGGGATATGTCACCACCTCATGGCATGTATCTGTGTATGTTTAAGTAAGCATAAAATGATACTTCTCTCTCTGGCTTTTTCAGTCATCGCTTGTGTTCTTTATCCCTTCTCCATCTCTCAGAGCTTCTCTTCCTCTTTCCTCCACAGGTCACCCCCCCCCAGTTTTCTTTCTCCCTTCACAGCACCTGTGTCCTTCTGTCTCCCTCCCCATCTCCTTTCCTGCTCCCCCCTCCACACCTGCTGCTATTCCTTTCTACTTCCCTAGTTTCTGAGGCTATTCCAGGTTATATAGTCACATCTAAAGATTTTTTAGAAATACTGCTGTCATTAAGGATATTTTGCATACAGTTATGTTTATTTATTTACTTAACATATTTAAAAAGTTAATATTCAATAACATTGTTTATAACAGAGGAGAATAAAAACTATCTTAAAGATTATGATTTGAAATATGTTTAATATTGATGATAATCTCTTTGAATTAAATACATTTATATAGTCACATATATATACACAAATATATTGGTTTATGAATTTTAAAACAATGCAATGCACATACTTGAGAAGGATAAAACAAAAGATGCTTTGGGTCCTATGTAACTCTAATGCTTCATGATACTCTGTGATCTTTTAACTCTCCAGAACACACCTGGCTCATTTGAATTATTTTATTCTTGATGTTGAGTATAGAACTAAGCAGTAGACATGGGACTGTTCCCTGAATCTTGGCACTGGATCAGTAAAACCTGTTACTGAAATAATTCTAATGCCCCTGTCCCTAGGCCTGCTGTGATGGAGCCATGTGAATAGCTAGGCTATGGGGCTTCATCTGGCATTGTCCATGGCTAATGTCAGTGATTCTGCATCTCAGTTCTCCCCTGCAATAGACAGGCTAACCATGTAGGCCTCAGTCTTTCCCTACTAATGTTCTGGCTTTAGGCTGTAGCTTCAGGACTGCATACAGGTTGGCAGCAGTGTCAACCACAAATGTGACGTAGTAGACAGTAATGGTTCTATTCACCATAACCTGCTCAGATTGGACAGAATTCTGTAGATCCTGACAAGAAGCCAATGCCATGGATGAAGTATCTGAGGCATCACTGTCCCAGAGACAATTGGATGAGGTCATGCCATTCTTTCTCTGTGTTTTCCCATTTATCTCTGAATGATGCACCAAAGCAAGGCTTGGATTGATACCTTCCTACACTGAAACAGTGATAACATCGCAATGGCTGACTCCTACCAAATCTGGACATAGGTACTACTCAATGCTGAGCCCACAGGTCAGAGAAAATCACTACCCCACTTACAATATATGGAAGCACAAATATAAACAAAGCCTGTGTTGATTTTTTTTGTTTGATTTCTGTTTTGTTTTGTTTGTTGAGACAAACTTCTATGTAGTTCTCCCTGTCCTGAAACTCACTCTGCAGACCAGGCTGACCTCAAACTCACAGAGATCTGCCTGCATCTGCCTCTGAGTACTGGGATCAAAGGCTTGCACTAACATACCCAGCCTACAAAGCAAGCTTTGAAAGCCTGGAATAAATAACTAATTCTTCAATGCTCAAATGATAACCACATAGCAATAAACAAAATCTCCCAGTAAACCCAGGCTTCACCAAGTTTAAAAAAATCAAGTACCAATATCTAAGCAGACATGAATCAGTTTGAGGGACTTCAAATTAGCTGTTGTAAGGAAATCTCAATGATCATGAAGAAAACACAGAGAGACTTTTCAAAACTCTAACAGTAAAATTTAAAGAAAGGTAAACAACTTTAAAAAGTCAAATTCTGGAGCTGAAATAAACATTGAACACAATTTAAAGAAACAACAGAAGGCATAAGTAACAGGATTGGATCAAATGGAAGAGAGGATTAGTGAGCTCTAACAGGCTATTTAAAATGCTACAGTTAGAAAAGAAAAATAAATGGGAACAAAGAAAGATTTCCAGAATTTGGGGAGTATATTAAGAGCAAATATTCAGAATACCAAATGGGTAGAAACTTCATTCTAAGGAAGCAACAGCAAAGTTCCCAGGTATAAAGAATGTCCACTAAGCACAGTACCCAGGATATCTATTCTTTAGACATGATGAAGTAATAAAGACAGGCTAGAAAAACAAAGGCTGAAAGAACATGTATTCCACCTGCCCTCTGCTAAGCACAAAGGAATATTCTTCAAGCTGAAAGAAAGGCATTAATAGGAATAAAACATGGAAGGATACGAAGAGCATAGTAAGAGTAATTATACAAATAAATTCATAATGCTTTGATAATGTAAGCTATGGTATATAAGATATTTAGATCTTTATTATGGAGAATAAAAAGCCAAGCAATTAAAAGTAATAACTACATAAAACTTTAAGACATTGAACCAATATTGAAAATTAAAAATGCTATGAGAAATAAAATGCAAATGGAATTTTCTTAAAATATTTTCTCATATTTCTTTGAATCTGTGCATATCTTTACAACTGTTTCATGTTATCATTTTAAAACAGCTTGTTACATAATATAAGAAGTTTTTTTAAGCCTTATAGTAATCACAAAGCAAAAATACATAAGCAACCAAAATAATAATGTAAACACCAGTGCTGTAGTAATTAGTTTTGCCTGCAAAAGAAGACAGTGGAAGAGATTAGAGAATACAAAAGAACTTCAATAAAAAAAGAAAACAAGCTTTAAAAATGCTATAGAAAGTCCTTTTCTAAAATAATTACCTTGAGTATAAATTGATTATATTCTCCATTTAAAAGACCTACAGCAACTGAAGGATATGAAATGGAAGACCCAATTACATATTGCTTATTAGAAACTCACCTTATGTCTAAGAACACAAATAGACTGGAAATGAAGATATACAATCTGATATTTATGCTAATGAAATGCAAAACAGGAATGGCTATATTTAAATTAGATTAAGAAGACTTTAAATCAAAAGCAGTAACAACAGATAAGAAGGTCACAGTATAGTTTTAAAGGTTAAGTTCAGTGGAAAAAAATAACAATTCTAAATACATTGGAACTTACTATCAGATTAAGTTGTATATGAACATATAAATCAAATATTAATACAACATTAAGGAATAAAAGAATGGAAGTCTTTTGAAATAACATATTTAGTATTGTTTAAAATTTATGTTTATGGCAATGTTCGTAAAATGTTATAAGTTTTGGTTTAGGAAATAATAGGTTAGAAGTTCTCAGCCAAGCTTTGTGGTGTAGACCTTCTAACTCCAGCTACATATGAGGCTGTGATAGGAGAACTGGAATTTTACGGCTTATTTGACCTACAGAGTGAGGTCAAGGCCATCTTAGGCAACTTAGTTGTTTAGCATGATGGCAGTAAGCCATAGCTCCACAGGGGTATAGGCACTTGCTATCAAAAGACACAAGCCTGACTACTGGGTTTAGAACCCATGTAAAGTTGAGAGAGAGAACCAACTGTGTAAAGTTGCCCTCTGACCTCCACATGTGCCGACTGTAACTGGGCATCCATTGGTCAGACATTCCCGGTCTGCCCTGCCCTGTCTTCCCTTATCCTTGTTAATCATTTTTTTTTTTTTTGATTTCTCTAAGACTAAATGTTTAGATTCCACATGTGAGTGAGACCATTTGGTGTTTGTCTTTCCATTCCTGGCTTGTTTCACTTGATCTCCAGGTCCAGCCATGCTGTTGTAGACAGCAAAGTCCACTTCTTGGTTTGCTAAGTTGCATGCATTTGCCACATTTCTACTAACAAAGTGTCGGGCAGTTGGGTTGCTTCTCCTTGGCTACTGTGAATTGTACTGCAGGGAACCTACATGTGCAGTTGTCTCTTCAACATACTGAGTTCATGCCCTCTGGATATACACTAGTGATGAGATTGCAGAATCAAATGCTTATTCCAATGTCAACTTTTCAAGCAACTCCACACTTCTGAATTAATGTACATTTCCATACATTTGTAAAAGCATGATCTTGAGATTTCAGGTAAGAGGAAAGCCTTGGTAAATTAAGATCTAAGTATCTATTTCATCATTCTATGTTTTAATAGTATTAACATGTAGCAATAGCTAAAATATAGTTTCAGAACTACTAATAGATATAATCATATCAAGAAAAAGTATGTTTGCTGTATAATGTATCTATTTCCCTAAAAACTAAAATGTAAGTTTTGGCCACAAAATAATAGTGATTCCAACATTGATGTTTTCAACAGTTTTTCTCATTGAAATTTGGGTAATATATAATTTATCACTGTTTCTTTTAAAGCTCTCAGTATCTTAGTAAAATTTCACTCAATGTATTTAAACTGATTTTACTCAAACCAATTATAAATTGCAATTTTTGTCCTTTATAACTATTGACATCCCAATTTTAAGACACAGAGAAATGGGATAAATAAATACACTTGCAACTTATATCCCTATGAAATTTTATGATGTAATGAGTTATTGCTTTCACATATGTTGCTTTTCCATTACTGTAGATTTTAGGATCAAAGCCTGGTAACTCTAACAGGCTAGTGTCAGGCACCTTTCTTCAATATACCAATTAAATTGATAAGAAGAGTGAAGAAAAAGGAAGGTTCTTTATTCAGTGTGGCCATATTAGGCAGAAGAGCAAACAGAGTTCAGGGCACATCTATGCTCTGACATGAAATTTAAATTAAAATTTTGAATTAAATAGATGACAAGAGTTATTCATAATCAGGTAGCCCTCATCAGGACATGGTTCTGCACAAACCATCATTGTCTCCAGTCTGTCTTGCCAGGTGGTCTGACCAGTTTTCAGGACCCTGTAAAATTTCTGGAATAGAAAGACATTATGGCTTCAGCCTTCCTGTTCCATAAGTGTGAGATTCCTGAGGAAATTTTAATTCATTAGGGTTCATTGTCCCAAGAGTTTAATAGGCTAAGCGAGGGGAGCAAGTGTCTACCTTCAGAATGTCTTTTCTACTACCAGATGGATTAAATTTCTGTATATCATTCAAAATGTTTTACTACATTCTCACCAGAATTCAATAAATCTTCACTCTAGCATTTGTTCATAATATTTAAATATTGGGAAAGGAACACTTTTGTGGGATTATTAACTATAAATTTTGTCAGTACACCATTAAATCCTTCTTTTTTTATTTATATACTCAGAATGTTTTATTTCCCCATTTATGCATTGAAAAAAATAAAAATTAATTTTCTTTGTTTGCAATGAGGAATTAAATAAATCAATAAAGCAATGAAAAAACATTCCAGACATTGGTAGTAATACCAGTGAATGGAGAGGGATAGACTATGGTGTTCAGGGAAGTGCAGGTACTTAATTTAGGGAGACTAGACTGAGCTGTGAGGTTAAGGATGAGATATCTTTGTATGCAGATCAAAATGGGGAAATTGCTTTTGCCAGTTTATAGGACACTGTGGCTAATTTGAAACTGTGTAGAAGTAATAACAGGTAATGTGGTGTTCAAGGAGATGTTTTAGAAATAAGGACGGATCATAAAGAGAATGTCCTAACACAATGATTACTGGTACAGACAAACATAGGAAGTAATAAACATAGAAGATAGTGAGGAGAAAGCATCTCACAGGACCCTCCTGTTCTCCAGGAGCATCTTATAAAAGATCTATAAATTGGGACAAGATTCAGAAAAGTAGTAGAATAAGCAATACGTCTGGGAAAATTTCCTGATATAGATAGTAGATGATAGAGATAGATAGATAGATAGATAGATAGATAGATATAGATAGATAGATAGATAGATAGATGCAAATGATAGATAGCTAGAGATAGATACAAATGATAGATAGATAGATAGATAGATAGATAGATAGATAGATAGATAGATAGATAGATGATAGATATATAGAGAGAGATAATACACACAGATAAAGGAAGTAAAAATCACTAGAGTACATGTATTATAACTAGTTAAGATATACAGAATAAACAGACATTATAGAAGTCCATTGTTTTTGCCAGAGCTTCTACTTTTAGAGGCACAAAATGCTCTTTCTTGCTAAATACCCTGCAATCACACTGAAGTTTTAAGGAAGCTCATAGGCCCCTAAACAGTCCTTCTGGTTTGAAGACAGAAGCTTTCGATCTAGCTGAATCAGTACAATAAGAGAAGCACCTTCTGCTTTAACTCTTGCTCAAAAGCAATTTGAAGTGAACTGATGTTAGCCAATCTGTGTTATTGGTTTTTTTTCCTTCTCCATATTGTTTTGCTATTCAAATTGCATCTGACAAAACTCACTGTTCTCTTGTCTAGTGGGAGGCTGTGATAATTGTGATGCACAAATAAAAGCCAATTAGATCTGCAATTAAATTTGAAGTTGTGTCTTTTGACATGTGTGAGTGACAACCCTGTTCCTCAGACTGATTTGCTTGCATCTTAAACTTTTTCTTCAACTTCACAGTCAATCTTCCCATTCTTTTAATGCTAAGCTAGAGCTATTGCTCTTGAGGAATGCTTAGTATTTCTCTGTCAAAGGAAATCTGTTGTGTGATATTTTGTTTGTGTTCTGACAAATAAAGCTTGCCTGGAGATCAGAAGGCAGAGCTACCCCTAGCTAACCATAGAGGCCAGGCAGTGGTGGCACACACCTTTAATGCTCACACTTGGGAAGAGAAAACAGGAAGATCAGGAGTTCAAGGCCATCTTAGGCTACTTGAGATTGAACCAGTCTAAAAGAGAAATAGAGCCAGCCAGTAGTGGCTCACACCTTTGATCCTAGCACTTGGGATCTCATGCCTTTGATCCCAGCACTTGGGAGGCTCAAGTCTTTAATCCCAGAACAATTTGGAGGTGGAGTCTGGAATGTAAAGTGAATGGTGGCAGGATGTCACTGTCTCCCCATTTAGTCTGAGAAGACAGAACCTTCCCATTGGGTCTGAGATTTTATAGAGGTAAGAAGTCTCATGGCTGGCTTCTCTCCTTCTCTGATCTTTCAGTTTTTACCCTAATACCTGACTCTGGGTTTCCATTGTTAAGATTAAATAGATTCATGGTCAAGGAATCAGGGTCCAAATGGCTACTTAGTTGGTCAAATTAGGGAGAGGTGAGAAATTCTCACAGGTGAAATGCTGCAGAGATGCTGCAAGAGAGAGGTGCTTATCCAGGAGAAGAGATATGCTTCTTTGCAGAGCTGCCCTGCTTTTCGGCAAGTCATGAACCAATAAGATTATATCTGAGTGACAATCCTCTTTGTCTCCTCACTGGCACTAATTACTGAAGGAAAAGAGTATAGTTTGTTGTTCTTCTACTCTCTAAGTTCTTACCTTCTCTGTATTTATTTTGATAAATGCAAATAACAGGCCAGTGACTAATAGTTCTCAAAATTATTTGTGGATATCTTCTAAATTTGTCTCATTTTCATTAACTTGTCATGTTTAAAAAACTGTTATTTCAGAGTGTTATGTTACAGACTTTTCCTGGGGAGATGAAACACATACACACACACACACACACACACACACACACACACACACACACACACACACACCCTACTGACCCCAAATAGAAATCTCAAAATAGACTAAAGTACCAATACCACAAATATCCAGTTTGGTGAACCAAGGGATTTTATTGGAATTATTTACAGGAAAATGGGTGGGGAGCAGAAATAACTCAAAGTCTCAAAGCCCACCCTAACATAAGTGACAGCTTCCAAAAGCTGGCGACCTGGGATGCAATGTACCTCCTGCATGCAGCTCAACAGGTTGGAGAGAGTCCTTTTTCAGGTGGTTCAGTTGACCTGAGACTTTGTAGGCAGCTCAGCTGGTCTTTGCCTTCCAATTTAGTTCAGCTAACATCCTCTTCTTCCAGATGTCTGGGATTTTCTTAGATTTTCTTTGCAGCATGTCTGAGAATGTTTTCAGCAATCTTTACTCTTTATATGTTCTTGAAAGGGAAGGTTCTAGTGAATCTGACCAGGTTCAGAGACTTCCTTAAGATAATGTCAAACATTTACTTCCCATCTTAACTAGCTCCCTTGTAGCATTTCACATCCCTTAAAAAATTCCTGAAGTTTCACCTCCCTGTAAAAATCCTGTCTTGAGATGTTTCCCTCCAAAACAGAAGGTTTTAATCTCAGATAAAACTGCTACACAACCCAGAGAAAATAGGCCTCTTTGTTTACACCGAAGTTTTAATAGGAACAATATACTTTCCTTCCAATGGGTGTCCTTTTTGAGAAGTAATGACTAAATAGGTTAATTACGTTAAAAAATTTAAATCATCAGTTTTCTGCTGGACTCATTAATCATTCCAGAATGTCTTACACTAAGATAATTAGCACTGAAATAAGAGCAGAAATAGTGGGCATCAGTAGGATGTTGGCTAGATGCTAGAGTATTTAGCATGAAAAGTATGAAAAAATGTTAAATACATGTGATAAATTAGTTGGCATATGTAAAGAATTGAAAGCCAGTAATCACTGGAGTAAAAATGGAGTGCATAAAATAACAAAGATTGAGCAAAAAATTAATGAGTAGGTAACATAGCATCGGGGTATATTTTTTAAAGGCTCATATAAAATGATAGCAAGAAAAACAGCCTAATAGAGTCCTGGTGGAAATTCCAGTCAAGTAGGAATACTGCAAAGCTTTGAATGCATACCTAATTGAAAATGTGGCTCTAAAAAGACAATGTTGCTCCTAACAAAAGCACCTATAAATTGGAGATTAACTGAGGATAAGACTCTCGAGGATTCCACTACAACAAATCTTGACTAATTGTGAGAACCTCCCTATGAATTGCAAGATAATAAAATAAAACGTGGGTTTTTAGTGTTGGATGGACTCTAAGGAAAGTTGAAGTATGTACAGTTGAATTCAAATGTAATATACTTATATAGAATTGGCTATCATCTCATTCCCACAAATCTAACCGATCAACAGCACATCAATACAAAAGACTAAGAAAATTATTTTCAGGAAAATATAACTCACTTTATAGAATAAAATTTCATTATAATGGAGGCAATACTCTAAAATTTGGAGGAAAATCATGGTTTATGTCATTTTTGTTGGGCATCACATTAAGAATGTGGGAAGGACTTAGTAAAGATTACAGATATAGTATTAGAGGTGTTCAGAAAGCAGACTAGAAATCTGTGTGTTTGGAGCTATAGGAAAATGAATGCTGGAATAGAGAGGAAGTGAGAGGGACAATTTTGTTTATGGATGGAATATTGTCAGGGACTTGTACTGAGTCACTCCTTAGCACTTTCATGAATGGTTTCCTGCTGAGTGTGATGAATTTTCAAGTCAATCCAGGCTGCAGCAGAGTTAAGTTCTGACGCACAGCATAAATCTCATGTGTGCTCCACATACATGCATCTTTCATTTTTATCTTTTGACATCGCCTTTGTCATTCCTAAGTTACCAAGTCAAAGAACCAGAGTTGGAAGGACATCTAGAAATGTCAACTAAATCACTTGCCTGTGTCAACTTACCTAGCTTGAGGAGAAACATTTCTAGGAACAAAACATTTTACAACTCCTCCAGGGATATTGTTAAATCATTTCAGTGTTCATAAGGCTGAGCAGTTCTGCTTCCAGATGGCCATTGTATTTGCTTGTACTGGTCTGCTCCCTGCCCACCCTCTCTCACTCCATTCAGTCCCCCACTTTTCTCCATCCTCATCTTCATTTTTTGGAATCAGTATTCCTTTGTTCAAGAAAATCTGTGCTCTTTCCCCTGCATGCCTACTGCAGGTTTTCCTAAAGACTCAGAGTTGATTTTGTTTATCTGTTTCTCATCTCAGCATCCTACATCTTTTGCATTTTCTTCTGAATCCTCAGTAAGTTTATTTGGGGCTGAAAGCAAATGAACCGAAATGTTATAAATCATGTTGGGAGGAAAATGAGGTATTGGAAAGTGTGAATATCTGAAGAGCTATTTTCACCAGTTGCAGGATTTAAAGGCATTCTTGTAGGCTTAGGAAAACCTCACCGGGGATGGCTGCCAACATCTCTCTTAGGTTTACTTACCCAGGCAAAATTGTTGGGGATCCTGGCTGGCCAACATCCTATTAGTATGCAGAAAGCTTTCTGCTGGAACATTTACGGAATCAATTAGAGTTCAGAATATTTTTTTAAGAGCATGGTTGAGGGACTCATTTAGTGAATTGAGTTTCAGGATGTTTTTATTCCTGTAGGAATTGCCTCTATATTAGCAGGTAGCACATTAAGGCCATAGAAGATTTTAGATTTAAGAATCATTAATTTGGGTCAATATTTTTCATCTAACAGAAAAGCACATTAATCTCAAGTGTGTATAATATCCCAAATCCTAGTTACATAGGGGCTACAAAATTTTCTATGGAAAAAGTTTGAGTCCTGATGAATCTGGAATCACTATTTAAATCAGTTTATAAATAAATTCAGTGGTTCTTTGTGTGCTAAATTCTTGATTTATTCACAATGATGTTTTAAAGAGGCCTGCTGAGTTTTGCCATCAAGGCAGGCCCTGATTTGCTTAGCATAGCAGATATTTTTACACTGACTGAGGAACACAAAGTCTCAGCTCCTTGTAGCTATCAGATCATATATTTTAAAAAGATTGTGCATATTCATTAGTTTGGTAGATAAAAATAAAAACAGTATTTTAATTTATACTACTATGTATTAATAGAACTTATGCAGCCCTACTTGGATTCATGGAAAGTCACTTTTTACAAAATGTGTTAATAAACTGTCAACGTTTATTAGATAAGAATTCTGAAATGATGAAGATGAAGAAAGTTTGAAGTACATGCCCAAACATACCCAACATAGGTTTAGAGATACTATAAATAAGGGTCCTAGAAGAGAGTGTTTGCCAAACAGGCTTAAGGACCTGAGTGTAAATTCTAAGAATCTACATAAAAGCTGGGCACATGCCACTGTATGATCCTAGTGCTTTGGTGGTTAAATGAGCAATGAAAACAGGAGAACCTCCTGAAGCTTGTGGGCCAGTTAGTATGGGATACACTTTGATGAACAACAAAAGACCCCATCACACAAGGTAGAGAGCAAAGACTGCTTCACAAAGTTATGTCCACTGATTTCACTATGTCATAAGTTCCTGCTTTCACCCATACCACACACACACACACACACACACACACACACACACACACACACACCACTTACTACACACTAGACCCAAAAGTTTAAAAGCAGAACATATAAATAAACCAGGAGTATTCTTCATACCTGATTTTTTTTTTAAAAAAAAACATCATTTATTACAGTGTTATAGTGTTATCATAATCAGATAAGATAATAAAAAATACTACCTTTTGTCTAAAAGTATGTGAGAATGAGAATGTAGATGTGTTTATCTGTGCATGCTCTATTCTGTAGGATGATGCCATGGTGACTACCAAATATGGATGGAAAGTCATGGTTAAATATGCTTAAAAGGATAGTGTTATTTAGGCTTTCAACATATAAAAATCTATGGAGATAAAGTCTAGAGCCTGTTTTCTTTCCTTTTTTTCTTGTCTCATTCCTTGAGATCCTATCTTCTAGTTCAGGATATGACAGACTTTTTCTTTAAAAGTTCATGTGAGCTCTCTGGACCACATGGTCTCCATTACAACCACTCTATCCTGCTGTTCAATGCAAAAGTAAAATGGATGACATGGAGGGGGCATGGCAATGTTTCAAAGACACTGGTTTTCCAAAATAGTTGAAGTAGTTTGTGGATCTCTATATGATGTTCATAACTTAAGCTTATTATGTGGCTTTGTCTTTTCTTTTTAAATTAAAAAAAATTAAGTACTTCATACATGAGTACTATATTTATACTCTTTCCACCCTTCCTCTCCCGACTCCAACTTGTCTACTCTCTGAAATTACTGATCTCTAATTTTTTTAATTATTACTGTATAGCCATATGTGTATATGTGTAATAATATATACTATATATCATATGTGTATACATAAACACAGTCTTCTGAGTCCATTTGGTATTACTCTTATATGTATGGTCTAAGGTTGACCAATTGAGATTGGATAATCTATGAGGGGCCCATCCCTTGAGAAAATTGATTCTCCTTCTTTTTGGCAGCCATGATTTTCTATAGCTCTTCATTGGGGAAGGACATTGTTAGTTTCCTCTATCCATGTTAGCATGTCAACTAAATTTGTTGTTCTTTAGGTCTTATGTGGGCTATCAGATTGATGAAAGTACATGGATACAAATTACCTGTCATATATTGAAGACACTATCTCATAGCAGACGTCCTGGTTCTCTGGCTCTTACAAGCTTTCATCCCCTCTTCTACAATATTCCAAGTCTTAGGTGTAGGGGTTGTGTTTTAGATGGATCACTTGCCATTGGGCAACTCATGGTTAGTTATTCTCTGCCTTTTGACCAGTTGTAGGTTTCTGTAATTGTTTCTGTCTGACTGCTATAAAAGGAAGCTTATTCGATGGGGATGAGAGCTGCACTTACCTGTGGGTATAAAGTAAAGTGTCTAGAATGCAAGTAAATATTATACTGGCTTAGAAAATTGACAAATAGTAAATTCTCTCTTAGGGTCTATGGCCTCACCAGACATATGTAGTTGCCTGGGATTACTGTATGAAGCATGAGTTCCCTCTTCTGAAGCATGCCTTAAGTCCAGTTATCTGGCTGTTGGTTACCCTGAAGATATAAGTGCTACCATTCCATGCTTGGGAACATCTTATTGTACTGGTCATCACTGTGGTTCATATGAATTACAAGTGGATGTGACTATTGATGACTTTATCCCCCGACAACTTGCATAACACCTTCAAATACTATGAAAGCTAGTCCTCAGAAGGGAAGCTTCTAGGTCGATTGCAACTTGATTTTTCTTAGTCCTGTGCCCTATGCGTGTGGTTTCTTCAGCAATATGGAATTACTTTCAAGTTCTAGGAGGTGAGTAAGGGTAATACCAATTACCTATATAATTCTAAGAGTCTCTGGCCAGAAGCTCCAGTGGAGTTTTCTATTCAGCAACTTTTAGGGAGATTTCCTGTGCCTGACAGTGGGGTTATTTTTTGATAGTCTGTGGCTCTTGGATAAGCATTAGCACCAAGTGGTATAACTTTATATGTTGTGTGCTCATATGCATATTTATATATGTGTATATTTGCATATATATGTAAGTATATTTAAAATATGTATTTTTAAGTAAACATAAAAATGATTCCATATAGCTTTTCAAACAACCTTAGTGTAACATCATTTGAAATTCTACTTTAGGAACATTTTTTTTTTCTTTTTAATTGAAAATAAATTCTTTTCTCATACAGTATATCCTGATTATAGTTTCCCCTCCCTCTACTCCTCCCAGTTCCTCCCCACCTCCTCCCTCTTGAGATCCATTCTCTTTCTGTATCTCATTAGAAAATAACAGGCTTCTACCAGATAACAACCAAACATGACAAAATAAAATATAATGAGATGAAGCAAAACTATCTTATTGAAGTTGGACGCAGCAACCCAACAGGAGGAAAACAGTGCCAAGAGCAGGCATGAGAGTTGGAAACCGACTCATACTCACCGTCAGAAATCTCACAGAAATACTAAGCTAACGGCTATAATATAGAGTCAGAACACCTGGTGGAGACCCATGTAGTCTCTGTGATTGTTGCTTCAGTCTCTGTGAGCTCATATGTGCCTTGCTTAGTTGATTCAGAGGGTCTTGGTCTCCTGGTGTCCTCCATCACCTCTGTCCCTTACACTCTTTCTGCCCTCTCTTCCCTCAGATTCCTTGAACTCTGAGGGCAGGGATTAGATGGAGACCTCCAATTTAGACCCTCTCCCTGCATAATGTCTGGCTGTGGGTCTCTGCATCTGTTCCCATCTGCCACTAGAAGAAGCCTCTCTGATGATGACTGGATGAGGCTCCAGTCTCTGAGTATAGAAGAATACCTTTAGGATCATTTTATTGACTTTTTTTTAGACTACTAGTGTTTGGTTTTACTCTAGACCCCCGGGCTATCTAGTCTCTAGTTCTTGGCCACCCAAGCAGTGGCAGGTGTGGATCCCTTCTCATGGAGTGGGGCTTAGGTCAAATCAGACATTGGTTGGTTTTTCCCACAAATTCTTTGCCACCTTTGCCCTAGCATGTTATGCAGACAGGACAGGTTGTAGGTCAAAGGTTTTGAGGCTGGGTTGGTGTCCATGTTTAGGTGGCGTGCAGAGTACCTTCCAAAAAGAATTTTGCTGACTATTTCCATTCAGACCCAGCCCAGAACTACATGTCTTTTCAGTGTTAGATAGGACGGCATTAGTAGAGGAGGTGCTTCTAATCTGTGGGTGCAGGGGTGACCCCCAGAACACTTATGATGTGTGACCCAAGGAGCAATCACCAAAGACTCGGGAGGCTCAAGCTCTGGAGTCTATCTCTGTGACCACAGGCCTTGGTTTCCTCAGCTATAAGTAAATGTTCCACAAGTTCCCAAGAAGCTCTAGGACTTTATGGTGCTAAATTTCTGCTCTCAGCCATGCTGCTTCTGTAGGCAGTCTCAGACTGTTTCCCTTCAGAGCCACGTTCTCAAACAGTAGATGCTGAAAGCTATGATGGGAATCTCATTTCTTATTTCTACCTTAAGTACTTAGAACGGACGATGCTGTTTGCTACCTTCTTGTAAGCCCTTCTTCTTTGTTTTTTAATTTATTTTTTTTTTCCGGTACATCCTGACCTCAGTTTCTTCTTCCTCCACTCCTCCAAGCTCCCCTCTCACCTCTTCTCTCCCCCAGATCTACTTCTCCTCCATTTGCCTTCAGAAAAAGAGCAGGCCTCCCGGGGATATCCACCGAACACAGCATAAGAAGATACAGCAAGGCCAGGCGCAAACCATCATATAAAGGTTAGGCAAGGCAACCCACAAGGAGGAAAAGGCCCTGGACACTCTCATAGCCCTGAGCAGCAGCATAAGCCAAGGACATCAACATGGCCTCTGGTAGCTGCACAGGCCGCTTTCATCAATGTGGCCTTTGGAAGCAGCACTGCCCACAGACAACAACGTGGCCTCAGGTAGTGGCACAGACCGTGGGCAACATCATGGCCCTCGGTGGCAGCACTGGCCTTGGATGTCAACACAGCATCTGGGTGCAGCAGGACCGTGGACCCAAACATGGCCCACAGTAGCAGCAGGACAGATTGCCAGACATCCACATGGCCCTTGGACTTCATCATGGCCTGGGGCAGAGTACGGACCATGATACCAGCATAATCTCTTGGGGAAGCCCGGGCCATTGGAAATTTTTGAGGAGGCCCAATCCAGTTCTTCATCTTGGGCATTCTGTCACTGCTCAGACCCAGGGCAATCATGTGCCTGGGCAGCTTTGTTCAGTGTCGAGCCCCACCCCATCTGTTGAACAGTCCTGAGTAAGGAAGTGAGGATTAAGAAAAAAACAGATGGAATCAAGCCACAAGCTGGAGTCACTGTGGGCTCCCACAGTTTAGGGGATCGGTATGCCCAAGCTCCAGGCTGCAGCACATCACCCTGTTCACCCCACTCAGTAAGGACATGGTCCCCCGCCACCACCACGGCCTTCCCTCATGCTTGTCACAGCTTTCGTGTCTGTAGTTCTGCTTCTCTCCACCCCCAATGCACCAATGGGTTCCTCCATCTTTCCCATCTCTGCATCACATCTTTGTTGGTTGTAGTGGCATTGGAAGCTGCAGTTTGTCAAATGGTATGATTTTTTTCCCCCAAAACAGCTTTACATACAAGTGTTCATTGCAATGAGTCGTTGGTCTGGTTCAAGGCTTCTGGTTTCTGACACATCATCACTACTGAAACATTACCAAGACTCCTCTTGGCTATCCTGCTGTTGCCCATAGTCATGGGGATCCTGTGGCTCTGGTTCTTCAGGACTGCCACCTTCCAGCAGCTCATAGATCGAGTGGATGTTGGGGTGGACAGACTTAAAGCACTAGATCTGGGCCTAGATGGTAGCTGAGTTGCCTGCCAGCCTTCCTGCCCTCCCAGGGCCTGTAAAGGTTCCTCTTATACCCAGTCTCTGAGTTCACATTAGACAAGAAGAAATGCATCAAGAATGATATTCAAATGCAGGTTCTCATTCTGAAACTCTTGCCTTGGAAAAAGAAATGAAACTGTTTGAATGAAATGAAACCAAAGTGTGAGTTATCACTTAATATTCTTTAAAAAAATAAATCATCAATTCAGTTCTTGGCAAATAGTTTTTAATAGCATTCTACAATTAAACCATCCTGCGAGCTCTGGCCCAAAAGAATCAGAGACCCAAGGATGTCAGCTTTCGTGCCAGTTCTGATAGGAGCAGATGCCAACTGCACAAATGTCTTGTGGAGCTTGTCTCCATATGGTCTCCAGTAGGTTTTGTTCTTGCAATTTTTAGTCTGGAATACTTTAGGAAGTTAAGTGTCATTATCCCCCAAGCAAAACCAAAGCCTTACAAAGCCTTACAAAACTTACAAAAGAATCCTTTTGGATAAGGAAATGAATTTTTAAATAGATATTATAGAGTAAAGATTAAAGTTTGGCTTGCATAAATATGTATGTCTTAACTTCTTCCAACATAAAACTAATTAGAAATATTTATTAATGTTCTTATTTGACACTCCAGGAGTATGCATTCCTAAATATAAAATATATTTAAATTTGAATATCTAGATTTTAATTAATGATAGAACTGCATCTTGAGGAAAAAGAATATTGTATTTATAAGGATTAGAACTGTAGAGGAAGAAGCATTAAAGTCACATATAAATTCTATGATGCGGAAGATCAGTGAAGACAAGTGGTTCTGTAGAAATAAAAAGATAGTCATAAGAATGTTGACAGACCAAACTGGAAGGACTGAGTATTTGTGTCAAGAGAGGTAAGTGAAAAGCAAGTAGAGGGTAATTTTAGCTTATGAAAATGTCCTGTACATCGTGATAGATGGGCATAGATAAGTAGTTCACTTAGAAGCAAATAAAGCTATTGACCAGTTAAGAATAAATAACAAACAAGTATGAATTGTGTACTCTGTTCAGTTCGTGTTCTGAGCTGTCAATGCTAGTGGTTAAGGGGTGGACAAGATACACATGAAACTTTGCTCATGTGGCTTATACTAATAGTATGCAGCAAATAAAATACTAAGTGAAAAAGCAATAGAAGCACATATGTGGTAGCTGATGGGAATAATAACAGAGAAAAACAGATGCTGCAGCCGTGAGTATTGGAGATAGAATTCCCTGATAGGCAGGGTAGTTAAGGAAGTCATCTCAGGAACTGACTGATGACTCAGAGGATGCCTAACCAGACAAGAAAGAGTGTGGGAGGAACAAGTAACAATGAAATAGCTTAACTGATTCCCAAAAGGCACAGAAGTTGAGTTCATGGAGCAAAGAAAGAATGTGGACAAGTATCTCAAGATGCAATAGACATGTCAGCAGAAAGCAGATCAGAAATTGATGATGATTTAAGACCTAAGATTCTGAATCTTGTTATAAGTACAATGAAAGAGAATGCTCTGGAAAATTTAAGCAAGAGTACACCCAAATTATGACATGCTTTAAAGGATTATTCTGGTTCTCCTGCTTGCAAAAATTGGGATCTAGCACCCCCACAAAAGACTGCTGGCAATGGTCGAGAGACAGCTGGGACTGACCTACTCTGGTGATGGGATGGCCAAACACCCTAATAGTTGTGCCAGAAACCCCATCCAAGGACTGAGGAATCTGGTTGCAGACATCCACGACTAGGCCCCGGGTGGAGCAATAGGAGTCTAATTAGTGAGAAAGAGGAGGGTTTATATGAGCGAGAATTGTTGAAACCAAGGTTGGATAAAGCACAGGGAAAAATAACCAAACTAATGGAAACACATGAACTATGAACCAAAGGCTGAGGGGCCCCCAACTGGATCGGGACCTCTGAATAGGTGAGACAGTTGATTGGCTTGATCTGTTTGGGAGGCATCTAGGCAGTGGTACCAGGTCCTGGGCTTGTTGCATGAGTTAGCTGTTTGAAACCTGGGACTTATGCAGGGACGCTTGGCTCAATCTGGGAGGAGGGGACTGGATCTGCCTGGACTGAGTCTATCAGGTTGATCCCAGTCCTCGGGGGAGACCTTGATCTGGAGGAGATGGGAATAGGGGGGCTGGGTAGAAGGGGAGGGGGGCAGGAAGGGAGAGAACAAGGGAATCTGTGGCTATTATGTAGAACTGAATAGTATTGTAAAATAAAAAAATAAAATAAAATTTAAAAAAAATTGGGATCTAGCTTTTGTAGTTACCGGTGCTGTCTGGCTACCACCTATGACATACTTCATCCGTGGGACACAGCTCTCTATGTCTCTGCCAACCCATCTAATCTTTGGAACATCCCAATGAAGTAGAGATTAGTATTGTCCCCTAGTTCTGAAATGAAAGTAGGAAGGCACTGAGAGGTCAGTTACTTGGGATGGGTTTATTCAATTAATCACTGGCAAGGCTAATCTATGAACTGAAGCAATCTGTGTCCTTAATCACTGTACTATCCTATAAGCAAAACCCAGGAAACAGCATGTGCTCATTATAATTTGTGAGGGCTGGTCTAGCACCTTAGATTTGAAAGTAGCAGGTTATATGAATTGATTGATCACATGTTAAACTCAAAGAGCAAGAAAGGCAACCAAAAGGTAGAAGTTAAGAATTGTGCCTGAAGTAAATTTGTCTGAAATTGAGACCCTAGGAGATTTCCTACTTTCATATTAGCATGCCAATAGCTAGCTTCCTAAACAAGACCTGAACAAGGTGCTTGGATTTCAGAGGGAATGAGGAAAGCCCAAACACTAAGACACAGAAGATTTATGTTGATGACTACATCATATAACAATAACGTGTGAGGTGTAGCAATAGAATCCACTTGGTTAGGAACAATGTGTTGGACAACACCAGTAATGGTGATACAGAATGGTAAGCCACTAGAATCAAGAAATTTTATAAAGAATCTGTTGCATTAAATACTAGATAAGAAGTTGAATGTCCTGCCCATGGAATTTAGAAAATAAAAACACAGTCATGAGGCACAGCTAAAGGAAGAATTGGGGGCTAAAGTGAATTTACTTCCTAGCACCCAATGGCCATGCAGAATACTGCTGTCTGCAACTTCAACCCTAGGAAACCAGAGTTCTATCTTGGTCTCTGCAGGCGGCCAGCATACATAACTACACTCACACATAGAATTTTTAATTATTTTATAGAAGGAAAATTTTGGGGTTGGTTTGAAATGAGAATACATGCAGACAAATGCATTGAAAGCACATTCTTGGAGCAGGTGTCACCGTCTGTGAACTTCAGGAATGAATGTCAGAACCTTCATATAGCTTTTCCTCATCAGTCACTTCCAATATGCTTCTAAAAGTAGTACAGACTCAGACAGGGCTGGCTAGCTTAGATCAGCCACCTTGTATTTAATACCCTCACCTTGCAGAGTAGGTAGTGCACATACCTGCAATTGCATAGTTAAAACTTCATTGATTCTTTACAGTTTGTGAACAAATCAGTTTTTCTATTAATTTCCAACTTAATAAAGATTTACTGAAGATTTTTCCATCTCAAAAAGATGCCCAAACCAACAAAAGCCACTGTTTTCTATAGTTTTTGTTTTGTATTATTTACCTATTTATTTATTTGGGACAGAGTCTCTCTGTGTAGCACTGGCTGGCCCAAACTCACTATGTAGACTAGTCTGCATAGCGTTCATGGACATGTGAGTACCTCTACCTCTTGAGTATGAGCTCAAAGGTTTGGGCCACCACACCTTACTACTTTGGTAGTTTTACATGAATTCTGCAAGGTTATTTGTAGTTGTTATTTGTGATATTCAGACACACACAATGCAACATAGTAAAACATCCAAATATAACATCTATTTTTTACTTTGCTTTATAAATCCCAAATAGTAAAGGTGACTATCAAAAATACATCACTATGTCTCTACAACTTCCCTTTAAAAGTCAAGCCAATATAACAAAGCATACAGGAACTTTAAAGTTGGCATAGCTCTGGAGGGATGGCTCTGTCAGTAAAGTCTTTGCCTTGAAAGCATGAGAACCTGAACTCCATCCCTGGGCCCACGAAATAAGTGTTTGACAATGCGATATGCACTTGTAATCCTAGTACTGGGGAGGCAGAGACATAAGGATCTTTGGGACTTACTGGCCACCAACCCTAGCATGTTTTGTTAGGTGTAGGCCAATGAGAGACCATGTCTCAGATATATGACATTCCTGAGAATAAAAATCTGAGGTTATTCTCTGGCCTCCATATGTGTGTGTGTGTATGTACATATATATGTATTCATGAATATATGAATGCATGCAAATACATACAGAAAATGCATAAAATCTAACTCCCTAAGAATAGCATAGTTTTTAGGGTCACATTTTCTATCAAATATAAGATTATTTTCTGCTTGCATTGCATGAAATGAATCGAAAACAAGATGTATGAAAACTTCAAGTAGCATAGCTGGGTGTAGCTTAACTATGTTAAAAAGGCTTGCTTTGCAAGATGAAACCCTGGGTTCCGTTTGTTTTAGTTTATTTAACACAGATCTAGTATTATTTTCTGTGTTCTACACAGCACTGGTAATTAGACTCTGTCATTGCCCTGCAGGAGCTGGCTGCTGGCAACAAATATCATTCACATCCCATTTGTATTGGCACGCAGGACTAGACCACATAAAATCAGAACTTTGAAGACGGCTTATGGGGGGGATGGACTTAATTGTTTAACTGAAGAAAGGATGAGACAAAGCCAGAGGCAGCTAAGTAGGGTAAGATAAAAATGAATGTGTTTCCACATAAGACAGCTCTGTGACACTTGAGGGTAGGAGGAAGCTGGGATCGGGACTGAGGATTATATAAATGAGCCAATAATACACTAGGAAGTGGTGGCCAAACTCACACAATTCAGTCTTTAATGGGGGACTCAGGAAAGAAGCCGAACACCTTGGCTGTCATCACAAGAGCAAGAATGCGTTATTGTCTGTTAGAGACAAGAGTCACTCTGGAAGAGGTTGAAGAAAGGTTCCAGAAAGAGTGCCATAAGGAAGGCAGCATGGCATAGCTGTCTAGAGGAGAAATGGTCAGTTCTTAAAAGATGAAAAGGAGCATGTGTGGTTGGTAACTCACAGCTTCAGAGAGCTGGATAGTGCTTGCTAATCATCCTCTAAATAAGACATTGAGGACAATTTTATTACTTGATGGACATCCTAATACCATTTGATTGCCAAATTTATTAGCCTGTAAAGTATTCTGTTGGTGTTGGGAAACTACTGAACTGGTGTGTGTGTGCTATAATGACAATAGGTAGTAGAACAAGGAGGTGTAATTATAGGAGACATTTTTGAAGAGAGAAGTGGTAAGTACTGGCAACAGCCTCCATGTGCAGAGTGAAAGAGATGATTCAGAGTTTAGTCACTAACACATTCTGTTCTCTTTTGGCCATATGCATTTATGAGGCTCTATAAATGCAGATGATTAACATTCATTTGAACACTAAGAGGCATATTGGTAAAACAGTTTTCTGTGTTGGCCTTTTGTTCTATAACTCCTAAACATTCCAGGGTTGGAAACACAGTCATTTGAGTTGATTGCATTCTGGGCTTATTTGTTTAACACAAACATCAGGTCATTTGTTCCTGTTACCTTTGGCTCCACACAGTGTCTAAATAACATATGTGATTTTGTTGAAGCCCTTGGCCTCCCTCTCCTATGTCAGCCAATAGATCCTTGTGTCATGGTTATCTGCTGTGGTTTGTTTGCACCTCACTGAGGGAGTTTGCATTTTTAGCAATGTATCATGTAGCATCTTTTATAGCTCTTGTTTCAGATGCACTCTTGCAAAGAGCCCTGGTGCTGTATTTTTGTTTTCTCAGAAAAGCCTTGAATATATACCCCTCTTTAGTATGTAAAACAAGACCCTGATACCTACGGACTTGTGGAAATACTTGTGCTGGTGTAGCAAAATAATGTTTTACCTACAAATATAAGATAACAATTGTGATGATATTTTATTTGTGTTGAAATGTGGTATTTTATTTATATGTTAATAAATAAAGTTTGCCTGGAGATCAAAGGTCATAGCAAGCCATAAAACAGAAGTCAGGCATTGGTAGCACACACCCTTAATCTGATCACATGGCAGGCAGAGTCTCTGCATGTTCAAGGACATAGCCAAACATGATGACCCATGCCTTTAATCCCAGTACCAACCATAGAGACCTGAAGGTCTGTATAGACAGGCAGTGACAAGGAAGTGATGTGGCTGGGCTTAGAGCCAATGAGAAGGCCAAACAGGAAGGCAATAAAAGCACAGGTTAGAAAGGAAGATGCTCTCTCTGGGGAAGCTACTGGGTAGTGGTAAGCTAAGGCTAGTCATGGTTATTTGCTGTTTCTCTGATCTCTTCAGCTATTACCCCTGTATTTGGCTCTGTATTTCTTATTTAATATGACTGTTTAGAAATTTGTCTACAAACAATAATTTCAGTTCATTGGCTATGAAGCTTGGCTTGGGGAGATTGCCCTCACTTCTGACAAGGATGCATTTTAGATCCACTGATTCCAAAATCTTCTGCATTTACCATCACAAGCTGCAATATTTGCAAATCATATCTCTACAAACTTACAATACCCCTTGAATAGGCAGAAAGGAAATAGAAAAGTCCTATGACAACTGGTACCCAGAGGAAACTCCTGTCAAATCTAATAGGAAAAGGTAGATAGCAAGATGAAGACAGGTACAAACAAAGCCACATGCGCCTGGTATTCGTTGTGCTAGATGTCCATTGCTCAACATCTACAAACAAGGTGCACAGCATCATAAGCTAGCTGTGGTTCTCATGCAGCAGCCTGGCTCTGTGGCGCTCTAATGAACCTTGGCATTTCTTCTTTTTGCTTAATTGAATTTTCTTCTAACTCACTACATGTTTATGGAAAAAAGTGATGATTACAGCGAAAACTCATTTTTGTAAAATAACAACAACAAGCATAGTTTCCAGAAACTCTACCCATACCTACAAGGGGAGAGAGTGCTCAGATATTTGACATCTCTTAGAACCAGAATGACACTAAAATAGATACTAAATTTGATATGTATGTGACATAAGATACTCTTTCTGGTCTTTTTTCTAGAATCCATAGACTCAGGGCATATCACCAACTCAAGCTAAAAGGACAAACAATTTGCTTAACGATATCTATTTGGTTCATTTTTCTTATTAAGTATTGTCTGTTAGGTTTTTGCCATGTTCTCCCACATTGACAAGGCTCTTCTACCTCCCTTGTCAACAAAGGTTCAAGTCAGCCACATCAGACAATAATGCTCTGTCATTCTCTCAACAATCTCACTGCCAACCAAGGGACTGTCTAGTTCTTTTATTTTACTCACATGTCACACATTTGTGTGCTCTCTCTATGAAATCTCTGTGTTTGGCTTAGGTAGATTAGCAGTGGCTCTTTTTATTTAGTTTAAAATAGAATCGATTCTTCTCTCATGCCATACATCGCAACCACAGTTTCCCCACTTCCTCCACTCCTACCAGCTCCCCCACCCACCTCCCTTCTCCCCCAGATCTGCTCCACCTCCATTTCCCTTCAGAAAAGAGCCAGTCTCCAAGAGACAACAACCAAACATAAAAAACACAAGGTACAATAAAACAATGCAAAAGCCCTCATATCAAGGTTGGACAAGGCAACCCACTAAGAGCAAAAGAGTCCCAAGCACAGGCAAAAGAGTCAGACACACCTGCTTTCACTGTTGTAAGTCCCATAGAAACACCAAGATAACAGTCGTGATATATATGCAGAGGACCTGGTACAGACCTTTGCAGTCCCTATGCTTGATTGTCCATTTTTGTGAGCCCTTCTTAGTTGATTCTATGGGCCACATTCTCCTGGTGTCTTCCATCCCCTCTGACTCCTACAATCTTTCCTACCCCTCTTCTGTGGTTCCCCAGTCTGCATGGGGAGGGACCCAATGGAGACCTCCAATTTAGCCTCTCTTTATACATAATGTCTGTCTGTGGGTCTCTGAACCTGCTCCCATCTTCTGTCAGAGGAAGCCTCTCTGTTGATGACTCGACAAAACATTGATCTATGAGTATAGTAGAATATCATTAGGAATAATTTCATAATTTTTTTTTTGTCAGTCATGTTTGGTTTTACTCCAGGTTTATCCAGTCTCTGGTTTCTGGCCACCCAGGCAGTATAAGGTATGGGTTCCCTCTCCTGGCATGGGCCTCAAGTTAAACCATGCATTGGTTGATCATTCTCACAAGTTCTGCTCCACCATTGTCCCAGCACATCTTTCAGGTGTGAAAGATTATAGGTCAAAGGTTTTGTGGCTGGGTTGGTGTCCAGGTTTCTTCAGACTGCCATTGATTCTTAATGCTAGGTAGATGAGCTAGTGAAATATGAAACACTTCCTATAAAAGAAGAGAGAATTAGTCTGAGCACACTATAGTAAATTTATAATTTTGGAAAGGTAGGGGGTACTGTGGATGGCTCAGTGGTTAAAGTGCTTGCTGTTCAAGCATGAGGACCTGAGTTCTGATCCCTAGCACTCATGTAATATTTGTGCGTGACTCTGTGTGTCTATAAAGCCAGCATTTGGGAAGGCAGAGACTGGAGGATTCCAGGGTTTCTGTGGTTACCCAGTCTAGTAAATTTGGTGAGTTTCTGGTTCAATGAGAGACTCTCTTTTAAAAAAAATAAAGTGGACACAGAGCAAGACATATGTTAACTTTTGTCATCCACACATACATGTGCTGTCATTTACATCACACACACACACACACACACACACACACACACACACACACACAAGAAAATGAAGGAGCCAGTCTTCAGACAATGAGGATCATGTCAGATCATGAGTCTTCTATGCCATTAGAAATAACTACCTGCTGTCATCATTTTCTCTTTTTTAGTTCACCTGAAGCTACAAACTGAGACACTTTATAGAACATGAGTTCCCTACACTAAGATACCTGTTTCCTGTTTTTTTTTTTGTTTTTTGTTTTGTTTTTTGTTTTTTGTTTTTTCTGCCTGAGGTACTTTGCTGTCAACAAGGCTCATGGTGTCCTTTCCAGAAGCACAATTTGGGAGCAGTGTTAAGGTATAGAAAAGATTATTCAACAGGTAAGCTTGAGAGAAAATGAGTAAATGTCTCACATAGCAATTAAGGTATATTCTAGGCTAGGCACAGGCAGTCTCCAGGAAGATAGAGCCTTAGTTGCTTGTATTGATAATTTATTTTCAAGGCACCCTTTATAAACTTATGTTCACTTCTTGTCCAAATTTTCAGCTCCATTATTTGTCCTTCCTGGCTTCAACTTCATATATCCATCCAAAGTCTTTTCAACCTCAGATATTATGATGAACTGTGAACTTTGTTCTCTAAGCTACCAGGAATCGATTGTGAATTTTAAAACAGGAAAAATGTTCTAATTTACATTTCAGAAGGCACATGTTCTGAAGTGTGTTAGCAGGGCAGTACCAGAAGCAAGAATAGTAGAAGGCTGTTGACCATCTGCACAGCTACTATTGTGGGTAGGAAGACATATGAAGGAATTGTTTCCCTCTACAATAGTATTATGTACTTAATGGAAAGTATGTAAGATATGAAAGTAATATCCTGATCATATTTGGCATAATCAAGTTAATTGACAGATCTGCCATATTACATGGTTATTATTTTTGCAGTGAGAATGCTGGAGTTGGACATTCAGCAGATTTCAGTGAGGTAATAGTGCATTACTAAATATAATCACTGTAGCATACACTTCCAGAACTGAGTTGTCAAGTGTAATTGACATTCTGACAGCATCTTTCATTTTCTTCTCATCAAAAAAGTGAGATCATGTCCAGGATCTGAGGGCTCATTAGCGCTGTAGATATTACCTTCAGACACTTAACCATTGGGCTGAATTTTTAACCCACCCACCCCCACCAAGCTTCACCACACTGGAGACAAAGTCATCAGTGTGTGAACCTGGAAGGAAAAAAAATCATTAAAAAATAAGAATAGGGACTGGAGAGATGGCTCAGAAGTTAAGAACACTGGCTATCTTCTAGCAGACCCAGGTTCAATTCCTGAATCCACAAAGTAGTACACAGAACTCTGTAATTCCAGTTTCAGGGAATCTAACACCCTTTGCGGGTCTCCATGGATGCCAATCACACAGGTGTAGCTAAAACATATATGCAGTCAGAACACATGTATATATATAAAATTATTATTTTTTTAAGCAGCACTATTTCTTTGTCCTTTTCCCCAAAGCCATTCTAACATATTCAAGGAAATATCTCATTGTGGTTTTAATTTGCATTTTCTGATTTTGAACACCTTTTCACATATTTGTTAACTACTTTCTACTTGAATGTCTTTTTCAGAAAATTGCCTGTCTGGTAGCACCTTTGCTTATATTTTAATTAGGTCATGTGTCTTTGGATATTGAGTTGACTTTTTTAATATTTTCCTCAGATAAAATGATTTGTGAATAATTTTTCTCACTTGGTAGAGTTTTTTTTTTGTTTTTTTTTGTTTTTTTTTTTTGTCTTTTGTTTGATCATTTGTTTGTTTTACCTAGATTATTTCCTTTGGTGTGTCAAGAATTTTAGAACAGTACCATCACACTACTCCAGTTTTCTCTTGGTTTCTTCTTCTTTTGGTGTTCCACCAAATATAATTGTCTAGAGCATTATCATGAAGCTTTTCCACTTTTTATTTCTAGAAGTTCTACAGTTTCAAATCCTATATTCCAGTCTTTAATTTTGTGTTCAATTTTGTAAATGGTGTAAAAATGGTTTTGCTGTTTTCTTCTGCACATGAATATCTAGTTCTCCTACAACCATTTATCAAAAAGACCATCTGTTTTACCTGTGTGTCTTGATCCTCAATTATTTTATGTATGTGGGTATATGTGTGTGTTCTCTGTTCTGTTCCATGGGCCACTGTGTTTTTATTCCTGCACCATACTGTTCTGATGAAAGTAATTCTGTGATATATTGTGAAATCAGGAAGTGTGATGATTTACACTTGTTCTTTACTCAAAAGCCCTTTCACTGTTTGGAGTCTTCTGGCTACATATACGTTTTTAGTATTATTTTGTTTCTCTAAAACATGTTGCCTGGCTTTTGATAGTGATTGCATCCAATCTGTATATTGTATCACGTACCATAGGAATTTTAATGATATTAATTCTTATCCAGACACAGGATACCGCCCTCTGCGTGTGCTTAATTTTCTTCAGTATTTATGATTGTCAGTTGTGGGATAACAGCTCTCTCTTACTCTCCCAGGGTACTTTTGAGCAGGGAGAAATGAGGAATCTGTAGATAGAGGGATAGAGAAAGAGAGACAGACAGAAAACATAGGATAGCCTGGGGAGGGCCTGGATCTCAACCCATCAGCCCCTTCTGTCCCTACTAAAGGGCTTTTAAAGGAATGTCAAGGGATGAGGCAAAAGACCTCCCCCAGCACAGCAAATGTAGACCATCCCAGACACCTGGTGACCTTGCACATGGTCCAGCCAACCCCTAATACAGCCCTGCTGTGTAAAGCAAGCTCAGATCTCACCAGAAAACCTTTATGGACTCAATGTACTTGTCAACGTACAAGTCTTGAACTTCACTAGGAAAAGGACTATTGGAATTATTTCCACCAATAAACTTTGGTAACATTCTTTGTAAACTAACATAGATTGTGTTTTGGAGAATGTTCCTATGTGTCATAGAGAAAGTGTATTCTAATGCTCTTGGTAGGGAAGTTCCTTAAAAGTTCTGTGCATGCTTTGGGTTAGCAATGTGGCACTGTTTTGCTTTTCATTATGAATTTTGGGTCTGAAAAATCTATCCACCATGATGATGTGAATTTGAAGCAGAGGTAGGAGTTGTGGTTTTATTTTCATATAGATCTTTACTCTGCTTTCTGTTTTGTGATATACATATATACATATGTATATAATTGTCATTATAGACACTTTTATCATTATAAAAGGAATCTTTTTTGGCATATGACACTGTGCTGGCTTGTTTTATGTCAACTTGACACAAACTAGAGACACCCAAGATGGTGGTAGCCTCAGTTGAGAAAATGCCCCCAAAAGATAGGGAGGTAGGTAAGCCTGTAGGGATTTTTCTTAGTGATGGAGGGAGTGCCAGCCAGTTGTAGGTGATACCAAGCCTTGGTTGGTGGCCCTCAGATCAATAAGAAAGCAAACTGAAAAAGCCATGAGAAGTAAGTCAGTAAGTAACACTCCTTCATGACCTCTGCAGTAGCTCCCACCTCTAGGTTTCTGCCCTGCTTGAGTTCCTGCCCTCACTGCTTAATGATGAAATGTTATGTGGAAGTGTGAGTAAAATAAACCCTTTCCTCCACAAGTTGCTTTTGGTCATGGTGTTTCATCACAGCAATAGTAACGGTAACTAGGAGAGAAATTGGTATCAGGGTTGTGGGGTATTGCTGTGACACATCTTTATTTTGGGGAGGATTCTGGAAGGACTATTGATCTTTCTAATGAAAAAAAAAAAAACTTTCAATGGTCAGAGCTTGATGAGCTGTTCTGTGGAAGCTTGGAAAATAAGAATGTTGAGAGAAGTTCAGACTCCACAGGCCTGGCTTATAAAGTTTCAGAGAGAAGTTTGAGAGTCCCTTAATGACTCTATCAGGGCTGTTTACTAGTTTACTAATCTTTGGTTCTGGTTAGCTGGAGCTGAAGAATCAGCTGTGATGAACATGATACCGGAACAACTAAAGTGAAATCCTTGCTGGGGCACTTGATACAGGTCGTCAGGATCTAAGAAATCAGCAGTGATTAAGAAGAGACCAGCATCATTGTTGTGAAATCTTCTGGGAAGTGTTTCCTCATTGTCCGTGCAGAAGCTGTGTTCCAGATGTGGCCAAGGTTGTACCTCATGTTGGCAGATGAATGTGTTAGTGTAAGAGCCACCCAGGTGGTACTGGTTTTGAAGGCATAAAGGGGTCATGGAAAACAGCTGAGGTTTGGCAGTGTGAGAGGGCATTGGTGAAGGTGCAGCCTCAGTGGCAGTTGAAGGCCTAGGACTGAAGGGGTTATGCAAAGAAGTTGAGACTTGGCACTATGAAGGGGGCATGGAGATCAGCTGAGGCTTGGAACTGTGTGGCAGCTTTGGAGGCCTGAAGAGAGCCCAAGAGAAGCTATTAATGAAAGCACAGCCCAGTTGCAGCAGTAGATCCCAGGATTTTGGAGATGCCAGTGCCATGAAACAGCAAGACCACCAAGAACAACAGCAGCAGTGGAGTGGAGCCAGCCTAAGGTTAGAAGACAAGCTGTGGTTGTTGCAGAGGGTAGAGCTAGAGAAGTGACCCAGGCCCTTTGGAGGAGTCCAGAAGAACCTAAGTATATCCCAGACATTGGACTAATGTTCAAGAATATTGTAGATGTGCAAGAACATATTCCTACCATTTGTTAATTTTTTTAAAAAAGGAAATAATGTATTCCTTTCCTTCTGTTATTGCTTTTAGGGGGTTGTTTGCTTATTTGTTTGACTGATTATAGTTAGGAGTTGTGCTGGCTAGTCTTATGTCAACTTAACACAAGCTAGAGATATCTGAAAGGAGAGAAGTTCAATTGAGAAAACACCTCCATAAGATCCAGCTGTAAGGCATTTTCTTAATTAGTGACTGATTGGGGGGCAGTCCCTTGTGGGTGGTGTCATCCATGGTCAGTCATCCTGGGTTCTATAAGAAAGCTAACTGAGCAAACCATGGAGAACAAGCCAGTAAGCAGCAACCCTCCATGGCCTCTGCATCAGCTCCTTCCAGGTTCCTGTCCTGTTGAGTTCCTCTCATGACTTTCTTCAGTGATGGACTACATTGTGGAAGTATAAGCCCAATAAGCCCTTTCCTCCTCAACTTGCTTTTTAGTCATGGTGTTTCACTGAAGCAATAGAAACCTTAACTAAGATAAATTGGTACTAGCATAGTGGCTTATTTCTGTGACAGACCTGGCCATGTTTTGGGGAGGATTGTGGAAGAACTTTGGAACTTTGGTCTAGAAAAGACATTAAGCATTGAAAGCTAAGTGGGGTGTTATGTAGGAGTGTGGAAGATGAGAATTTTGAGAGCAGTGCAGAAGATGGAGGCCTGGCTTGTGACGTTTCAGAGGGAAGTTTAAAGATTCTAACAGGGACCTCTGTTATTTTCAGTTAAGATTCTGTCATTCCGGTCACCTGGGGCTGAAGAGTCAAACTGTGGTCAACAAGGGACTGGAAACATTGAAGTGAAACCTTTGTGTTACTACACAATGTTGTTCAGCTGGAACTAAGAAATCAGTGATGAGGAAGAGACCAACATCATTGAGGTGGAACCTTCTGGGAAGTGTTTCCTGAGAGTCAGCACACAGAAGCTGTATTCTGGAAATGACCAAGGTTGTACCTCGAGCTAGCAGCCAAACTTGGTAGTATGAATCACCTATGCGGTACTGAAGGCATGAAGGGGTCTTGGAGAGCAGCTGAGGCTTGACACTGAGAGGCCAAAAGAGGCCACTGCTGAAGGTGCTGCGTCAGCAACAGTTGACGGCTTAGGACTGAAGGGATCATGCAAAGAAGTTGAGGCTTGGCACCATGAAGAGAGTCTATGAAATGTTATTGGTGAAAGTGCTGGCCAGACTCAGTAGAAGACCCCAGCATTTTGGAGATGCCAGTACCATGGGATGAGCAGCAACAGCAGTGGAGTGGAGTCAACTGGAGTCTAGAAGACAAGCTGTGTGTGCTGCAGTGGGCAGAGAGAGAGAGAAGTGACTGAAACCCTTTGGATGAGTCCAGCATATCATGAGTGAATCCCAGGTAATTGGGCATTGAGTTATTTATACAGTTGGAGTTAGGTTTTGCTTGGGTCAGATTGTGATTGTGACTGTCCCCTGGTTCTTCCCTCTTGAAGAAGGTATTTACAGGAGACCACAGCTGAAAGAATTTGAACTTTTAAAAGAGATTTTGGATATTTTAAAAACTCATAAAGACTGTGGAACTTTTAAAGTTATTTATGATTTTAATATAAGTTCTTGGGGACAAATGAGAAAGGAAGTGTTGTAGCTTTCTAAACATGGGTTTGTGCATCAAGTTGACAAGGAGTCAGTTATGCTAGCTTGACACAAGCTGTAGTTATCTGAAAGGTGGAAACTTTGAGTAAATGCCTCTGTAAGCTCTAAGGCATTTCCTTAACTAGTAATTGATTGCGGGGCAGAGGGTGGGTGTTGTTGACCAATTGTGGGTGGTGCCATCCTGGAGCTGGTGGTCCTGGGTTCTATAAGAAAACAGGTTGAGCAAGCCATGGGGAGCAAGCTAGTAAGCAGCACCCCTCTGTGGCCTTGGCATCAGCTCCTGCCTCTAGGTTCCTACTCTGAGTTCCTGTTCTGGCTTCCTTCAGTGATAAACTACAGTGTAGAAATGTAAGCCCAGTAAACTCTTTCCTCCCAACTTGCTTTTTGGTCATGTTGTTTTGTCAAAGTATAGAAATTCCAACTAAAACAGAAGGGCTGGTTCTTTTTCAAAATCTCTGTTCCTGCAGTAAGGATTAGACTCTACATGGCATAATTGTCTTTCTTTCCCTTCCAAGTGTTGGACTCCATCAAGCACTTCAGATGAGCATGTCCCACTCACTTTACATTCCTGCAGTTTTGCTCCTCTGGGAAGAATTTATTTTTCTTTCATTTCTGAAGACTAGCTTTTCTGGGTAGAGTGTACTTGGGTCTTTATTTTTATTTGCATATCTCATCTCATTTTCTCTTTGTCATGATTTTTCATCTGAGAACGTTTCTATTAGTTTATGTGGAATTCCCTACTTAATATTTTTATGTTGCTTTCTTTTTAGATTTCTCTCTTTAAGTATTGACACTTTCTCAAAAAAATGACCATTTTAAATGATTTATGAGAAATATAGCTTTTAACCTCTGGATATTTCTATTTCTGACCTCAGTGGTATTTTTTTTACCTTATGCATAAAAATAGGATATTTAAGGCACAACAAATTTCAAGAACACATCTGGAGCTCTTAAGTATACCAACAGCTTAGGGATTTTTCAATGATTAAAAATGTATACGTATTATATATACCTCTTTACATTGATTCTCCCTTGGGAAATCCTATACTATGAATATTTAGTTTATTGTATCCCTCTTTAGCTTGATTCACTGTTCTTTATTCATTTTTTTATTTCTTTTTACTTGAGTGTGTTGTTTAAAAGCTCTCCTTTCAAATTCAGAAATTCTTTTAACTATTCTTTAGGCTCCCAATTTCATTTTTTTATTTTCATTAACCAAATTCTCCAGTTCCAAGATTTCTATTCAGTTCCTTTTTATATCAACATGTCAAATTTTTCATTCTTAGCATTATTTTCCATGACATTGTTGAGATATCTCTATGAACTGTAATATCTTATTGAATCTTCTTAAGATCATCATTTTGAAATCCTGTAAGGCATTTTATAGATTTTTCTTTACTCTAGGTTTTCCTGGTATGGAATTATTCTGTGCTTTAGAAAGGGTTAGGTTAGTTGCCTTTGCATAGTTGTTATGACTGTGTGTTTATATCTTCACATCTTGGGTCCTTTAGATGTCTTTTCTTTTTATACAGTGGTTTTCATCATATAGAGCATTTTCCTATAAATATAGGCCACCAATATGTAAGCTATATTGGCTTTTTTTCCATAGTGAAGGAACTTAACTGTCTTACGTGTGGTTTCCTCAGCTGTAATCAGCGTATCCAGTGCCCGACCACTTCAGAGGTCTAGGCTCCAAGACTTTGTAAAACATTAGCACTCCTGGGGTGAGTGTTTGGCAACCAGAATGAGTTGATAGTTGAGAAAGAAAGATTCAAGATGACCTTATAAAGAAAAGAATAAAGTACACATAATGTACCAGCTCACCTTCCACTTGGTTCTCATGATATCAGGAATGGATAATCAGATGGTCACTAGCAACCCCTGCTTTCACTATAGACCCATGAGTTATTTGTGGATCTGTAGGTAAGTAGGTGGGGCCACCTAGCTTTTTGCTTAGTCTGAGGGTGACTGGATGCAACAAGTTGACTGGCTGTTTGAGAGTTGTGGTCAATTGGTGGGTCCATTTCTGCTGCTTCTGAGAGCAGCTGCACCCACAGAACTAGAGGCAAGCTGTCTGACTGTTCTGCAAAACTGAAGACAGACAGGGTCTCACATAGCATTAGTGTTGGCCTGGGAGGTCACACCATTACCTTGGTTCTTTCTTGGGATAATATAGCTATACAGAAATCCCAGTAAATTCCCAAACAGTGTCTGTGAGGACTTCAGGACTACAGGCTTCATCAGCAGCAAATAATTGGTGATGGAGAATACCAGAGGTCCCTTGATTACTCACCCATACTCTCATTGTCCCTTTCTTTTTGTTTTCAGCTGATCCTGACTAGGGCTCGGTGCTGTGGTGTTCCTTCTTTACAAGACCATCTGAGTCTGTGTGCTTGGTGGCCTTTCTACCATGTCCCTGCTGCCTCTGGCACTCTCCCACATTCCAGTTGAGTGGTTGTGTGTGTTTGTGTGTGTGTATGTGAAGGGAAGTGAAGGGAAGGTTTATTTTGCCAGCTACCTTACTAACATCACCTAATAAATCCAGTCTTAACTTTCATTTGCCATCCTTTACCATCATTCTGCTGCCCAGTCCTGACTCTCAGAATGACAATGATTTTTGTTTGTGAGCAAGCATCCTCCATCTGCAAGGGCAGTGGCTAGTGATGCAGCAGGTTTAGCATGTGTGAAATCCTAACCAGAACAGAAAGGAGGGTTTGACATCCTCTCCCCTGGAGTTTGCCACCTGGCTATGCAGATGAACTCTAGATTACCATCATTTTCTCTATTCTCACTTGCAGATTCATGCTCAGAGGCTGATTTGTTTTCTTAGAGGTCCATAGCAGGCGCTTTAAGTAAACTGATAGTGTAACTTTGTGGTGGGTCAGTTTGTGGTGGTAAGATTATGACCTACTGGCTTCAGTAGCACCACTTGTCACCTGCTTGAAAAGAGACCACAGCTGCTGTGGCGCCATGGTGACTGTCTCAGAACGGAGTCAATATTAAGCACCAAATCACTTTCAGGGAGTGATTGCTGATGGTGCAGAGCACCAGAGGTTAATTTGTTTTCTCAACTGTATGTTCTGTCTTTGCAACAGGAACTCTATAAATAGCCATGAATAGGAAATGAGTATTGTTTAGATGTCATATTTAAAGTATTTTCAAGTTAGGTAAAGTTTTTAACTTTCTTCCTTTGCTGCTTAACCTATCCTTGCCTTTCTCAGGGTTTGAATATATTAAATGTATCATGAGTTTCCTTAGATTTTTTTTTTTTTCTGGAACAATTCTACAGTAAAGACTGGGAAGCAATCTGTATTTTTGTACAGTTAGCTGCTTTTCACACTGTGAATGAATATGAACTTAGGAAAATAATTCTAAGAATAGCCTACATTTTATATTTACAAGTCCGTAGGTGGCTTGGGGGGAAACTCATTTACTATGTCTTTTTACCACTTTACATAGTTATCTTAGAATAAAAATGTTTAGGACATTATTACCCCCTTAATTATGCTTGTATTAGACTATGCCAATAATCTTCAGTCTTCTATAATTTGTGAGACAGTTTCTTTTTTTTAACATTTGAGACAATGTAAGGCAAGATAATGGACTGTTTGTAGTGTTCCTAGAGATTATTTGATTGACATTTGGTGGCAAATTCTCTAGTCATGTTTGCACTTCAATCTGTCCCAGTGATTGCTTTTTAACCTATTAAAAACTCTGGGAGGCATTTCTTAGCTTGTGGCCTCTCTCTTGGTCTCTAATATCTGCAGCATAGTATCTTCAGATCTCTTTCTGCCCTTGTTGAACTGTGCTCAACATAGACAAACATTTCTTTATTTTAAGGATACTTGTGATTGCATTTATTATCTATACCAACAGTCCAGGCTTATCTCTTCATATCAATACCCTTAAATTATCCCTGTCTGTAAAGTCTGTAGCTGAGTAAACTAGAAACCTGATTCTAGAGATTAGGACCTGAGCATCTTCAACAGCCACCCTCTTTCTCAAGATATTCTTTAAACCACAGTTCCACTTAACTATAGATTTTCATTAACTACCCAATCTTTATAGCTAGAGTTGTATTTCTTTTTACTACTGAACTACACTTTATAGGAATTAAAATATAAATTATTACTGAGAATAACATTTTTTTTACTGTTCGTCTTTACAAATTATAGCATAAACACCAACAAGTTCCATATGATGTAATAAATTTAGAATCCCAGTTACAGTATCAACATGACTTAAGTCTTTTTTCCATCTAAGTACTAGACCTATAAAACTGGAAGCATACCTGGATTATTTTAGCTCATTTGTTCTAATAAAGGCTAGGAGAGCCTAAGAGGACTATTGCAATTATTACTTATGCAAATAGTATGTAAAATAATTTTTAAAATAATATATTAGACAAAGGCAGTCTAAAATATTTATTATTTATTGCAAATATATAATTAAAATAATTTTCAACTCTGGCATTTTATCTCCTGTACATATAGACCTTCTGAAGAAAATGATTCAGAGAAGAAATAGCCTTCAAACACTGGTGAGTCACCCAATAGGTCTGCCTATAAAATCCACCTTTTAGACAGTAACAGCAAAGGTAAGTTGGAAAACATTCTTTCCAGTTTGATTTTTCTAGATTTTGGTGTCCTCAGATAACAGTATCTTTTTGTTTATTTTGTTTTGTGGTGTTTTGGGTTTTTTGTTGTTTTGTTGTTGTTTTTGTTATTTATAAATTCAAGTTTATAGAAATATTTGGAATGATATGCAGTGTAGTAGGTATAAATGTTTGCCTTTCAGTCTGTACATTATCACTGGGCTCTAAGGCAACATTCTTATGAATTCTTCTTTCCCTAACATCTGAACATCTTAGACTCTGGATAGCAAACAAGTAGTCCCAGACTGTACACAAAAATAGACACCCAAAGGAGCTCTGTCGGCACTGTTCTACCATATTGCTTACTAGGATGCTGTAGTATGAGGACTGTCATGATCAGTGAGATGCAGTGAGCAAAGACTGCATTTTTTCAAAAAGGAAAAAAAAAGAATAAGAATAATTAGGTGTGAGTCATACTTTCTGTTGGGGGAGATAAGAAAACAGATTCATTAAATCTATGATTATATATATTTGCTTTGTAAAATGTAATTTAAAAAATCACTACTAGATGTAAAATCTGTGAGAGCAAAAGCCTTTGCTCAGAAGTTCACTGATTATTATAGACCAGTTGGCTCAGTATCTACACCATATTTATAAGTAAACAAGTCAATAAATATTTGTATTATAAGTGGAATGGACACAGGGATGCCGTGTCATCTGAGAAGTTCTTGGTTGCACAGAAAGAAGATGAAGAGGTTGATGGTTTTGCTTTAAGAAATAACAATACCTCTGAAGTCTCTGTGTGAGTGTAAAGAATCAGGACATAGCACTTGATTATGATTATCTCCTAAATTGTCTCCTATTAGAACATAACTGTTCTATTGACTATATCCTTAGGGCTATTTGTTCTAAACTCAGTTTTTAAATTTCTGAGGTACACAGTCATATTAAGCTATTTTATGATATAATTTACGATAGTCCATAAAATGGCAATTATAAATGTGTACAGAAACATAGATTGCAGCAGAGTGCACTTACCAGGCCACCCTGCTCATTCAGAATTGTAGAATGTGTATGAAAATGTTAAAACTGTAATCCTGTAGTGGATATTGGCTTAATTTGCTCAGGGGAAAGGGATTATACCAAGTAAGTGATTTCTCCAATGTGGAACTCTTGAGGTAGATTAGAGAAAATAAAAGTCCCAAGAACAACAGTGATCATGTAGCATAAAGAAGAACGAAGTGAAACCACACACCTATGACAGAGCACAGTGATGGGTCACGATGATGTTTGGTTCAAACTCAATTTGCCTCATAAAGGGGACGTTTCGGTAGAGATGCTTTCTATTTCTGTGTGCAATTTAAATCTTCTCATGAAGTTCTATTTATTTCAAAAGTGCTGCAGATTGGAATTTATCCTTTTCTATAAAAACACACACATCCACCCCTAGACATGTCATATTCAAACTGTTGAAAGATCCAAAATACAGAGAATATCTGGAAAGCAAGCAGAGAAAAAGATAAGTGGGACTCAGAGGAAAGAGTATGAGAGCAGTCTGCTAATTAGAAACCAGACCAGTCAGAAGAAAATGAAGCACAACCTTGAAGGGCTTAAATAATTAAATCCAGCAAGAGGACCATTCAAAAACAAAACTCCACTTTAAAATGTAGCCATTAAGTGACTAGATAAATATTTTTCCTACTTTTCTGGTTTCAGCATGTGGAGGTGTCTTCCAGTACAGCATGTGAGCATCAAGTTGCCCCACCACCTTAACTAAAATTTTATTTCTGAAGGGAACTCAGTTTATTAGAATACCAATGTTCGTTTCTCTATTTTTTTCATTCACAACATATAAAATATTACTAGGCACCCTGGCATCAAGATGGAACTTAATGCCGGGTTCTTTTCATGCAAATAAGAATTTCATTGATGTCTACTTTAAAAGCAATGTAGTTAATGATATCTGTGCTTTCTTTCTCTTCACGCTGCTCTTTGAAAGCAAAGGAAGATACTTTAAGAACATGCCCAGTGTTCCTGAGCAATTCTATGCATCTTTACCTCTCCCATGCATATTAGCTAAAAGGATGTCTGCACTGAGACCATGTTTTGGATGATTATTATGTTAGTTGTCATAGGTATTGGGCTTTGGTCCAAAACACTCTTTACTTCTCACTTCTAGACTCTGTTCAGATGTATGGTACCTTTAAATTCTAAAATTCCAGAATCATGCTGCTGTCTGATATTTTTAATAGATTAAGGAACTCAAGAGAATGCATTTCTGGGTGTTCAAAATTAAAGTTTTGAGCTACTTCCTAAAGCAATATGCTCACAGAAAAAGGACAGCTGTGGGCTGATAACACAGAGATTTCTTTATGCTGAGGTCTAAAAACTTTTGTATTAACTGAACTGGGAATATAATAGTTATTTATAATTTCTAGTTAATGGAAGAATGTTTGGGGAAGTGATCTACTTGTGATGTAAGCTTTCAAAATTGAGAATTGGTTTTACTATAGTTATTCTTCTTAAAGTATTGCATATGATATAGGATCCCTGTGTACTAACCCACGATGCTTCAAGCTGCTAAATATGGAGATGATTTGCACACACAACTTGGATAAAAGTGAATTCACATGGCCACAAATTCTGTGGAGACATATTCTCCTAAATTCCCACTGGCAACCCACTAAAAAAAACCTATCAAAACTTAAATTTTGATTCCAGTTTTATAAGTAAGTTAGAGGAAATCTCTAAAGAAAAGTAATTAAGTTGTACATGTAATAAATTTTTTGCCAGAGTTTCACAGCACAGACCAACACTAATAGCCCCAATGTTCTAAGTGCTTCTTAACAACAACATGAAAAAACGCATTTTATTATATTATTGATTGATTAATTGATTTTGTGCACATATATGATCGTGTGTGTGTGTGCGCGCTCGTGCGTGTGTGTGTTCATGCACATGTGTGCACGTGTGCATGCACATATGTAGTAGAATATTATTTTAAGATATGCTACTTTTGTTTATGTTGCATTTGTTTAACTCTGTGAAGCTGTGTTACTGTGCCTGTGTAAAACACCTGATGGTCTAATAAAGAACTCACCAATAGCAAGGCAGGAGAAAGGATAGACAGGGTTGGCAGGCAGAGAGTTTATATAGAAGGAGAAAACCAGGAGGAGAAATCTAAGATTGAGCAGCCAGAGGAAGACGACTCCAGGGGCCAACTACACAACTACACAGCAAGCCACAGAGTAAGAATAAGATTTACACAAGTTTGCCAGGCGGTGGTGGCTCACGTGTTTAGTTCTAGCACTCAGGAGGCAGAGCCAGGTGGATCTCTGTGAGTTCGAGGCCAGCCTGGTCTACAGAGGGACATCCAGGACAGGCACCAAAACTACACAGAGAAACCCTGTCTCAAAAAAAAAAAATTACATAAATTAGAGAATGGGAAAAGCCCAGAGGCAAAATATAGACAGATTAATTTAAGGAAAGCTGGCTAGAAACAAGGCCAGGCATTCATAATTAAGTATAAGCCTCCATGTGTGATTTATTTGGGAGCTGGGTGGTGGGTCCCCCCAAAATAGCCAGAACCTTTAACAATGCACATGTTTATATGTGTGTACTTCTATGTCACAGCCCAAGTGCAGATGTCAGAACAAATTAAAGGAGTCAGTTCTCTATTTCTACTATGTGGGTCTCAGGAATCAAACACAGGTCATCAGGTTTGGGGAAAATGTTCTTACCTGCTGAGTCATCTCTCCAGTACTGTGCTGTTTAATTTTTCCCCCCTTAACTGCTTTGGAGGATGTTTAATACTAGAGGGAATATGTGTGCCAATAGCTGTTGCCTAGAAAGTGTAAGGTAAAGAATTTTTTGTCTAAAGATGGAAATATGGAGTTTTATAAGGAATTCTATGCTTGGAAAGATAGTTTCAGTGGATAGAATTATTTCAATAACAATTTTTTGTTCTGATTTTAATAGAGAGGTCTGTTATATGGCAGGAGAAACTCCCTCAGATTCAGAGAATGGAAATAATTTTACATAATCGTTATTATGCTTGATCATTGTAGATAATAATTACAAGGGGAAATGATGGGAGGTGAGAACCCTGAACACAATTATCACTAGTGATAAAAGTAACAATTTCACCCTGTCCTCATGTCTTCTTAATGTTTTCCAAGCTTAATTACCATAAAATCCACAGATTTTGGGGGGTCCTATTAAGAGCCGCCCAGAAGATTAGGTTGTTCTCACTGAAAGGAATGGTAAGACATACCCAAGGCAAAATGTCTAGTCCTAGTGTTGACTAAAATGGGAGATTTGTCAGAAAGAGAAGGTGAATGTGGATGAGTTTCAGTTTCTCTCTAAGAAGTTTATATTACATCTGCTGGAGGAATGGAAATTTCTCTAGATTATCCAAAGGGAGAATAATAATTGTTAAATATATCATGATTATAAAACTCAGTGACTTTAACTCTAGGAGTCAACATGTTAGGAGAGAAACATTTTGCTTTAACTATATACTGGTTATTAACCATGTGTGTTTCAGAAGGCTGCTATGTTTGAGGATTTTCCCCACCAAATTATCAGAAGCTGTGACAAAATGGAATAGAAAAACCAAAGCAACCTGAGATGTAAGCTGGTGACACTTCCAGTAGACCCTGTGTCAAGAACAGGGTGAACAAGAAGTAATAGATGGTCAACATTTCAATACAGTTCAAAATTTGAGAGTTGCCACCAGCACAGTTTAATCTTGCAGAGCAAACAGTCTGTTTCAAATAATTACACAAGGTGAACACATCTCAGTGAGGCCATTTCTGACCTATTTATTCTGTCCCACAGGGCAATTGTTTGGGCCAATACCATGCTTAATAAATTAGTATAGATTTGAAATAGGCTTTGGCATTTTCTAATGGAAGTCCTTTAGTTTACTGAGAGTTCACTGCATGGATTCTTGTTAATGTACATTTCTATAGAAATCTTGCTGTATTTCGTAAATAAACCTTTTAGGATCTTCATAGGTTTGAATCTTTAACTCTATGAGTTTGAGGCAACTACTGTCCCTGCATGATTGTTTTCTACAAGCTTGCTTTGAGAGTAGTACTTTTATATAATTTCTGACATAGTGTTTGTGTATCGGATTTTTATCCTCTGCAAATAGAGTAAGTTATATATATGGCATATTTCTGACTGCTCATGAAGTAGCTCTGTAGACCAGGCTGGTCTTACTGTGGTCCTTCTGCCTCTGCCTATAGGTATATACCTCTTGGATTAGAGGTATATACCACCCACCCAGTTATTTTGTGTTTTCTATGTCAAACAGATACATTACATCTCCAAGTAATAGCAATATTCATTTTTTCTCAACATGTTCATCTAAGTTAGCCCCCTTGTACTGTTTAAGGCCTCCATAATTGTTAAATGGAAGTTTTTTTTATTCCTAACTTTAAATTCTTATCATTAAATAAACCCTGAATTTTATCAAGTGCACTTAAAGAACTGATATTATTTTTCATTTGTTTTCTGTGATAAAGCTAAATTTCATTAACTTTTAACTGTTAAATAACTTTCATTGTTATAAAACACAGCCTGCCTTGGGGTATACTATTCATGTTTTATGTTTTTATGGCTTTGTTATGATATTTTCCTTCAAATTTGTGTACCTGTGAGAAAATTAATTTTTCACACAAATTTTTCTTCCAATTTTCCTCTTACATCATTTTTAGGTTTTAGTGTGAAGATATTCTCAGCATATGCTAACATAACCATTTGGAAACATAGCCTTCAATCACAAGCACTTGCAGATTTTAAAAATATTTACTTTTAAGTATATTTTTATGTTCAGAAAACACATCCTCAACATATTAATTTTTGAATTATTTTGAAATTTCAATACAATATAGATTATATATAACATGTTTTTTAAGAATGTTAATGGAGGCAAATTCATCTGATGCTGTATGAAGCGCTCTGTGTTGGCTGTTACATAAAACATGTAGATTTTATTGCCCAGAAAAAAATTTACTTTTTGTATCTTTCAATACTCATTGTAATATAAGTTTTTTTAAAAAAATTAAGTGATGTTTTCATATCTTTCATTATAATTGTAGATTTGTACCTTTTGCTTTATTAGTTCTATTAATTTTGTTTAAAACATTTTTTTAACCTTTATCAACTAGTTCTGATATGTTTATTATAGATTAAATCATCCTTGTAAAATAGCCATTATATAGATGTTTTTCATCCTAAAATCTATCTCATGTCAATATAAATATATCATCATTATTTTGGCTAATATTCAAAATGTCTTTTTTGTTTACCCTGTATGTTTTCTTGGTTTTAATGGTTGAGGTATGCCTATTTTAATTGATATTTTGTTGATTTTCTTTAGTATATCCAAATAGATTGTAGATATTTATACAATATGATCTGATTAGTTTCCCCTCCCTCTGCTCTTTCCAGTTCCACCCCACGTTCCCTTCCATCCTAATCCACCCCCTTTCTGTCTCTCTTTAGAAAACAAACAGGCACCCAAGGGATAATAATATAAAATATAATAACACAAAACAAAAACCTGCACATTAGAATAGGAAAAACAAACACAAGGAAAAGAGCCCAAGAAAAGCATACGTAGTAGATGTAGACACAGAGACCCACTTGTTAGCATACTCAGGAATCTCATAAAAACACAAAACCAGAATCCATAATACATATGCAAGATAAATAAACAAGTGAATGAAAATAAATATAGCTGGTTTACTTATGTTTCTCCTTTGGTAGTGTGTAAAGCACATTCTGGAACCCACAATACTAGCCAGTAGGAGTGAAGGCTCTAGGAAGGCAACAGTTCAACTCCTCCAAGCTCAATGAGTTGTGTAGGTATTATTTTCAGCAATAGGACCTTGCCATCAGTTTGAGGAGATCAACCTATAGCCTTTGCAACAGCCTTGGTTGTTTGGGGGTTCCCATGGGCCCCTATGACCAACAGCTCAATTAGACATAACCCATTGCCCGTTCTGACACTTCATTTGGTGTTGAGAGACATCCAGTTGGGACTCTGTTTCCCCCCAAGCCCACCCCTATCCCTGATATTTGGGAATTTAATTTAGATCTCCTACAGCTGGCTTTAAACTAGCATTTTAAGTTTTGGGTTTTTTTTTTTTTTTTCTGAGTATCTACTGTTTATCAGGGATGGTCATGCCTCCAAGAGTGTTCTATTGTTCAAGATTGTTTTGATGCTCCTAGGCCTTTTGTGTTTTCATACGATTTTCAAAATCTTTTTTCCCCCAACTTCTTTCTTTCTGCATCTTCATCTGCTTCTCTTGTCTTCTTGCCTAGCTCAGAGTTAAAGTACCATGTTGAGCAGGAATGTAAAGAGTCAGCACCCTTTTCTTGTCTCTGATCTTAATGGGATTGCACTGAATCTGACTCCATTTAGCATGGTGTTGGCTGAGGTTTGTGGTACACTAATTTTATTATGTTGATATATGTCCCCTGTGTTAGTAGATTCTCTATGAATTTAGTTATGAAGGGATATTGGATTTGTCAGATGCTTTTCTTGCTTCTATTGAGATATGTGGTGTCTGTCTTTCTGTCTATATGTGGAAGATGATAGTTTTAACTTAACCTTTCCTACCTGAGATTGTCTTCTTGATCTTAGTGGATGATGGTTTTTCATGTGTTCTTGAATTATTTTTGCAAGTATTTTATTGAAATGTTTTGTTTCTGTGTTTGATAGGGAGATAAACTTACAATTTTCTTATTTTGTTGGGCCTTTTACTGGTTTTAGTATCAGGGTAATACTGACATAGTATTTTTATTTTCCTTTATCTCTATTTCATTTATTTCATTCCTAATTTTGAATCTCTTTCCATATATTACTTTGAGCTGTTGTTCGTTCTGGCTTACCTAAGACCTTTAAGTTCATCATAAGTTATTAGTTTGAGATCTTTCAAATTATTTGAGGGAGTTTATTGCCATAAAGCACCAAGGACTTAGTGTTTAGAGTCACCTTCATTGTGTCCCATAGTTTGGAGTATGTTGTGTTTTCATTTTCATTCAAGTCTAGGAATCCATAATTTCCTCCTTGCTTTCTCCCTTAGCAATTTTCATTCAATAGTGTGTTTACTCTCCCTGAGTTTGTGAACTCTCTGCAGCTTCTATTGCTGTTGATTTCTAGCTCTATTCCACTGTGGTCAGACAGAATACAGAATTATATTTCAATTTTCTCGTATTTTGTTGAGACTTTCTTTGTGTCCAAATATGTGAATCATATTGACATATCATAATCCTAGATAAACATACATGCCAGAGAAGCAAGCTGCTAGAATAAATCAGAATTTATTAAAATACACACACACACACATACATTTTTAATTAGAAACAAACAAATCAATAGAAAAACTGAAGATTTATAAGATGACATATAAATGACATACTTGTGTATAGATAAGTATCCCAGGCATTCAAGAAAATAGGATTAAACAGTAAGACTGACTATTTAACCGTGTCATGTGAACACACTTTCCTGTTTGAACAGATCTCCCACGTGCATTTCTGTTGTCTTCCTGTTTTACTCCATAGCTCTTAGATATACTCTACTTTGCATAATGACTCATGGTGTCACTATAGGCATTGGAACAATATGTGAATACTAACGGATACCAGGAAGATCTCAGACAATAGAGCATAATGGGGTGTTTGTGATGAGTTGAGTGTATAGCCCATAAAAAGGAATTCATAGTCCATTAAAAATATTCATACTAGGCACTGAATGTGAAGTAGATTTTAATCATAAGTTGCATTTTTTGTTTTTATTTATTTAATTTAAAAGTTTTGTTTTTTCATTTTTATGTACCAATCTCAGTTCCCTTTCCCCCACTTTTTTCTGCCCCCCTCACTCCCCGCATCCCACCCCCCATCCACTCCTAAGAGAGGGTAAGGCCTCCCTTGGGGAGTCAAAAAGTCTGGCATACTAAGTTGAGGCAGGACCAAGCCCCTCCCACCTGTGTCAAGGCTGAGCAAGGTATCCCACCCTAGGAAATGTGGTAGAGGGAACCGATAGGGGGTTAAGGAGAAACCTGGTGGTAGGGAAATTCCCAGAAGTTGCATTTTTGTTTCTGTGGGGTTAGAAAGAAATGTACTTAATGGTGTTCAGGGAATAAAAATGTGCATAGCCAATATGCACTCCTTTGTCATTTATGATACTAGCTTTTCTAATAAGTCAACATCTGGTAATCCACCCTTATAGATAAGATCCAAGATAAACATGTATATACATACACAGAATATCACTGAGAATCTTGCTTGTATTATTCTTTACAGCTAGAAACTTGGTATCCACAGAGACACCTATCAGTAATGAAAATGGATTCGTAAAATGTGATTAATCCATATTCTTGAAGAAAATGGATTAGATTACCAGACGAGATAAATCCATTTGTATCAACATTTAATGATTTTTCAAAAAAAATTGCAAAATGAAAAAGGCAACAAGGAAATAATAAAATGTTTAACTGATTATGTTTTAAAACAAAAGCATTACTGTATATTCCTAATAGTGCCTGGGTACATGTGCAATAGACCATTATATCTATGCTTCTTTCTTATAACAGTAATTTTATGGGTACTTTTATATCAAATGCATATTTAGACATTTGTACAATTGAAAATTTAGAATGTAAATAATTATTAAAAGAAAAGTAATATTTAACTATATGATGTTATTTTTATAGGTTTTATGATCCTATCTCCTATCCTTTTGAAATACATGAAAAATAGGAATCCCTAAAAGACAAAAGTGAACTTACCAAACATTTTGTAATTGGTGAATAGAAAACTAAGATTGAGAAGCTGAGGAGCAACCTCATTTCTGTAACTTTAATTTATTGGCCCCTGTGTTAGGTAGGTTTTAGGAATCAAGAACACACACACATGTATATATCATCTGCTATACAATATCTCTACTCAAAAAGAGAAATGGATTGAGAATAAAATTTAATACATCAAAACAAAAAAAAAAACCCTAACACAGAAAAAGACAGTATAGATAGATTGAATAATAACATATCTTATGTCTATAGAAGATTAAGAAAAACCAATACAGAATTATGTGTATCATTCTTCATAAATGAAAGTCACAGGTAAAAGCCAACACTGCCATGCCTCACTAGAAAAGGAGGACATGTTGGCATGATATAGATGCTATCACAGTACAACTCATGATTTTCTAACTACAGATCATTGGAGTATATTACTTACATTTTAATTTCATGTGAATATATTAGGACAAATGTAATACTAAAAACTAATTTCTTGCTCTCTAGTAATGTTAAAATCTTAGTTTATTAGAGGAGAGAGCTTGGGTTAATAGTGGCTTTGTTATTTCCAACAGTCAATGAGTACGGTGATTGAAGTAGAAATGGCCCCCATAGGCCCGTGTTTGAGTGCTTGGTCACTGGGAGTGGCACTATTAGAGATGGGGGCTTGTTGGAAGAAGTGTCACGGGGCGGGGGGCGGGGGGGGGAGCAGGATCTGAGGTTTCAGGTGCTCAAGCCAGGCCCACTGTGGCAGTCTCTCCCTGCTGCCTGTGGATCCAGATATAGAACTCTCAGTTCCTTCCCCAGCACATGTCTGCTTCTTTGCCACCATGCGTCCCACCATGATGACAATGGACTAAACCTCTGAACCTGTAAGCCAGCCACAGTTAAATACTTACCTTTACAAGAGCTACTGTGGTCATATTGTCTCTTCACAGCAATAGAAACCCTAATTAAGACAACGAAATTCTAATTGAAAAGAAAACTGAGCTGAGTTCTTAAACCAATATGCCTATCTGTAAAGCATTTCATATGCATGTTCTGTGTATGGTTATTTTGTTTTGTTTTGTTTTGTGTGTGTTCTGTGATGCAAAGACCACAGCAGAACATCATATCCTTTCATCACTCACTGCCGTATTGCCTTTAGGCAGGGTCCCACAGTACCAAAAGCCATTACTGCTTAGCTGGCTTGCTAGAGACTATGCTGATCTTCCTCTTTCCACCCCCAGGAGTTACTGGCAAGTATGGCCATGCCCAGCTTTTACTTTGGTAATCTGAATTTTATCCAAAGCGCTCATGCAGTTAGGTAAGCACCCTTACCCACTGAGCCGTCTCTGGAGCACCCAGGACATCATATCTTAAAGTGGATAATTTGTAGCATTGTCTCTTAATCTGACCCAAGGGTGATACTGGCTGGCCTCATGCATGCCATGGTTTCCCCTGGAAGATCATTCTTGCCATACTACTTTCCTGAGAAGAAACAGATGATGAGTAATTGTCATGTTGAGGCTGAGGAGATTTAGACATTCTCTGTAAGTCAGCATAACAAGTTGTCATTCTGCCGAAATGTCTCATCTCTTATCACTCACTCATAGGGCTTGGAATTGTCTGAGCAAAAGCTTCTTCTGGCTGTGAGGCTCTCTGATTTATTAGGATCTTTTGTTAATAGCTATGTGACTTGACAAAAGAACAAGTGCTTTTTCATGAAGCTTGAAAGGGTCAGTTCTGGCAGCGCACACCTATTTTTCATAGTGACAACTCGAAGATCGTAGGATTTGCTTCCTGTACAAAAATCACAATTTTCCTTCTTTGCCTATCTCCACACAACAGAAGACAGACATGGCAAGTTCTGTGTAGATTGATTACTGCTGCTACTATCAAAATTCTAATAGAAAGGTCTGAGGGTAGAAGTGCATCAATAGCACACAATAGCTGTGGTACCTCGTTACTGCTCTCTATGGAAACGAATTGAAATGCACCCATTATCATCCTTTTAATCAACAGTGAAATGTTCTTTGTCCTGTGTAGTAAGAAAATGATTAAAATTTGAGATTTCACTATTTATAATCTTTCTTATACATTTCTTTATAATGGAAGCTGAGTCCAGGTTTCCAGTCACATTAACAAAGCTCTATACCCTCTTCCTGAGAGACTAAGACAGACAAATGGTTGAGATTTTGTGCACAAGAACTAAGAGGAAATGATTATAGCTGGATGATCCATGATAGTAAAGTTAAAGTCTGTTCTGCAATGATTGGGTCAAATTTAGAAAGATGTTGACTCCTGTGCATTTTAACAACCATGTGTTTTTATGCAGTGGTGATGTCATAGAATCTAGCCTTTGATTACACAGAAACTGAGTTTTCACAAAAGGTTCAGAAAAAAAATTGTGAGTTCCTTTTATTGCTATGGGAAGTTTTGCATCTGTATTCTCAGTCCAAAGTTGTGGTAACTCATATTCAGGATCCCCAAATGCTGAGAGGTGAGCGGAGGGTATTGAGGGCAGAGAGACGTTCACTCTTGGCCTCTTGCCTTCTGCCAGATACCTGGTTTTCTTCTTCCTTGTTTTTAAGACGAGAACCACCTTAGGGCAAATGAGTTCTATTTTCACCGATGTTTCTGCCCTCCCTCCCTCCTTTTTTCCTCCCTAACTTTTTGGTCCAAGTAGCTAGGTGTTGTCAGCGTTTCTGAGGCTCTACTGATCGTAGCAGTGACTATGCCTTAGCTGGTCAGAGGAATCTGCATCCTCTTCAGTGCAACACAAACCCCGAGGCAATGCCTTTATGTGGTTTTTATGTTTGTCTGAGGTGTAGTGTGACAGCACTTTCCTCGGTAGCTCAGACTGGACTGGAGCCAATGACAGTCCTCTGGCCTCAGCATCCCCAATACTGGAGTTAGAACGATAAGCCTCCCTACCCATCTTAGGAACTATTAAGACAGAAATACAAACACACAAAGAGAGTGAAACAGTAGCTTATATGAAGTAATTTTGTTTTGCTTTTTTCAGACTCAAAATATTTGACAGGTTTGTGAATTGGTGGAATTCCAAATGCCATTGGGCTGAATTGCATCCTAATGAAGTGACATCACTCAAATTAAGACCATTATACATTTTCTGCTAATGCTATTTTTATTTATAGGTTCTGAGTAGTATCTCTTTACACTTCCAAAATAAACTTCAGAGTAATATGAGGTGAATGAATGTATTCCCCACTACTACATCCAAGAATAATGGGAGTGTTTTAATCTACCCAGAAGACCATTTAGGACAATCAGGACCTGAACTTTTCCTCCTGAGTATTTTGTCAAGGGAATTGGTTTAATATGGCAATGATTAGATTTTGTTAACTCTGCTTAAAATTGATACAGAATTAAAATAGCAAAATAATAAATCCATATTCATTGTTGTCTGATTTTTCTTATGTTTTAAAGTAATGCTCTCATAATTTTACTTTACATTTTTATGGCAAGTAGCCATGCCCTAAAAATAAATAGATGAGTTTACAAAATGTAACTCCAGAGTCCCTGATAGTGTATTTGTAGATATGAGAAGGCATTTGATAGAATGGTATTATTCTATGGTTGGCATATTACAGAAACACAAGTGCCTCAGTGCATATGTATGGGCTTTATATACATTTATCAGTGATCAGACTTGCAGTTTGAGCAATTGTGGGATAATCTGTATTTCTGTATAAACCTCAGTAGTATTTCACTCTCCTTTCTCAGCTGTAGTATATACAGGAGTTTTTTTTAAAATATGCAGATTTTCAGGCTGCCTTCCAGACCAATTATGTCAGAATTTGCTGAGTAACACTGCTCAGGCAGCAGATAACACCTCTTGTCAACTAAATCTAAATTTCAGAATTGTTGAATTGAATCTTATTTTACCTATGGTTAGAAAGTTCTGATTAATTGTCTCAAGTCTTTATTACTATGGAAATTTTTCATTAGTCCTTCTCTGCTTGTAGTAGCTTACAACCTAAAATCTGGTAAAGCCTACACACTGGAAACTGCTGTATAAGATTAGGCATTAGGTCTGTGCATTTTCATTAGCTTTGGAAAACTCTACCCTTCACTTCTCATCTTTCACTCATGAACTTTATAAAACTAAAAGAATTATCTGAGCCAAACACATGTGTACAGATGATTTTATTCAATAAACACCTGAACCAAAACAGTATTAAATAATTAAATCAGTTTTCCCATAAATTTGTAAAGTTTATTATATATACTTTAAAAGAGAATAGGAAAGATCCCAGACAATTACACAAAGATTCCTTATGGCATATTGGAAAATCAAATGCTCTCAAAATGTGTTATAGAATCTGTTCACAGATTAATATGTATTTGGGGGTATGAGAGAAATTCATATTGAAATTAAGACAGTATTTTCATTTGGCAAGATTCTTCATTGGCAACCAAGGAGAGCCTAATAGTTCCTCTGTCTATATTAGCTATATTAGCTTAGAAAGTAAGCATTGAAATCCCAGAATGTCTTATCAGTGTCATGTAAACATATAAAAATGTACATCCTCAAATAGTTGGAGTATGTCCAGTACAAGATATATAATCTGCAGAGCCAGTAAAAAAAAAAAAAAACTGTAGTCATTTTAAAAATGAGTAAGTACTCCATGACAGTAGTAGCAGAGCATTGAGCCAACCACAGGACACATCTTCACAGGATTTTGTGTATACCTGGTTATAAACCATGCAGCATCCTTCCCTGTACTCTCACTGTGCAAAGACTGATGAGGGTACAAAAGAGGAGGTGGGTGCCAATTTCCAGTGTTTACTAGCCATGGCATTACAAGAGAACACAGTGTGGGACAACACATGCCTTAATGATGATACTCTATCATAGTATCTAAAACTGTAGAAAATTAGCGCTAAGAATAAGCATGGGAAGTGATGGACAGCCTGGGGAAATGCTGATGTTTCTTTGCAGGACAGTGTGGCAAGGAACTTAATCATTGCTGACTTCTATTACTGAATAATACACTACAGAGATGCTATGACAGATAGGAAAACTTGTTTAAATAACTTAGAAGTGGTAAAACTGGCCTCATTCTACTTAAAAGTTTAGAAATTATTTTAGACTTGAATATGCTGTTAAATGCATATCATTTTTCTTATCACTTATAACATTTTATAATTTATTTTCCTTTTAAACACAAATGTAGTTCTTTTACAAATGTTTTGATATAAATCCTTTTTTAAAAAATTACTGTAGTTTATGTTCACTTTATTATAATTTACATGTATTAACCCATTCACTTGAATTTATATAGAGAGTAATTTTGTGTTGATCTTGCTTTGGGCTGTGATACCGCAGTACAAACTATAAAGGGTTATCAAATTTTAAAGATCAATGTCATATGTTTTGCTGCATTGTGGTTCTTAAACACTCCATGTGAGTCATAAATGATTGGAAATTGGCTGATAGATATGGAGCCTCTCTTTGTACCCATAGCTTATAGCTCCTTAAAGTCTGTTACCCATGAACTTCATTATCTTGGTCAGTTCTGGCTGATAGAACAAAGTGCCCTAGACCAGGTAGTTACAAGTTACTCATAACAGAAACCGATTTCTCTGTCTTGCAATGAGAAGCTGTGATTAGGTTACTCTAGAACTGAAGTTACTGTTTACCTGATAGCATTTTGTTTTCTGTGTATTCTATTCTACTTATGTGCTACATCGAGCATGCCTCCAGGGTCTTGAATGAACTGGGGCAGTGAAGGAAGGACAGACATACAGAAGAGCTGTCATCAGATGGAGAGGGCTCTCTAATGAAGTCACAGCACCAGGAGGATCAGTGAATTTATTATATGCAGTGGAAAAGGGAGTCAGGGTGATTGCATACAGATGAATAAGGAGGTGGGGTTATATAGAGACAAACAAGGAGGCAGGGTTATTATACAATGCTGAACAATGAAGCAGATTGAGGTAGTCTCAGTAGGAGGAGTCTTTGTATAGGAATTGTTTTCACACCATAAATATCCTGGGGATAGGGGGATACTGCAGTGGGCATTTTCTGCCCACATTATCAACATATGCAAATCAAATTAAGGCCTTGCAATTCCTCTGAGCCTTACCCAAGGGGAGTGCTTTACCAGTTTCCCAAGGGCCTGAGCTTTGGGCCTTGATGTGGCCAGCTAATGGCTTGTGTCAATGACACACATCCACTCAGGATTTCCCACACTCAGCGATTTCTCTGCTCCTGCCCTCATTTACAGACTTAGATTTTTATTAAATATAGACCTAGTAGACAATTCTTAGATTGGTCACTTTCAAGGCAACCTAATTCTCTACCCACAGATAGTATATTTTGAATTATTTTAGTTGTATTTTACCTGTGGTGATATTTTTATCTTTTTTTATTTTATTTTATTTTACAATACAATTCAGTTCTACATATCAGCCACGGATTCCCTTGTTCTCCCCCCTCCAGCCCTCCTCCCCTTCCCCCCAGACCACCCCCCTATTCCTACTTCCTCCAGGGCAAAGCCTCCCCTGAGGACTGAGATCAACCTGGTAAACTCAGTCCAGGCAGGTCCAGTCCCCTCCTCCCAGGCCGAGCCTAGCAACCCTGCATAAGCCCTAGGTTTCAAACAGCCAACTCATGCACTGAGCACAGGACCTGGTCCCACTGCCTGGATGCCTCCCAAACAGATCCAGCCAATCAACTGTCTCACCTATTCAGAGGGCCTGATCCAGTTGAGGGCCCCTCAGCCTTTGGTTCATAGTTCATGTGTTTCCATTCGCTTGGCTATTTGTCCCTGTGCTTTATCCAACCTTGGTTTCAACAATTCTCGCTCATACAAACCCTCTTCTTTCTCTCTCATTAGACTCCCGGAGCTCCACCCTGGGCCTAGCATCCAGATCCTTCAGTCATTGGATGGGGTTTCTAGCACGACAATTAGGGTGTTTGGCCATCCCATCACCAGAGTAGGTCAGTTCCGGCTGTCTCTCAGCCATTGCCAGCTGTCTATTGTGGGGGTATCTTTGTAGATTTCTGTGGGCCTCTTTAGCACTTTGCTTCTTCCTATTCTCATGTGTTCTTCATTTACCATGGTCTCCTATTCCTTGTTCTCCCTCTCTGTTCTTGATCTAGCTGGGATCTCCTGCTCCCACAGGCTCTCTTTCCCTCGACCCTCGCCCTTCATTACTCCCACTCATGTCCAGGTTGTTCATGTAGATCTCAGCTATTTCTCCGTCATTGGGCGATCCTTGTGTCTTTCTTGGTGTCCTGTTTTCCAGGTAGCCTCCCTAGTGATGTGAGTAGCAGTCTAGTCATCCTTGTTCCATCTCTAGTATCCTCCTATTAGTGAGTACATACCATGTTTGTCTTTCTGAGTCTGGGTTACCTCACTCAAGATGATTTTTTCTAGATCCATCCTATTTTATTTGTGCTCTAACAAATAAAGCTTGCCTGGGGATCAAAGGACAAAGCCAACCACTATATTAAACATAGAGGTCAGGTAGTGGTAGCACAGGCCTTTAATCCTAGCATTAGGGAGGCAAAGATTCATCAGGATCTCTCTGAGTTCAGGGCCATACTGGAAACAGCGCCAGATGTGGTGGCACACACCTTTAATCCCAGCACTAGCCATAGAGGTCTGGAGGTCTGTACAGACAGACAGGAAGTGACAGAGCTGGGCAGAAAGAGGAAGTGATATAGCTGGGTGGAGAGAGGAAGTGAGATGGCAGGTCACAGAAAGGTATATAAGGCATGAGTATACAGAAAGTAGCTCTCTTGGGCTAAGGATTTCCCAGCAGTAAGAACTTGTGGCTGGCTCGTTCTATTCCTCTGATCTCTCAGCTTTCACCTGAATATCTGGCTCCATTTTTTTTGTTTTTTTTGTTTTGTTTTGTTTTGTTTTTATTAATAAGACCATTTATCAATTTGTGTTACACTTACCTTTCAGGAAAACATCTAAACTAGGAAGCTACAACAATCAGTTTTATTTTATCCCCCAAATTGAGTGGTAGTTCCTGAAAGACAATACAGGAAGTGGTTTTGACTTCGATATATTCCTTTTGCTGACCTTTGCTGTCACTGTCACAGAGATGAAAACCATTCACACCCAATAAAGCCAACACTGTTCTCAATTTTACTTCAAAATTTAAACACGGATCATTAAAAATTTCAAGTATTTTGTGCACATATTAAATGGCTAAATTTGTCCAAAAATGAATATGACAGAAATTGATAAAGATAAAAGCAGAATACAAATGTTCTACCCACTAAAGCAGTTGTTCTCAAGCTGTGGATGACAACCCCCTTGGGGGCAAATGACTCTTTCATAGGGGTCACCTAAGATCATCAGAAAACACAGATTTTTATGTTATAATCCATAGCAGTAGCAAAATTGCAGTTATGAAGTAGCAATGGAAATAATTTTATGGATGGGGGTCACTACAACATGAGGAGCTATATTAAAGGGTCACAGCATTAGGAAGGTTGAGAACCACTGCACTAACGTATTTAGTCTTGAAAGTGACTGGAGGTGCTCTACACCAGTGAAAAATTGTTGTGTATTTTACATTTAAAAATGCTGAAAAGATGAGAGTATTTGGGCACAGATAAGAGAATAGTGAAGAAAGGCTTCAGGGTACAGTAGAAACCTTGAGCGGAAACAGGATAAAACCTAATTTGATCTTTGTTGGATATAGAGAATGTATTGAGGTTTAATTGAATCAGTGAACATGTGCTACTTTTACCCCCTTGTTACAGAGTTTGTCTTCAATAACAATTTAGGAAGAATCATGTTCCTTTATGGCAACTGTCTGTCAGCTACCTCCTTTACATACTGAGGAAGAAGGTCCAGGGCTTAAGGGCACCATCCAACTCGTGTTCTGTTAGAAAATGGCAGAATTAATAAGTGCTAGTAAAATGAACAGCCAGTGCCATGTGGGTCAATAAGTACTCAAGATGATTTTCTTTACTATTTCCAATTTTCCTATCATTTCTGCCCTCATTTCCTCTTTTTTTCATATTTAGCATCTACACTCTACAGCAGAGAGTGGAAACAGAAAGTTACAAAAATAATAAAACAATCAGTATTAGTTATTCATCTAAAAGAGCAAGAAAACTGTAAGTGGCCTAAATTCAAAAGAGAAAGACTCTACAGAGCATCTATAGAGAGAGGGAGTGAGGCAAGGGGAGAATACTCTGCCAGTTCTACAATGCATTGGAAGATGCTAGCATTATCAGGAAAATATTTACAGTATGGTGTTCCTTGTCCATCATTATCACTTTCAGAGTGGTTAGATTGTTTCACTATACTCAGTATATTACCCAGGGCCTATAACTGTATTTTTGCTTTCTTTCTTGACTTTTTAACCTAGGATATATACGTAATAAAGATTTTTCTTAGGGCATAAACTTTACATAATTTGGTAGATTTTTATTTAGTCTGGTTTTAGTTGTCTTTTTAAAGTACACTGGTATTTACTTGTATATCAGTGGGTATCCCAGTTAAATTTCCAAGCACCATTTCCCCTTTGTTTTTAATAAGGAATCATACACTCTGTCAATAAATCTCACCTCCGATGCCAATCCTAATTAGAATTCTCCAATGAGCCTGAGTCTCAGCTGTAAGCTGGAATGCCCCTAGGGACCTTCTAAACTAACAGATGTCTGAGACTCAGGGAGGAGTATAACACTTGATCATTGGAGAAATACAAATAAATAGAAAATTAACACAGATGAGCCTACAGCGTAGACAGGAGTGAGAGCCACTGTTCTATGGGAACTATTGATTTCACATTCTGTTGGTGTAAAAATCTCGGGTTGAAGACTTTAAGGTCATTGTCCAAGCCACATGGCCAGATTTAAGAGTGGACATGAACTAGTTTATGACCTGAGAGCAGAGAGAAGGCTGCTGTTCACATCTTAGTGAAAACTCTTCCCTTTAAACCGAGAAAGCCAAGTTGGGGTGTAGCTCCTTGTCAGTCATTGCCTAGTTGTGGTACAGTCCTGAAGTCAATCTTAGTACAGTAAAAAGTGAGGAATTAAGTCAGAGAAGGAGGAGGATGAATGGTACAGCTGGAGATTTAATATCATGGCATTAAGAAACACACCAAGATACAAGTCTACCCATAGGACATAGTCTTCCAAATACATACTTTGTCTGTTATGATTATCATTTGTTTGATACCAAGACCAACCTTTCTTTGTCTATCTTGCTACCAACACACAAATGAAACACAGTGAAGAAAAAAAAATCAGGATTATAGAGGCAGTGACTGGGATTTTTCATCTCTAACAAATTCAGTTTCATGGCTAGCATTACATATTTGAAACTAACTAAACAGCTTCTTCCCAGTTGGACCTCTCTAGGATCCTGTCCTTGAGCTAACAGTTTTCTCTGCCTAGTGTTGGGAATGAATTGTGTCTGTGACACTTCTATTAAGTTTACCATCGACTTCTTAACCTTGGTTTACCTGTGTATGTATGTACATTAAAGCAACCACTTCACTATCAATTATACTTATTTCCCTTTGATTATTACTCTCGTTGAAAATAATCTTCTTTCCAGAACACTTTTTCTTTTACACCCCTTTGACCATTGCTCATAAAGGAAACTATATGCAGTTAAAGAAAAAGATGGCCACCATCATACACTGAGGTGTTAGAATGACTTGTGCCTGTGCATGTATGTGAGAAATCATCTAGCAAAGCCTATTTTGCAATGAAATGCTGAATATTCCATGTAACTCATCTAACACAGTACACTGTGCAATATTGGTGTTTACCCTCATGAGCGAGTTAACTGGAGCTGTGGCTTGCTGTAACTCCAGCATCGTAAGAAAGAGTTATGTCACATGTCATTAGCCTCAATAATGATTAAAATTCAAAGTATGGTTTATACTAAATCATATTGTTTTTGAACCACCATAAATCAATGAATCTTTAGCCAGAAGTTGGAGACTATATTCTCCAATATTGAGAAATGAATATTCTACCATGGAATTCTTTTACTACAATAATGCATACAATTAATTTGAGCATATCTACATCTCATCTGTCTATCATCTATCTATAGATTCTTATCAAATTCAATTATGTGGCTACATAATTTTGTTTTAGGAAAACTCCCCATGTTTCAGTATTATAAAGGAAATTAAAAGTAGTCAGTTCTCCCATTGTGGGTGATAAAAACCATGTTTCATCATGAAAACTAGACTGTGTTCCAAACTTCAGAACAAAATACCAGGTATTTTTGAGCGGGGCAAACTCAGTCCAATAGTTTTTCAAAATTGTTGACATCTTTAAGTGTAGTTTGACATCTTTGTTGGCACCAGATGAATGAATTGTAGTTAATTTTTTGATGGTTGTTTGGGCTACTTCTATTATTCTGTGGTCTGGCACCACTGGCAGAAGTGAATGAAAATAATAAACAATCGCCTCCAGAAATCATATACAATGCTCTGGCAGAGGTGGGGAGTGGAGTTGTCAGGCTTCCAAGGGTCAGACTTTCCATGGTCTCTTCTGCTGATTTTCACAGGTTCCTAAGACAGCAGCAGCAGTTTACAATCACTATTACAGTTTCATGCATAGTCAGGGGAGAAAACCATATAATTGAATAAAGTCTCAGAAACAGCGATGGGTTTTCAAATGCTTGATTTATTTTACTTCCCATGGTCAATGCATTACTTATATAGCAGTAAATATGTAGATCAGTGAAATTCTATTTTTTAATTTTAAAAATCAAGTTTTTCTTATCAAATAAAAAAATCACCTATTCATAAAGCATTTAGACTGGCTAGAAATGTTTACAATGACAAGTATTATCAATCTCTAAACTAGTGTCTGATCCACCTTTCCAAAGCATTTCCTTATCAGAGCCTAGTTATACAGATTCAAACACACTTGTTTGAATGTTTTGTTTTTCTATAGAATTTAATTTTTAATAATCTGAAAGGCGAGACTAAAATGTATGTTAAATTATTTTCCTATAGATTTTAATTTCTGAAAAGTAAAATTAAAATATATATTAAATTGTTTTCCTGTGGATTTTAATTTTTAATAAAGACTAAAACATGAAAATAAAATGCACATTATATTGTTTTCCTATAGGTTTTAATTTTTAATGGTGTCTGAAAAGTAAAGTAAAATGTATGTTCTTTCTGAAAAGATACACTAAAATACCTATGCTTGGTCAGTTAGTCACATTAAATATCTATAGTAATATCATCAGGGTATATGAAAGACTCCACTACAGCAGGTGATTAAAGAAAGGCTTCAAAATAGTTGACAGAATTGGATCTATGAAAGAGGAATGTCTTTTCTCTGTTCCCTGCCTTGGGGAAAAGAAAAGATACACTCACTCCTCAGGCTGAGTCATGTCTTGTTTCTGGAAGACCACTAGTACTTGTTGGAGGAGTCTGCAAGAGGAGGCCACCATCACTCATACTCAATAAATGTTTCCTGATAAGACCTGCTCTGTCATGAATCTATAACTAAAGAGTTCAGGGAGCAAACTGAATTTGTTCTCTGGATATGAGAAGCACCCACAAACAAGTCGGTGAATTGAAGAACTTGAAGTGTGATGGTCACATTTGATGGACAGTGGTTAAAACTGAGTATCTCAGTAAGAGAGCTTCATAGCCAGTTGGAGAGGTAGAAGACAGGAAGGAAGAAAGGCAGTGGGAAACAGAGAGGGATGGAAAGAGAAGATGAAAATGAGAAGTGAAAGGGGGCATTCTATGTTTGATTGTAGTGACTCCTGGGAGCCAAAATTGACCACCTAGGTGACGACAGGTCGTGCAGAGAGAAGAAAAATCTCATCAGAGACAGTTAAGATTTCTAAGGCAAGTGGCCACACTCTGCCTCTTTGCCATATTTGGGGTCTAGTGGAACTCAAGAAGTTAAGGCTACAAAGCAAATAATCTCATGGTTGCTAGGTCTGTTCTGACTCTTAGTTCACTTCTACCTTTCCAGATGGCAATCTCAGGACATAGGATAGGCTAGGAATGCCTTTCTGGATAGGAATCTCAGGACAGCGAGTACCAAGGCTTAAAGTGGCAAACAGAAATGGCAACAAAGTCATTCTGATCTGAAACATGCCTCTTTTTTGCAATGTTTTGAATTAAGAAAGAGCATATTCCTCATCTGCATGCTCTTGTCTCACTGTCCTAACTGGAATTAGTGAAGATGGTCAATATTCAGTACTTTAAGAAAACCAATGAGTGAACAAAGAACTGAATAAAGGAGAAGCCACATTCTCAAGCAGAAATTCACTTCAAACCCCTTTTAAATGATAAAACATCCCCATGTGAAAACAAAATGTAAATATCGAGTCTCACACAGGCTTGAAAGCCCATTTAATAAGCATCACATTTGAACAAAAACAACACAAAGAGCAGTGCTTCAAAGCATAGACTTGGAACATCAAAGCTGCAGTTTGGAATTTGTGTTTCTATGTGTGTTTAACCGTTTCCCTACAGAGTATGCTTAAAGTAAATGAACTTGGGCCATTTAAAATGCCAGAGCATTGGAATGCCTCACAGCCTTTCAGAAGGCACTAACAGTCATCCAGAGTGAGTACCCTAGCGGCCACCTGCAGAATCACTTTAGCCATAACAAAGACATGGGTATGGAGTATGAGAAAGAAGTACATTTAAAAAAAAAAAAAATGAAAAGTATGAACTAGAAAACATTCTTATCTTGGTAGAACACTCTCATATCAATGTTCAAGGGATGGAAATTGGTTGTTTATTAGATAAATCAAAACTGTTAACCTTCATGTAGAAAAATTGCCAATGAGATGTATGGGCATGTCTTCATTAGATGGCTCCCAGAAGGGAAGAAGGAGACACTTTATGGTAGCTGTTTGTCCAATGAGGCAAGAAAAGTTTAGACAGGTTTGATAGTAGTGGAATCACATTATATTAGCTCTAGCTTTTAGTGTGTCTTATCCAGAGGCAGACATAGCTCCTCATCCTTTCTTCTCTCCCTCGTTCTATGTCCTATACAAAAATGTTGGAAGGAAAGAAAAGGCCGAACTAATTTTGAGAAAACATTTTAGTCATAGCTTCAACATCTTGAGTATGTACAGTCGACCACCATAAACCTCTAAGTGAGCATCATCTCAGTGGACTGCTGTGATAAGCCTCGTTTTGTTTTGTTTCATTCTGGTCCTTCAGTCATACTATGGTAAGAATCTTCCATTTATAAAACTAGAAGCTATCAAACCAGAAGCTAGCATTCCTTTGGTTTTCAGGCCTTATGTCATGTGACCTCTGTCTTCATCGCTGATACTGTTTCTAATCTTTACCAACCTTCAGTTTAAATTTCTTATAATTACATATGGAAGAGTTGGAATTTCTCTGTGCATTACATCATTTGTTTTCTTTCTTTTGAATCCTCTTCCTTGATTTAGAGTTTCTGCTGAAGGAATCCTGGGATACAATTCATATCTAGTAAGTTGGATTTTGTTTCTACCTGGAAAGTCATTGAAACTACATGATTTCTAAAGAAAGAAATATCACACGTACTATTCAATAGACCATGCCTAATTAAATCTATTTTCCATACAGCAACTAAAGAGAGATACGTGATGTTAGACTTTGGAGTTTAGGCTCCAGAATTAATTAGCTGATCTTTAGAAACTAAAATCTAAAACCATAGGGTACATCAAAGATTTCATCCTACTTTATTGAAAGCAATGCAACTACTTTTATAGGGACTGTTTAGATCTTTTCATGATTATTGCTATGGACAGAGAAAGCAGGCTTGCTATCTCACCCACCCCCAGGAAATTAGACACACACACACACACACACACACACACACACACACACAGAGAGAGAGAGAGAGAGAGAGAGAGAGAGAGAGAGAGAGAGAGAAGCAGCCTTGCTATCTCACCCTCCTGAAATTAGAAACAGCATATTCTTTCTAGTTCCCACTACAAAATAGAAAACACTGAATATTATAGCTTTCCTTTTTATTATATTCAGAAAATATTCATATTCTTTATTGATTTATAAAAAACAAAAGCATCCTGACTTCATGCAACAGCCATCTTTTATCTCAAAGTTGTAGGTTAGAAGTCTGAGGGGAATTAACTGAGTTCTCTTATCATAGTCTTCTAAGGCCAAAATCAAGATGTTGGTTTGGCCAGGCTTCTCCTTGCAGGCTTGTGGAAAGAGTGAATTTTCAAGGTAGCATTGCCGACAAAACCCATTCCTTGTTACTGTAGATCTGAGGTGTCCCAGGTTTTATGTTGGCTGTCAGATGGGGACTCTACCAAGCTGCCTCCATTCCTGCTCACCTGCCAATTTCAAATCATCAACAGCACTCTTAAGTCATGTCTATGCTCAGAACCTCAGACTTTCTTGTCTCCCACCAGCTCAGGGAAAGTCTCTGCTACTAAGTCTGATGTAATTATGTTTGGCCTAAGCAGATCATTTCTGTTTTAGAGTAAGTCTGTACCAGGTTCCAAGGAATACTGAGAGCCGTTTTTGAAAGACCGTTTCAGGAAGTCTGCCATTGCCATTAACCTAATTCAGACATTTATTAATATGACTCAAGAGACATTTTCTCTTGATCACTCTTTACACTTAAATGTACAATTTCTGGCAATATACAATGAAATCATTCATCCAAAGTGTATGCTCTTGGATTTGACTTTTCAGGAGTCTCCAAAAGTCATCATCTTAACCAAGTAATCACTAAGAAAAATATCAGGGTTCCTGACCAAGGCAATGAGATGCAGACTTCCCAGTTTTCACTCATTTACTCTGTTTTACAACTGATGCAACCAACTCCTAGTCTTGTCTGACAGCAGTTCACGTATCTCTCCCTCATTGGAAAGCTTTTTCCTCAGACAGATGCTAAAGCCCTTTGCTGAATCGTCAGAAAACCTACTTCATGTTTAAGTCTTATTTTTTAAATTTATTTTTCATGTATATGGGTATTTTCTACATGTATGCTTGCACAACACCTGGTTACCTAGTGTCTGCAGAGGCCAGAAAAAAAATCATTGGATCTCTGGGACTGAAGGTATAGATGGTTGTGAGCCTTCATGTGTGTGCTGGAAACTGAACATGGGTTCTCTGGAAGAGCAGCTAATGTTTTTCAAATTCTAGACTACAATATTCAGCTTTTACAAAATAAAATAAGGCACAGAATGTAGCATTTATAGTTTTTTTCCAAAACTGCATTGTGTTTTTGCACAGCATCTGGTACTCAAGCCCAGGTAGAGCTGACTTTGGGGGCCAGGCTTCTTCTACTTTGCGGTGTCTTCTGGTCAGTATTGGTGATTCATTGGCTTTGGAATTGGGTGGGGATTCTAGGTTGGAGGAGTATAGTAAGACTTGGCACCTCATAATGTTTCAGTCCATTTTGTGTTGCTAAAACACAATACCTCAGACTGTGTGCTTTATAAAGACAAGAGGTTTATTTGCCACATAAATATCCAAGTTGAAAGTCCAAGATTGAATATCTCCATCTGCTTAGATTCTAGTAAGAGTCTTCTGGCTGTCAAGATGGCCAGAAGGCATGGCAGATGGCACCACTTAGTGAGCGCATGTGTGAGAGCTGAGAGCAACATGTTCAGAAGAGGGATGGAAGGAGGTGCCAAGATCATTCACACCAACCCACTCCTGTGAATACTAATCTGGCTCCATCAGACCTAGAATCCCACCAGACAACACTGATCCCTTCCAGATGCTTAAATATCTCCCCAAAGTGTACCTCTCAAGGCTGACACCATAAGAATCAAGCTTCCAAAACATGACCAAAGTACATCTAAGCCATTGCACATCATGTGCAGAACTGTTGGAATTTCTGTCTCTCTAAAACCTATAGACCCTTTTGTTTTGGGTCTTATGAAAGTTACAATAGTAGTCTTTAGCTCCATGGTGGTGTGACAAGTAGCTATGCTTAGGAAAGGGCAGATTTTCCATAGAATTGAAAGATAAATTTATATCTGCATAAAAGGTGAAAACAGAAGAATCTTAACCATGGGCAAAAAGAAGACAGAAGACAGTCAAGCTAATGAAGCATGTTTCTTGAGTAGCTTGAAATACTGGTTAGTACGATGAGAACCATGGAGTTAAGGCTAGACTCTAGAAAGGAAGTACTAGAAAGAGGTAGATGCTTCTGAGGAAATAGTAATGACTGAAGGAGGAAAAGGAAGTTCAGATGGATGCTGTCCATATCTGTGATTTGAGATTTGCTAGTAAGAGTGCATGGGATCAATATAGGACAGAATGATATTTGGTATGCAAATTTATTGAGTGTATTAACAAGCATGTAAGATGCAGGCTAATAGTAAATCTTTCTGTCTTGGGCATGTCTTAGTAGTTCTCATTCTATAGGAGCCACCAAAGGAGGTATGGCAGCAAGGTTAGTGCCTGTTTGGAAAAACAGCTAGTTCTGCAGCCTACATTTTCCCCATCTTGCTTAGTCAGGTAGGCTAAAAATTTAGAAAGAAAATACATTGGCTTAAAATACAGTCTTTATATTTATAGACCTATGCAGAATGTACCAAGAATAACAGAAGAAAATCTGTCATGATAACATTTTCCCATGAAGAATAAAATTGTGTCCAGAGGGCTGTCATCAAAGTAAGTGTGTGTGTGTGTGTGTCTGTGTGTGTGCACGTGCGTGCGTGTATGTGTGTGTGTATGTGTGTGTGTGTGTTTGTGTGTGTAATCTTTTTAGATGATTCCATTAGGACAAAGGATATGTCATTAGGTGTTAGTTTTACTTCATATACATTATGTTTTACCTGAAGAATAGTTTGAATAATGACTGGTGTTGTTTTAATGAACATGTTTTCTGAATTATACCAGTTATGTTTTTGAGTTTGTTAAAGACCTTCCTTTCCCTTCTTGAATAGGGGGTATCTGTTGCCTTTCTATTTCAATATTCAATGACAACATTAGTTAGGCTCTCTTCCATAAAATTAAGCTTAAAACCAATGGGATAAAAATGATAGTATCATTTTTAAGGAAAAAATATCAGATTTGGTTTCTTTAGAGCACATGTATGCTCCAATCAACCATATACTTGTCTTTTCAATTCTCAGACTTTGCTGGGATGCCATTGAAGGCCTGTGGCAGGACAGAATGGGGTCAGAGAAACATATGCTGGAAGGATGTGGGGCAGTGATTTTAGACCCAGCAAATGTCACAGAGCTATCCATAGGCAAAAGGAGCTGACAAACAGCCATTTTTCTATGCTTAATAATTGCCTTAAATTAAGGAGATGGTGCTTTCAAAGGGCAATAAAAACACATTAAAATTCTATATTTTGACAAGTATCCTGCTTCCCTTGGGAGTGAGATACCTGTCAGGAGAATTAATAACCTGCTTTTCTATTAATTTGCCACACTGTCTAAACAATGCCAATATCTGTTTTAATGCTAAGTAATGAGGGATGATTTGATATTGTAAAAAAGAAACACAGGTTAAATAATGTATGATGACCATAGATATGTGATTTGCTGTAGGGTGACAAAAGAATTTGGTTCTGTTTGCTCATTGAGAAATTGAACCAGGGTTGACTGCTGTAAGTATTATTTCACATCCCACTAAACTGATGCAATTAAAAAATAATACCATATTTTAATTACTTTAATAATGCCATATTTAATTTATAATATGGTTTGAAGCTAAGGATGCATAAAAAACTTGAGAAACTTTTGTAATCTTCATTGATGGTGATATAGTTAAACTCAATTGCTATGGAAAATTTCATCCAATAAATTAAGCAAATGACCACATTGAGATCATTCCCTTGTTCCAATTTCATTTCTTCATTTAAGTTCTTGATTGACTCAGGTAAACTAAATTACCTAAGGAAAGCAATTGTTGAGACAACAGTTATCAAGTGGACAGCAACCTAATTTATGAATTGTAGATCATTCAATTGGGTCAAAGCCTCTTTCATCAAAGGCAGACGGTTTTAAACATCTTCCCCTTGCTCTTATACCTATGTGTTAAGTCCAACATACTGCTGACTGCTGAGCCTACAACACCATCAAGAGACTTCAGCAGTCACTTGAAGGAACAATCCAAATCTTAAATAAAACATAATAGGGCTGCAGAGAAGGCTCAGTGGCTAAGAGCATTACTGCTTTCGCAGAGGACCCAGATTCTATACCCAGTACTCAGGTCTAGTAGCTTACCACTTCCAATTACTCCTGCTCGAGGGATATCTGAAGCCCCTAGGCTCCATGGGCACATACATTCACAATCACATATCCACACAGAGACACATGTGCAAACACATAATTAGAAATCATTTTTAAAGTTAAAGACAAAATATTTGGAAATGAAGGAAGTCAGTATCCAGAATGCAGGAACAAATTACTGAATCCAGAAATGTGGAAGTTGTCTGTGCTCAGGGAGATTTTTAGTTTCTAAATTTTGACTCCAGTATTTTGATCTAGAACTTCACAACCTGCATTTCCCCCACCACACAAAAAGAAGGTCAGTATATCCAAACACAGGATTCATTTGGAAAATCCAAAATGTTCTCTCTTGAGTCTTAACTAGGTTCTTGGTCAAAATCCAGCCAGTGCCTTGTTCCTGCTGCCTTATGTGATGTAATGGAAAGCACCGCATTTGTCTATATTTTTAGCTTCAAATTTTATATCTGATTTTAGATGAAAAAAATCACTTAAAAAAGAAAGACACGCATGTGAAAACCAGCATCTAAAAATAGTTTCCAACTATGAGGCAAAGTAAGAAATGTTGTCTCCCTTATAATTAAACATGTGCTGGGATACTGAGGTGAAGGCAGCTGCCTCTGATATGGAAAGAAGGAGGAAATGGGGGAAATTGCTCCTGAGGAAGATGTTTTAACTTTCTCTTTACAAGGAGTTAGGATATTAATTATCCCTAAGAAGCTCTTTATTTCTATCTTAAAAGTTTCTCATTTGAAAACGTGTGTGTGTGTATATATATATATACACACACACACACACACACCCCTGAAAAATTAAAGTAGGATGATGTTTACAATGTGTGGTTTCCAGCAGAAGTTGAAAAGTTAAGGTGCTTAGAACTTAGCTAAAATTGTACCCAATAACAAGGGCCCTCATGGATTTATGACAATAGTCACAATTTGTTTTGCAGTTAAGCGCATCTTTATAAGAAATTAAGCTTATAACATGGGCAAGAGATGGTTGTCATAGGGGATGGAATGAACAGCTGTGTGTTTCTAGCCTATTCCCCTTTTTCACAAGTAAATAAATGCTTATGAATTCTCTCCTTGCAGCATTCTGAGAAATGTGTTTTATAAATTTATTTTTTAAATAAAATCCATCAAATCTGCTGTTAAAATTGCTATTAAAAACAACATCTACAACCTACTTAGGATCCAAAAGTAACAGCAGAAAATGAAAAACATTCCTTTACTGGCAAATTATTCTGTGAGACATAAAACTTTAAAGAATTTTCCACTTCTGTAAAATGTGAGTGATTAAGAGCATTTATGTCCATATACACATGGCTGGTGCTGATGTAAAACAGAGTTGGAAATGTCTGATTGAAGCCTAGGGTATAACTGCAGAAGAACCTACAATGCAACTAGTCTCCGAGCCTATATCTAAATCCAGTCTGTGCTTGTTTCTAAGTAGAACCTAACTTCATTGCTTATCTTCTTTCCCTCCTGACAATGTTTTTGTTTCACTTTTAATGCACCAAATGGTTGCTGATCTTTGAAACTCAAGCCAAGACATTTTTTTTTCAATTCAAAGAGAATTCTATGACAATGAGTATGAGATCATGGGTATGAAATTAGGTGAATGAATTATGGGTATGAAATGTTGACAATGGGGTGACCTCCTGATCTAATCATTTGGTTTCCAGACTCTTTGGGACCCACACTGGTTTACTAATACTGTCCTTACTATCAAAATAAAAATCTTCATGGTACTTAAATCCCAACATTCTTAGAGTTAGGCTTAAGTACTACCCACCTAATAACAATGCTTATTATTTTTTTATTAGGTTTTTGTTGATTTTTGCAACTGTGTTTCTCCATGTAGCTCTGTCTGTCCTATATCTCATTCTGTAGAGCAGGCTGGCCTCAAACCCAGAGATTCGCCTGCCACTGCCTCCCAAGTGCTGGAATTAAAAGCATGAACCACCATGCCTGACCATATGTATAAAAAAAAAAAAAAGAATGTGCTCATCATCTGGTAGGTTTATGGTGCCAAAGTTGTAAGCAATATACATACTATATATTGTTATTTTGCCTATAATTCATTAAAAATGTGACAACAGTGAAATCAAATGTATTGAAGAATAATGAGATTTTATTCAAAGAGTCCTGTGATGGTTTTGGACCTTAAGAAATCCAAGAGAAGCCATGTATGCTTGTTGTCTTTTTTCTTTCAGGACAAGCATTGCCTCATCTTATGGACAAACCAAATCAAAGTCCAACAGCTCCTTGAGCCACAGAGAATTTGAGAAGCAAGCTATTCCCTCAGGCTTGGCACAACTTGAAGTCACATGACTCTTAGATGACTGGTTCTTCTTTTATACATACACACATGTACATATGTATGTGCATATGTATATACACATATATGTATGTGTGTAGATATATGAATATATGTGTAAATTTGTATATATCTATATATCAAAACATTAAATTACTGTCTTATTAAAATAGGAACAATTTCATAAAGAACTGACCTATGTGAGAGAAATGAGCATATATCTTAGATTTTCTGAGCAAAACTGCTTGACTCCAAGCATTATTGGCAGAGACAATAGAATTGCAATGTGTGAGTAATTGGTGTCTTTACATGTGCTATGAGGTTGTAACCTTCAGGTGAAAGGCATGGATTCTCTAATTTTTTGTGAAAGTCTTGATCACAAAGGTGTTAGCTTTTTGCCTCCTTCATTGTACACTTTCATGAAAAAAACAAACATCAGACTATATGTCTAAATTAGTGCTCAGTTCATAAAACATGATAAAAATTGTATTTAAATATGAATTTCCCCTTGTCAGCATTTAACTGATGACAGTTCATCTTGGGAAGATGCTTTTGAACTGTCCGCTGAAGTCACTTTCCCTAATCTGAAATGTTTTATTACCAACATATGCTATGGGATGTCTTTCTCTGTGCTGTGAATATATGTTGTTCCCATTGGTTAATACATAAGCTGCTTGGGCCTATGGCAAGGCAGCTTAGAGACAGGTGGGAAATCTAAGGAGAAAGACAGGAAAGAGAAGAAAGGAGAGGAGGGAGAGACACCAACCTGCCAACCACAGAACAACATGCCAGCAGACCAGTAAAACCATGGAACATCTGGCAAAACAAAGATTAACAGAAAAGGGTTAATTTAAGATATAACAGCTAGCTAGCAAGAGGCCTGAAAAAGGCTATAGGTTTGTAAATAATATTAAACCTCTGAATGATTATTTTATAAGTGGCTGTGGGACCGCAGGGCTGGGTGCGACTGGAGAAAATTTCCGCTACAAACATATCTGATGCTTTTTCATTTATACATCCTATTCTGTTAATTCTGAATTGGATCCAAATTGATTCAATTCCACGAAACGTTTTTCCTCAACTCCTGAAAGGATGCACTGAACCGTCCTTTAATAATTATTTCCAGAAAACTGTGCAACTAATGCAATAAAGTGAAGGAAGGTCAAAGTACAAGAACATGGGCAAAGTGGAAGGCCATAGCAGCTTACGGCAAAGCAGCACCATGGACCTCACTTACCATGCAGTACTGACAAGGGGACTTTTCTTTTGGTTAGCTGGTTTTTATCAGACCACAACCGACTGTTTTTCACACAGCTGTCTCTGCTGTGCTATATTATGAGCCAAGTAGTGTTCCTCTTGTTTCTGATGCCTGTAACAGGTAGTACAGGCTCTAGAGGCCTTTTTGTGATCCCTAAAAGTAAATGCAATGTCTAGGTATCAAGCTAATTCAGCATACTAACAGTATAATGAAGAGGGAAGGAAAGAAAGAAAGAGGAGGGAGGGAGGGAGGGAGAGGACAGAGACAGAGACAGAGACAGAGACAGAGAGAACCTTTGTCTGTGGAGAGATTGCCTCCTCTATCAAAACACAGTCTCTCCACAAAGGTCATTTTCTCTCTCTCTCCCTGTTCCTCACCCCTGCTCTACACTGTTTGGAAGCTTACCTTGCCATTTTGTGAAGTAGTTGAATACCATGCAGGAATTAATTTCTCATTCCATATGTAGGTGATTTATACAATGGCTATGAGCCATGATTATAGGGATGAGTAGATTTTATTCCATCGTACTTTTACAAATGAGTAATCCTGCAAGCAGTAACTTTAAATAGCTTATCTCTCTTAGTTTGTGTTGCTTTTGTTCACTGTGAGAATAGCTTTTAAAAAATATAGTTCAATAATTTAATTATTCATAGAGTGTGGCCTTCAGTCTTTTAGTTAGCATATGATATTTAAAAGGAAATTGGTTTGCTCACATTGCTGAGTTCAGTGATAAATGCACAATCATGTTATACAATCTATAAAGTTTATATGTGTTCAGATCAAACATCAAAAGAAAGTAAATTACTGTAATTTATACATTTTTTAAAAAAAAAACATCTATTTTTCATTTCAAGTGTATGAGTGTTTTGTCTCCTGGTATCCTTGGAAGTCAGAAGAGTACTTCAGTACCCGAACTGGAATTATCAACAATCATGAATCACCATGATGGGTACTAGAAACTGAACCTACACATGTGTCAAAGACTTTTGGAGAGGTTAGAAGAGATGAAGACAGAACAATTCTTCCTGGCCTTGATGGGATGAGGCATCTAGTGAGTTCACTAACCTAGCAGAAAATAGTAACTGTAGTAAAAGGGCTTAAAGGGAAAATAAATTGGAATTTAAAAAAACTTGGGATAGTGAGTACAAAGTCAACTCCAGAAAAGTAGGCAGTGTGGGGAAGGTTAAGTGTGCAGAGTGTCATGATTTGTGGGAGAATTACCTTCATGGCTGTAGTTATTGACCTTTCATGGTTTTGTCTGTGACAAGTTCCTATGGTATCTAAATGCAAATTGCACTGACTCAGAGTAAAAAGGAAGATTTTTGAAGATGGGAAACAGAGGACATAGTCAGCAGTAGCTGTTTCTTGAGAAGGTAAATGTTGCAATAGACCGGTTATGAGAAACCTGGCTTTACCAAGAAGGAAATGAAGAAGTTGAGTTCATATTTAAGCAGACTTATACAGTTGGCAGCCTAACTTTTACAATACTTCATAAAAAGATTCAGAGGCAGCTTATGTGCTGCAAGACAGAGATTTGGAAATAAGAAGGATGAGGCCATAGGAATGAGGAGAATGAGGAGAGTGAAGAGTGGGAAATGAGAGCTTTGGGTATATAGAACTTAGGGAATTAGAACCATCAAATTAACTTTCAATGATAATTTTCCTATGTATAATACTGTTCTCAATAAGTATTCTTTAAAAAATCCATTCTCTCAGCCAGGTAGCAGTGGTTCACACGTTTGATCCCAGTACTTGGGAGGCAGAGGCAGACAGATCTCTGTGTTCGAGGCCAGCCTGTAAAACCATGATAAGCCCTGGGAATAAAATAATAGAAATATGAAACTAAAGCCTAAGAATATTCAGACACACCTTATCTCAACATACAATCAGAAGGAGGTTAAACTGAGAGAGAAACTTTAATTAGGTGCCCTCTTAAAAGCTGTGTGCTACTTGTATGTCCATGTTTTCAGGGCTGACCATTTGGCACTAGCCAACCAGTTGTGCTCTTCCCTTGAGAAGACTTTGTCCCACTCTCAGGATCCCTTAGATGCCTGTAGTTCTTTATGTAGGGTTGAGGCCTCATGAACATTCCTGCATCCATGTTAGCATGTCTATTATTGTTGTCTTTGTTCAGGTCATATTTAGGCAGCTTTGTTGGTGAGACTTCAAGGGTGTGTGTACTTCGGACATTTCTAAGAAATACAAGCACAGAGCAAACTTCCTCTTACTGTGGCTTTTGCAACCTTGCCACCCCCGTCTTTCATACTGATCCTTGAGGCTTGGGTGGAGGAATTGTGTTATGGATATAATCTGTTGGAACTGAACTCTACAACTCTGCATTTTTATTGGTTATGGTTTTCCATAATGGTCTCTATCTGTGGCAGAGAGAAGTTTCCTTGATGAGGAGTGAGAACTATATCTCAATAAGGACATGAGGACAAGTATTTAGAATGTTGTTAGGGATTATGTATGTTACAGACTGAACAGGCTGAATTTATGTGTATGTATATGTCTGTGTATGTATGTGATTTTAAATTAAAAATTTGTATGCATCATTGCTTTGCCTTATGGGTTCTTGCTAATATGAAGATTTTTCCTCTGTATTCTGGCTTCCTATGTTTACAGTAACAATTCACTACAAACTGAATGACTCAAATATGAGATACTGTTTCGGGTTTTGTTTGTTTGTTTGTTTGTTTGTTTTTCATAGTCGTGAGGTAAAGAATCCTGAAGCCAGAGTGTGTACTATTTTGGCTCTTTCTAGAGGTTCTGGTGAAAAATTTGGCACAGGCATTGATTTTGGCATTTATTCACTGGCAGAAACACTTGTTACTAATAAGCTCATAGGTATATCTGCCCAGATTATGTCCCTTCATCTCCATCACCATATTTCTGTGTATCACTCTATCTTGTCCTTTGTCCCTTACTAAGACATAGTTCATTGTGCTTCCAGTCCACCTGGTTAAACAAGATGATCTCATCTCAAGATCTTAATTTCATCATATCTGCAAAGACTTTTTCCAGAATAAGTTGATGTACATATATGTGAGGGAGCTGCAATTCAGCCCCTCACTGTCTCGTCACATTACAGCTATACTTGCCTGCAGATGGGCCTTCATTCTGTTCTGTTCTGCAGAAAAGCCAAAGTTGATATTAGCCTTGGTCTGAAAATAAAACCAAAGACAAAACAACAATTACAAACAAACCAACCTGCTTGGTTACACTGTCAGTTACCTTCCACTCTGTCTTTGTTTGTTTATTATCATTACTTGGTCTTAGAATATTTTTAACACATCCCCATTTGTTTAGTATTGTATTTTTAAAGGTATTATTTTAAAAATTATCCAAGATTTGCTGGATATATATATATATATATATATATATATATATATATATATATATGGTGTGCAATTTGAGATTTATAAGCTTGGACCAAAGAAAATTATGTGGATTCAATTCTTTTTCTTCCACAAAGATATGAGTCCCAAAATGTCATAGGTGCCAGGCAGCCTGTTAACCCATCTGATGTTTTGTCTGCTATCTGGAATACTGGGGTACCAGCACCCCAATATTAGGTGCATTTCTGAGCATCATGTTGCATCCTATAAACATAGATGCAAATTGTAGAGCTCTATGAGTACCCTGATTAATACAAGCCCTGGAATGTAATCCTAAAAGGCTTTATGTATCAGTGTAAAGGGACAATTCCCTGTCCCGACCACCTGGTCCCATATAAACAAGCAGAGGCTTATATATGAATGTACATGCTTGTTTAATAGCTCAGGCTTATTACTAACTAGAGCTTACATTTAAATTAACCCATTTTTATTAATCTGTGCATTACCACATGGTTCATGGCTTTACCTGTCTTCTACCATCTTGATTCTTGGGTGGTTTGCTGGCATCACTCTCAACTCTGCCCTTCTCACTCCCAGTCCTCAGTTGATTGTCCCGCATAACTTTATCCTGCCTTGTTATAGGCCAAACAGCTTTTCTATTAACCAGTGAGAGTAATACATATTCACAGTGTACAGAAGAATTATCCCACAGCATTTCCCTCTTTTTGACTAATTAAAAAGGAAGGTTTTAACCTTAACATAGTAAAATTATATAAAATAAAAATGATTATCAAGCAAGAATTACAGTTACAATATCCAGTCTATTTGTATTTGACAAAATCAGAGAAAACATTTAATTATCCATCCTATTTTAATGAGTCCAAAGTTCTATATCTAATTTACCCTTTCATCATAACTAAGAAAAATTATAACTATGACTAACTAGTCTTTAACTCCATCAAAGATTCCGAAAGGATAAAATGTTACCTAATGACATGAACATCAAACTGCCTGGACAGTCACCCGAAGTTTTTCTGTAATACTAGAGCATCCATCTTTCGCCTACAGGCCAAACATAACTGACTTTGCTGTGAAGCAGGGAATTTTGAAGGACTGTCCTACCTTGTCTTGGCAAAGTTCAGCAGTTGCCTTTCCTGTGTCCTGCTAGTCCACTTTGAACAGTAACTGTCAGCAATTGAGGCAAGAGCAGTTTCTTTGTCCATATGGCTAGCTTTTATCACAAGGAAACCAAACTCCATATACTATGGGCCACAGGAAAATATTATAAGAACTCAACTGGTTATAGCAAAGTCACTACCTGAAGGGATCAAGGAATCCCTTCAGAGGAACCCAAATTCCAAGGAGTTTTTGGTGTTACTTGGCTTGTTATGTATCAGCTGTCTTCCGTTATGAAAATCATGTGTGCCTTCATAGTTTTCCCAATGGATTTTTCCTTAAGAAAGGCTAACAGTGTGGACTGATCACTCTCTGGACATACACATTCAAGGTATTTGGAGAACAGCCTCAAGAAAGGCTTCCTTCCCCCAGCTCATCTGTTTCTCCCCTTTCAGCACTGGAATCAGATATCTCCCTTAGCCACTTTCAAGGCCTAACAAATAACAATCCACATGCTAGTCTCCTGATTTAAGGTAAATTCCACAAGGAGACACCGCCTAGGTCAGGTGGACCTTAAGAAATAGCTTTACACAATTTAGCTTGGACCCTCCTTTCTTATAGTCTTACTGACTTTATAGACCCCTAACTTCTTACCTAACCACTCGTAGGAATATAGATTGATCATATAAAAATCTTTTTTGATATAGTAACTGATATTAGCGCTCAGCTGATCTCCTCCCTTAACCACTCCATTTTCAGGTTGTAAAAGAAATCCTGACAATCAAAACCTGAGGAAACTCTTACCTGCCTTTTTGACCTTGCAGAAATTCAGGCCTGGGGACCTGGCTGGAGGGGAGGATTGTGATTGTTTGAGTATATAACTGTAAAGCTAGAGACTGAAGGAGAAATTAAAGTGAATGGACTAAAGAGCTCAGTGTGATTAGATTCTATTTTCCCCAAAATAGTCTTCACCATTCATAGTTTCTCTCTTTAGCCCCTGAGATGCATAATATTAAGGCTGGTCCCTCTAATATTATACAAGATCCATACAGAGTTTTTTTGATGCCCATGATCTTTTCTGGAGTACATTGGTACTGCCAGGAACAAACATGTCTCATTGTCATAAAAGGTCTAAGTTATTAAGACATTTTAAATTCCATATTCTATAGGTCTTTGAAATGTTTGAAGTTTACCTTTCTATCTGAAATATATCTCTGTATACCTAGAAAACCTAACTAACATGACTCTATATTTGACTATTATAGATGACTATTAATCTGTATTTTTAATTATATATTACATTTTTAAATGAGTTGCATAAACACAACATTTTATACAAGAGTAGAAATATACATATCAAAAATTAACTTTAAATTTGTATCAATAAACCTAAATATCCATACTGATGTAAAATATTTTGAGATTAACAATTATTTTGGGGATTAAATTAGAATCAATAATCACCCTTTTCCCCATCATTTTTATATCATATAATATATATGTATGTATACACACACACACACACACACACACACACACACACACACATATATATATATATATATATATATATATATATATATATATATCATATCCCCCTTTTTCCACTTAGAAAAAGATCTCTGAATTTAATTTGTTTAGTGTTTTTTGACTATGACTAATAACAATTTGTAACCTTCCCCTTAAATGAAAACAAACATTTATAATCAATATCTTAGAAATGTAAGCATAGTTTTCTAAACTACTTCCTGCTGATTGGGGATGTTGGTAATCTTTGGGGGACCCTGAGAAAGTCAGGATAATTGTTAAGTCTTGGTTGAAGTATTTTGTGAGGTTGGATAATCTCAGTCAGCAGCCTTGAAGCTCTTTTTAGATTCTGGATTATCTGTGTCATTTTTATTGGTGTCTGGTCCACTTGTTCTGAAAATACATAAACTTTTAAAAGTAGCATACATATCGGTATTAATATAAGTATGGACTTTGCATTGTACACAACTTTTCCAAAAATGGGTTTTTTTTTTTATGTGTTTGAGTATGTAAAATATACATCAAGTATTTTGTAATTCCTTTAGACTTATTTTTCCATGTCTGTAGTCAAGATCTTAGGAAGGGTCTTTCTAAATCAAACCTAATTTTCTTTAATCCAGAATGAATCCATAGCTTCCCAATCCCTGTGGAAACAAAAGCATAACCTCTTTCCCAAAATAACATATCTTTTGACTTAAATTTTGAAGTAGGATAATTTTAAAATACATAGGTTGGTTTAATATAGAAGTTTTATAATCCAAGGTCTCTTAGCAGCTAAAAAATTGAAATACAACACAATAATATATTTAGTCCATACCCTTTGTGTGTTTTTCATCTTTATGTTGATTATTGTATTTTTAATTTTATTTTTTAAGGACCTTCTCTACTCTTTTCCTTTTCTTTTTTTCTCCCAAGTCTACATATATTTTAAAACATATTCTAACCCCTTTAGAGGTTCTTTCTGTCTGAATTTGTCCTTACTGTGTATCTGCAAATTTTTCTGTCTGCATGAGTAAAACACCAAATCTGTCATGCAGTGAGCTGGTGATCAAGTCTAAAGGCAGTGGCTGAGAAACACCTCTCTGTACTGCAGCCTGTGTGAGAGATTGAGAAACTTGCCATGCCACTTAGCTCATGGCATTTGGTAGCTAGATCCATCTTGTCGGCAGTTGTCTGGAGAGGCATCTCTGTATCCTGGCTGGCATGAGAGACTATGAAGCCCAGTGTGACTCTGTTTCTGTGCATTTAAAACCTTTTTTAAGCCTTTTCAGGTTTTTGTGGATCCACACCAGATAGTGAGCACCATATCAGTCTGTATATCAACATTTCTTATAAAATGGCCTCCTTTTCCAAACTGAATTTTTCTGCAGTGTACTTTATTGAGATCTTTCTATACTTAAAAACACAATTTTAACATCAACTTAGAAAAGTATCAGACTCATAAATGATACTGAATATTTGTGGCCAACTACTTAATAAATATTTTTATTTTAGAGATACACTCTTAATCCCTTTAATTGTCAAGCATTTGCTATTTTACAATGGATTAATATTTTTTGAAATAACCTAAAGATACATGCAGTTGATGCCTATCAAAGGTACACTGAGGAATATATGTTGGCTATCTTTATTTTAGCCTAAAGGACTTTCATATTTTGTTTTTAACAGCTTCAAATAATTTTATTCATGCATGTGCACATATATTTAACCATATCCTTTTGCCAGGAACTTAGGTTTACAGTTTATTGGAATAAGAAAAGTTGCTGTAATGACTACTTGATAAAATTATTTTTGTGGTAAGTACAATTATGTCCATAAGGCAAACTTTTAGAAGTTAAATTCTGAATTAGAATATCTATTATAACTTTCATGGCTAGTGCTAAATGACCTTATCTTGACATTATCCTATTTGTATCAATTCATGTTTCTACCACTAATGGAATAATGCCTGTATTTGGCACAAAAAGACAATGGCTATATTGACAATAACAGGCCTTCTAGTAATATTTATTGGGTCTATAGGTTCCCAGTTAACCTTCAAGACTTGGGGCAGAGGGCTAGGAGAGCTTGCCACCAGAAACTGATACCAAAATCCTGACCCTTCGACTGTAGTTTTTAAACAACCTAATTGAAAAAGTGCTGGCTTTTCTCCAGCCACGTTCAAGGCCTTGGGGCCAAGCCTAGTGTCCTAACAGCAGTAAGGCATGCCAGATATGCCATCCTTTTTCTACTGTCTCAGCATTTATTGACTGGAGCTCTTCCACTTCAATGATCAGGGGAATGGGATTTGAGACTTGTGACTGAGTCTCTGCAGACTTGCGGTCTGAGCTGCCACTTCAGCATTCATTTGGATTGATTGCCTCAAATACTGAGAGAAGCTGATTCCCAGAGTTTTGCAGAAGATAGGCCTGCAGAAAATTGGCTGGGACCCATTAAATTTTACCTCTTTGTTGTTGTTGTTGTTCTTCTTCTCCTCCTCCTCCTCCTCCTCCTGCTGCTGCTGCTCCTCCTTCTTCTTCTGGGCACCATGGATACTTGCTGTTTACCTGTGATGCTCATGCTGAGACTTAGGGAAGCCCATCCCATCCATTCATATGTCATCTTTGATTAGAAAGAGTAGATTGTCAATGACCTGCCTCTACTTTAAAAGATTTCTGGCCAACTTTTATGCACTTGAACCTTCTACAGTTGGTCATTTGGATAGCAACTGAATAATGCAAGAAATAAAATCTTAGAGTAGTGGAAACTTAATGTCCTCAATAAATGTTATTGATGATCTCAAAACACTTTTTTTCTTTTGGCACAGTTTGTCCTGAGTGGGCTAAGAAAAAAATTTCCATTTATCATCAATCCTTTTATTATTTTGTGACTAATTGTATTAACAGAGTTTGCCTCTTGCTTCCATGTGACTGAAAAGACTACATATATGTTCATATGTTCCACAGAAGAAAAGAAGACAATATTTTGGGGAGCATGATTCATAATTCCAGAAATTTCAAATTTCATAAAGGTTTGAATAAAAGATTTTTGGTTTTGTTTTTCATTAATAGGGATATAAATAAGAGATGAGTTTATCAAAGTAGAATTTATTGAAAAGGAAAAGTTAAATGTGCTTATGGAAACACTTTTGATTTTGTTATTGATTCCATTGTCATTTGCCCTGGTTTGCTTTCTATTGCAGTAATATAAACCATGATCAAGCAACCTGAAGCTGAGAATTGCTTACTTGGCTTAAATGTTCTGATCACAACAGTGCATCATTTAGGAAAGAAATGCAGGAGCTCAAACAGGAACCTAGGAGCAAGGACTGAAACAGGGACCACAGAGAAATGCTGCCTACTGGCTTGCTTTCTGTGGCTCAGCTTAATTCTCCAAGGTCTCAGATGAGGCACTGCCCAGAGTAGGCTTGTGCTCTTTCATACCAATAATTAATCCATAAAATGCCCCACAGATTTGTCCAAAGGCCAGTCTTAAAGACATCTTCTTAATTATGGTTCCTTCTCCCTAAATGACTGTAGTTTGTGTCAAGTTGACAAAGATTAACCAGAATAATTGAACCCTTGTCAACTTGATAGAAAACATATTTCTTTCAAGCCATAACCTTTTTTGTTTATCCCTAATATCTCAAATTAATATCATAATATAAAACATAATAAGACTTTTAAAATCCCATGCTTTTTTCAAAATTTCAACACTTTAAAAGTCTCAACTCTCCTTTAATATCCAAGTCCTCTTGACTATGGGCTCCTGTAAATTCCAAAATAAGTTATATACTTTCCTATGCCAAGACAGAAGAACAAGGAAACAGTTATGATCAAACCAAAGCAAAACAAAACAAAACTGCTGGTAGCCATGTAAGAAGATAAGCAAGTGGCAATTGAAATTCAAGGTGTCAGCCCACCAGTAAGAAATTCTCAGATGGGTGAATCTCAGTTAGGCAAGGCCCTCAAGACCATAGAACCTCAGAATGTCTTTTGCTTCTGCTGTGCCTTTTCATGTTTGCCCCTGCCATCTTTTTCTGGTATTTGGCATGGTGTAATTGGGTGTGGGGAGAACCCCACTGCCTATAATGTAGTGTGGTTATCTCATGGAAACATCCCTTTCTACTAGACATTTTTACCTGTGGATTATTATAAAGATGATTACTCCCTGAGCTGTAATTTCTAATTGATAATGATAATGTTAGTTTATAGAGTTCTGATGAATAAAAATAAATATAAGGAAGTATCACACTGCTACAACACATGACTTTCTACTGAGCCATATAGACTGTGACATAGGTTAATGATTAAGAAAAATATTTGAGTCCTAGTTAGCCCAGCTAGCTTAAATTCTTTTATCCTTAATTTTGGGAGATGTGTTCACAGATTTTGGAGTGCATCACAGCTGAAGCAAAGCTTTAAAAATAATTTAAAGTTAGACTAAGGTGTTTTTGTCAAATAGCTTTGAGGTGAAAAGCCCAAGAAGATAATCTAAAGTTTTAGAAAGGCACATAGTTGAATTCAGAACTCTTTATGGTCAGGGAACAAGAATAAAGCAGCCCAACTATTACTAGCTGATGCACTTTTCTTGCTAAGATTTGTTGATGATCAAAGGTGATGGTTAATTCCTCGTGTGCATTTTTCCTCAATCTCCTAATATAAGAAACTATGGATGAGTGGGTATGTACCCCAAAGATTTAAAGCAGAGCTGACCGATTCTTATTTATATGTTAAAGTTAACTTTATGATTCCTTTAATATTCCTTATAAGATTACCATTCACAATAAGTAATAGAATAATTGGCCATTTCTTTGTAACTGCAAAACTGAAGCCAACCAGAAGAGACCTGACTGAGAAAAACACCTCGCTTCCCCACACGGTTAATCTATAACCAGTTGCTTGGGTTTATATGTATGTGGGTTCTCAGAATAATTTGTTTTTAACTTGTAATATTCAAAGTGTTTAATCATGTAAGAGGGATGAAAAACATGTTTTTACCTGTATTCATTATAATCATTTACTTGAAAAATGGAATGTAACCTCATGGTGATCCCTGCATTGCCTGAGAGATTTTATTGGAGTATATAAGCTGTAGAGGGAGAGGGGAGAACAAGAAGAACAACAGAGAACCGGAGAATAAAGAAGGAAACCATCAAGAGAGCATGTCTTTTCCCCTAACTCCCTCAGACAGAAAAGTCTCAGTTTACACCGATGTAGTGGATTCCTTTCAAGCCCTGAGCTGCCTGGAGGCTGGCCCCCCAGACAGCACCAAACAAAAGACAAAAAACGAAAAAAAAAAAAAAAAAAAAAAAAAACCTAACAGTCTTAGTAGCTTTTTGTCCAGTGTCTAGGAAGCACTCACAATTTTCTGAGTTCCAAAAGGCTTGGGTAGATGCACTTCCCTGGCTCTGTCATCCACAATACACACAATTTGTCAGTTCAGCCTGGCTCCACTTCACATCTCCTGCTGTCCTTGGTGGTCAACCCAACATCCAGACATCTCCAATACAATGGGTTAAGTACTACAGTGAGGTTTCACCTTCACCTGCAGCCTCTCCTGGCCTTACTCAGGGACTCCTACCTGCCACACAATGCAAGCCTCAGCCAGTCTCCATGCTCCTTTATTCCTGAAGTTTCCACTGAAACTGAGGCTGAACTTTTACCTATCCTGGGCTATCATGGACTCCAATGTTGCCACAAGTGCCACGGCTCAGTTGCTCCATATGATCCCTCATGCCCTCAAACCTGTACCATGTAGGAGACTTGAACACATTACAAAGTATGGCTATCAGCTTGATACACAGCCTTTCCCTGATCTCTGAACCACAGTTTGTGTGTGCTGAGCCCAAGGAATATTTCACCTTAGTATTACTGGTATCTTATTAATCATAGATGAATCTTTAACTCCAGCTGTTCAATAACACAGATTCTTAATATGAAATATCACATGAATGGCCCAATAGAGTCTTTGGGAAGCTCCAACTCTTCACAATCCAGACCTCAATCTTTTGGCTTTCTCTCAGCATTCTTATCTTCAAAGTGCCCACAGAACACCCCATTATACTTTAAGCATTAGTGGATTTTTCCAGCCTTAAGTTTCAAATGCCTCCACAATCTTCTAAAACTGGCAATCTCCAGTCTTCCACAGAAACAGCCCATTCTCTGATACCAATTTCTATTTTGCTTTGCCTCCTATTACTCTGATAAAGACCATGACCAAAAGAAACTTGAGGAGGAAAAGAGTTATTTCACCTTACAGCTTAAAAAGAAAACAGTAACCACTTGACAGTTTGACAGATAAACATACCACTATTAAGCCATACACTTCCCTTTCTTTGTACTAAAGATAATATGTCAACGTTGACATCACTGTCTCTAGTATGAGGGGACATCACAGTAGGAACTCAGGCAGGAAGAGGTAGGAATAGTACCGAGGCCATGGACAAACACTGCTTAGAAGCTTGTTCTCGATGGCTCACTCAGCTTTTATACAAGCCAGGAATACCTGGTTGGGGTGTCACTGTCCTCAGTAGGCTGGGCTTTCAAAAGACTTGTTTGTGGGCCAATTGGATGGAGAGATCATCTCAATTAAGATTCTCTCCCCAAATGATTCTAGTTTGTAACAGGTTGACAAAAACTAACCAGCACACAATCATTTCTATATATTAAATATAGGTGTAAATGGCACTAATATCTATGAATGAATAATGTGGAGATCTGTAAATAATTCTTTTAAATGTCAGTAATTTGGAGGCTTAACAAAGGAACAAATGTACATCTAAGATGCAGGCCACAGATTCTCACTTCCTAACATGAGATATGTTTAGATCCAGGATAGCTGGACTCACTCTTAGGCCATTTGTCTTGATTCTGCGTGAGTGTTCTGACAGCTGAAGCTAACTATGGCAGAACTGAAGAAAGAAGTGCTAAGAAATTCCAGACTACCATTGCAACACTGTATCCATGTCCCTTGCTTTCTATGCAGTCTGCTTTAGAGAGGCAGGATTTCTGATGTTCCATGCAAAAGAATTGCGGGTGAGAATTAGCTTTCTAGACCCTTCAAAAAGTATGTATTCTGTGCGAAGGATCATCCCTTAGTGAGAGTCCATGAGAACATTGGAAGATGGAAGAATGAGCCCTATCTCAGAATAACCAATCATTATAAGGAGGAGGAGGAAGTATCAGATGGGCTCTTGAAAATCGTCTGTTCTACATTGTGAATAATCTACAGTGCATGTCTTCTAAGAGAGCTAGAGGATAAGGTATGACTCAAAGTTTTGCATGACTAGGTGGTGCCCTACAAGATGAAATGAAAGCTTTGACCATGAATTTCTTTATAATAGACCACAGAAAGGACCCAGTATACTTTCCATCTTTTCAACTCATCTTTTTTGATAATTGAATGATGGTTCTGAGGCAGAGATAGTGAAAGAAATTTGCCATGCTTCCTCCATAGTATTGATAAACATCAACAAATTATACCTGACCAGAACACAGGCTGAGTAAGGAAGAATTCTTTTTTTCTCAACTAGTCTTAGTGTTGGTCTTTTTGTGCCTTTGGATGTGGTCTTGGGAAGAGATATATATTATTGATGCTCCTGTTTCTCAGGTCTTTGGAAATATGACATTGATTTCCTGCATCTCTACAGATTGCCATCTTTAGAGCTTCTATTGGTATCCTGCATATCTATCGATTGCCATCTTTAGAGCTTCTGTGTCTTAGCCTCCATGGTTGAGGGAATCAATATGCCTTGGAATATATATATATATATATATATATATATATATATATATATTCCATACATACATATATATGGAATATATGCAATATACATACATACATATCTCCATGTACTGTCCTGTTTCTCTGGACAATGCCAAGTGATTCTAACAATGATTGAATACTTCTGTCATTTTCTAACAACTGTAAGTTACAAAAATTCTTATTTCATTTGAAAAAAAAAATGAATTAAAATAATTTTTATAGTTCACTTATAGAAGCTCCTGATTTATATAATTTCATTTAAAATACAAGTGGCAGAAAATAGTAATACTTTTCAATATAATAGAAAAAGGTACCAAAACCTAGAAATGAATAGTATATAGATGTGTAAACAATTCCTTTAAATGTCAAAGCTCTGAGGGTTTAAAGCAAGAAACAAATCTGGAAACAACCACATTTATCTGCCCAGTTCTTACAAATGCTGTACCTTGTATAACTAAGAATTTAATAGCATCAGCTCAAGAAACTGTATACAATTTTAGAACAGGGCTTATATCTAGACATCATGAGTCTGATTTCTTTCTTTCTGGTATACTATATTCTAAATAGTGTCTGCTTAATTATTAGAGGGGGTGGAATGATGCTTTTCAGGAAGGAAAGGTATAGACAAGCCATGATCATTTAAAACTTCCTATTTTTCCAGCCACATTTAATAATCAACATCTCACAACTATATGGAAATTTATAGATTTTTTTCAAAATCCTAAATGTGTAATTTCTTTTAATTATCATAAGTTTTTGAGTTATAAATTATTCTCACCACTTTTAAGAAGATAAATTTCAGAGAGATGTACAGACTTGCCTGAAACCACAGGGTGAATATGGGATGAGAGCTAAATTGAAATTCAGAAAATCTGTAAAACAAAAGGTGGTGGCATACACCTTTTATCCAAGCACTAGGGAGGCAGAGGCAAGCAGATCTCTGAGTCTGAGGCCAGCCTGGTACAACAGAGAACCCCTATCTCAAAAACAAAACAAAAATTGTAAAACATTATACTGGTACACATCCTCTTAACCATTCTGGTTGTAGCTTAAAAACTAACATGATTTTAGATTTTTCTCCACACTGTTTATTTTCCTAATGTTTAGGGGACAGTTACTTTAAATTCTCGGAATATGTTTTCAGATTATAATGGAAAAAAATTCTCATATATGTATAAAATATCTAGAACATATTCAACCTACACACCCCCTTGCAACTCCTACTAGCTGCCCCAATACATCTTCCTTTCACTTCCTTCTTTTCTTTTTTTTTTATATATATATAACCCACTGAGTCCAATGCTATGGCTATCGCTCTACATAAATAAAACACTGATGGCCAGTGACCAGACAGAAAGTATAGGCGGGACAAGGAGAGAAGAGAACTGGGGAAACAGGAAGAAGGAGGGAGAGACACTACAGCCACCACCAGGACAAACAACATGTAAAGATGCCGGTAAGCCACCAGCCACATGGCAAGGCATAGATTTATAAAAATGGGTTAATTTAAGATAAAAGAACAGTTAGCAAGAAGCCTGCCATGGCCATACAGTTTATAAGTAATATAAGCGTCTGAGTGATTATTTTATACGTGGATTGTGGGACTGCGTGGCTTGGTGGAACCTGGAGAGAAGCCCTCCAGCAACAGTCAAATAAGTTCTGGCCATACCCATATGGGAACTGATCATCCACTGAAACATGAGCAACATAGCCATAACTGGAACTAGCAGCCACGACCAAGGGGAAAGTGACTAACCATCCTGGAGTGATCTGAATAAGTGTGGCCCCCAAGACTTGTGTGTTTGGATGTTTGACCCATAAGGAGTGGCACTGTTAGGAAATGTGGCCTTGAGAGAGCAGGTGTGGCCTTGGTGGAGGAATTGTGTCACTGTGGAGGCACGAGGTGTCCCATATAGGTAGTGGGCTCCACAAAGCCTGCTTATGCACCAGAGATGGATTCTGATCCTACCGCCAGGGGGCCTCCCAAGCAGACCAAGCTACACAACTGTCTCACCATGCAAGGGCCCTAGTCTAGTCCCCTGTAGGCTCCACAGCCATTGATCCAACTTTCATGAGCTCCCTCTAGTTTGGTTTGGTTGTCCCTGATTGTTTCCCTATCATGATCCTGATGCACTTACTCATAGAATCTCTCTTCTCTCTCTTTGACTGGACTCCTGGAGCTCTCTGTCTAGTGATTGGCTGTGGATCTCTGCATCTGCTTCCACCAGTCAGTCATTGGAGAAAAGTTCTGTGATGACAGAGTATTCACCAGTCTAATCTCTGAAGCAAGCCAGTTCAGTTCATGCACCCTCTCCACTATTGCTAGTAGTCCAGGCTGGGGTAATCCTTGGGGATTCCTGGCCACTTCCCTTAGCACTGGGTTTCTCTCTATCCCCATGATGTCTCTCTCTATCATGGTATCTCTTCCATTGCATTCTCCCTCCTTCCCTGTTCCAGTTCAACCATCCCATTCCCTTATGCTCTCATCCCCTATCCCCTACCCTCCATTGCCCACCCCTCATCCCCAGTTTACTCATGGATATTTCATCTATTTACCCTTCCCAGAGTGATACATGCATCCCTCTTTGGGTCTTTCCTGTTAGCTTCTTTGGAGTTGTGGGTTGTTGCCTGATTACCCTTTGCTTTATATCTAGTATCCACTTATGAGTGGGTACATACCATGTTCGTCCTTCTGAGTCTGGGTTACCTCACTCAGGATGATATTTTCTAGTTCCATCCATTTGCCTGCAAATTTCATGATATCATTGTTTTTCTCTGCTGAGTAGTACTCCATTGTGTATATGTACCACATTTTCTTAATTCATTCTTCAGTTGAGGGGCATCTAGGTTGTTTCCAGGTTTTAATTATTACGAATAATGCTGCTATGAACATAGTTGAGCATGTGTCCTTGTGGTATGATTGAGCATTCCTTGGGTATATGCCCAAGAGTGGTATAGTTGGGTCTTGAGGGAGATTGATTCTCAATTTTCTGAGAACCCGCCATACTGATTTCCAAAGTGGCTGTACTACTTTACACACCCACTAACAGTGGAAGAGTGTTCCCCTTGCTCCACATCCTTTCCTACATAAGCTGTCTTCAGTGCTTTTGATCTTAGCCATTCTGACAGGTGTAAGATGGTATCTCAGAGTTGTTTTGATTTGCATCTCCCTGATAATTAAGGATGCTGAGCAATTCCTTAAATGTCTTTCAGCCATTTGAATTTTTCCCTTTGAGAATTCTGTTTAGCTCTAGCCCGTTTTTTCATTGGATTTTTTGTTACTTTAATGTCTAGTTTCTTGAGTTCTTTATATATTTTGGAGATCAGCCCTCTGTCAGATGTGGAGTTGGTGAAAATCTTTTCCCATTCTGTAGGCTGTCATTTTGTCTTATTTACTGTGTCCTTTGCTTACAGAAGCTTCTCAGTTTCAGAAGGTCCTATTTATTAATTTTTGTTCTCAGTGTCTGCTGGTGTTATATTTAGGAAGGGGTCTCCTATGTCAATGCATTCAAGACTATTTCCTACTTTCTCTTATATCAGGTTCAGTGTAACTGGTTTTATACTGAGGTCTTTCATCCACTTAGACTTGAGTTTTGTGCGTGGTGATAGATACAGATGTATTTACAATCTTCTACATGTTGATGTCCAGTTATGCTAGCACCATTTTTTGAACATGCCTTTTTTTTCCCATTGTACAGTTTTGGCTTCTCTGTCAAAAATCAGGTGTTCATAGTCCAGGTTCAATGTCAGGGTGTTCAATCCAATGCCATTGGTCCACATGTTGATTTTTATGCTAATGCCAAGCTGTTTTTATTTCTATAGCTCCATAGTAGAGCTTGATGTCAGGGATGGTGATGCCTCCAGAGGATTCTTTTAGCTATCCCGGGTTTTTTTGTTTTTCCAAATAAAGTTGAGTATTGTTTTTTCCAGATCTGGGAAGAACTGTGTTGGGATTTTGATGGGGATTGTATTGAATCTGTAGATTGCATTTGGTAAGATGGTCATTTTTACTATGTTAATCCTTCTTATCCATGAGCATGAGAGGTCTTTCCATTTTCTGACATCTTGTAAAGGTTTCATACAGATAACCACAGCTGTCATGTGGCAGCTATATCCTTTCTGTGTAAAATTCGCAGAGAACAAATGAAAAATAACTTTTAAAATACATGTTTTAAAAACAAATTATTTAGTATTTAAGAGATAGCAATCAACATTATTAATCTAAAATTCTTTAAGAGATGTTTTTAAAGTTATATTAGAAGGACCTGATTCTAACAGAATACTGAAAAGAGACTTTTTTTTTAGTTTTTTGAGACAGGGCTTCTCTGTGTAGCTTTGTGCCTTTCCTGGATCTCACTCTGTAGACCAGGCTGGCCTTGAACTCACAGAGATCCACCTGCCTCTGCCTCCCAAGTGCTGGGATTAAAGGTGTGTGCCCCCACCGCCTGGAGAAAAGAGACTTTTATTTCAGATAGTTCAGCAATACTGGTGTTTAATTTTAATTATATGATATACACTACATATTATATATATACTTACATATATTAATTATAAATATGTGTTATATATACATAGTATATATATTATTTATAAATATATATTATATAATTTATATGTATGTGTGAAGGGAATAATGATTTAGATGTTTATTTGAATTACATTTGTTGTAAAAAATAATGCATTTAAGAAATTAAAAGTTACCTTCTAGAGCCTAAGGTATAACATCTATCCTTAAGGAGACTGGATTAGATCCACTGACAAAACTCTCTTTAAAAAGACAGTGATTAGAACTGCTGAACGTATAATGTAACAAAGGTCCCATTTAATCCACCCTGGTTGACCTCAGAAGACTTATCACTCATATAGGCTTCTTCCTAACCTGTAACCATGAAAAAGACAGGATGATAATGCTCAGTTGTTGTCAAGAACCTGCCCTTTCTCCTTTTCCTGCTCTGCTGATTCTTGAAAACTGAAGATACTATGTGTCTATGTGCATACATGTGGGAATTGGTATGTGTGGAATCTTTATGTATGCTGTTCTTATTTAACATCTCTTTAAAGATATGAAATCTATGTAAACATGTATGCACTGGAATATTCACCCCCAAAGTGAAAAATCATCTTGAGAGGAAGCTAAAATTCTACCTTAACAGAAGGCTCATGTTTCTGTCTTTATGAAATGAAATGTAAACGGGCCCCGGGAAAGGTTACATTATTATGAACTAAGATATGAATCATCCACTTAAATGTGATTTCTATTCTCATGTCCTCTGTGAAGCATAAGCAAACAAAACTAAGCTAAATATTTGATTCAGACACGAACTCACACATTTTTGTGGCCTTGTTTGCAGACATTCTATTCAAAACAGACCTAACTGTTTGAAAGGCATTTCATTACTAAAGCAGAGTCGATTAAATAAGCTGAATATGCTGACATTCTAGCTGGGTGTTTACTGCTGCTTGTTGGTAGGGAAGCTTCATGATGTTGATGCAGAAGGGAGGCGACAGTTTGGGGAAACAATGACAGATGTGACTAACACTTCTTAACCATTAAATGACTTCTGTGTATTTGTGCATACATTGGTATATAAGTGTATGTTTGTGCACGTGTTTGCAGTTCAGAGGGTAGTCTTGGGTGTTTTCCTCAGCCAATCTACCTTCTTCTTGGGACAAGAACTCTCACTGGCCTAGAACTTTCCAAGTAGGCTAGGCTGGCTGATCACTGAGTCTCAGGGATCTGCCTAGCTCTGCTTCTGTGACACTGAGATTAAAGCACATGCCACCACAACCAGCCTTTTGTACTCGGGTTCTGGAAATTGATCTTAATCCTTGTAATCTTAGTCCTTTCAAGGTAATCATCACCTTGCAGACTAGACTATTTCCCCTTCCCTAATGGTGGATATAACAGGAAATTGCATTTGCAGTACCATCTTATGCAGATATTTTCCTCTATGACCTCACAACATCCGACCAGGTTTTGTGATAAGAAAAACTATTACCTACAGCTGATTGGAAAGGCATACTTGCAAGGATAAAATACAAAAAGGATTGAAGTAGAATCATGACAGGGTGGGAAATAATCAGCTTAGCTAAGCTTGGCTTTTATTTTCTATCATGTCTAAGATCAACATATGCATGGAGGCAAGAGAAATCAGAGAAAGGAACCCGTTTAAACCTTCTAACTACAAAATTACACACAAACATGTGTTTGGCTTCACTGATTGTGAAAAGTTTGATTCAACTCAAATTAATCTGAAAATGTACCTTAAATAGATAATGTTATTTTCTGTATTGTGGCAGGATTCACACCATCTTTAACCCTGTGCATGGAAAGAAATAATTTAACTTAAAATAAAATTCCCCTTTTAAAAACACTTGTTGGTGTGCTGACAGTTCCAATTCTGACATCTCATGAATGACCTTGCTAGAATTTATTTGATTAAAACTATCTAAAATGAGCTACAAGGGAAAAAAAACAAATTTTTGGTTAAAATGTAATGGTTATTGCAAAATATAAAGCCAGGAAAAGGAATATTAATAACATCTTCATGCATGTTATGAAATTATTCTTTCTTTTTCAAAGATAAACAATATTTGAAATGATAAGTGTTTCTTTTGTGCAATTTATCATACTATAGCAATAATAGGCTATCTGGGCAAATCATTCATAATACTCCACAGTCATGTTAGCTTTCGAAAAATTCCAACCTTGCCAGAATGTTTCATTATACTGCTTAATTTTTCATCAAGAGAGACTGTACATTTTTTCTTTTGTCCAAAGATTACAAAATAATTTAAGGAAACCATTACTTCTAACTGCTGTTTAAGAATGGTAAAGTATTGTCTAATTAATACTATCAAAAAGGCTGCATCAGAGAAGACATATGTGCTTTGAAATGATGGAAACAGTCACACAGGAAAAGAACAATCTAGTTTAATATTTAATCAGAGAACGTGATCATCAGTGAAGTTCTCTGTGAGCCATTACTCATATGCACACAAAAGCATCAGATTTGCTTACTTCAACCCTGTTGTGTTAGGTGGTTTTGTCAACTTGACACAATGTACAATGACCTGGGAAGTGATTCTGAATGAAGAATTGTCTGGATTGGGTCAGTCTGTGAACATATCTGTGATGATTTTCTTATTTGGGCTAACTCATGTGGGAAGGGTCACCCAGAAAGTGGGTAACACCAGTTCATGAACAGGACATTGGACTGTGCAAGAGTGGAGAGTTGAATGCAGGCATGCCCACAACATTCACTCTCTTTCTGCTTTTGACTGTGATGTGAGTAGCCACCTGACATTCCAACTGCCTGCAGGACTTCCTTGCTATGATGAATTGTAGCAGAACTGCAAGCTAATCAGCGCTTTCTATCCGACATTGCTTTTGTCAGGATGTTTTGCCTCAGCCACAGGAAATGAAACTGGGACATATGGAATAATCCCTTAGTCTCTGAGGGCTAAGTCCTTCTTTTCTAAACAATTTCATTCATGTTAAATGGTTTTAAAAAAAATCAGGAAAATCCTGGGTTTGATGTCAAAATGTCACATAAAGTAATTTAAGAGAAAAGGATTTGAATTGCACAAACCCAATGTCTACATTATGAAGGCTTGACTCTCATTGTATTCTTGGTATTCATGGAATGCATCTTTATCTTCTATATCAGGAACTCATTTTGACATGGCCATACTGATGCAAAGTGGTGCTTCTTGAAATAGAAACATTGTCAAGAGCTCAAATACCATGGGGGATAATTGATCTTAATAATATACAGAATAGAAGAGGGAAATTTGTGTAGTTTGTAAATACATACTTCATTTAAATTCAAATTGGATACACACGAGGAAAATTCCAAAAACAATGCCAAGTGAGTCAATCACATAAAAACTCAATCAATGCACATAAGAGACACTGGCTCTGCGTCTATGTTTTGGTGTGTAGAAATGATCTTGCATCTAAAACTCTAGATAATGCCCTAACATAACATGCAATTATTTTCAAGCTTCGAGTTATTTAAAAAAGGGGGATTTATTTGACTCATTCTAATAAGACCTGGAGAAAGCCAGAAATATAATTTGGAGTCTTCTAGCCCAACATTATAATAAGACTATGGAAAACAATTCTAATATGAGTCAGTAGGTTAAAAACACAGAAACATCTCTTCTGTAAGATACATTATGCAGTGACCCAAAGTTTCGATTTCCTCCTCTGAAAATTAGAGCCATATATGAACCCATACCAGAGGGCGAGAGTCAGAATTAGTTATCATGGCAAATCTAAAACATCCATACAAGGCCTAAAAGTAAGTAGAACATAGTTCATAAGTGTCAACACAAAATGGTGATTATTTGAACAGGAAGGAGATAGACACACCTTCAGATGAGTAGATAGGACCAGAAATTGCTGAAGTTTTCAAACAATGCATTTGGTGATACTTGACTTTGGATGCTCCTTTCCATTTTGATATTTCACTGTGAAGAGGCTTGGTGATTACTGCACTCAAATATGTATTCTTCTCTTCAACTGGCACATGAACAAACGGCCTGTGATGAGCACTGAACTTGACATCTATAATTATTATTTCTTTCTCATTTGTTTTGTAGGTTCATTTTATTCATTTTAATCAAAAAATAGGATTTCATTCTGCAACTTAGGCTGCACTCAAACTCACTACATAGTCCAGGTTGTCCTGGAACTCACATCAATCATGGTGCCTCATCATACATGTTGAGATTTCAGACATGCATCTACCATGCTTGGCTCCAGTTTCTTTTTTATTAGAAGCAAAAAATCTCTCTCCTTCTCTCTTTTCTTCTCCCCTTCCTCCCTCCTTCCCATCTCTGTGGCAAACAATACCAAGCAATGAACTTAAGTACTTGAAAGAAATACTTCATGTGAAAAGTGTCTATTTCCAATTTGGTCTGAGTCTGGAAGGCATTAAGCTACAGATTTATTTCTTATAAGTCTGGCTAGATGTAGCTCTATCAAGAGAATATCATAATGATCCTATTCCTGAATTTTAGTTTGAGATAGACAGTCATTGAAAAATGAATTTCTTTGATACATTTATGATAGTATGTCAATCATTGAGGGTCAAGATGACTTAGTGCTAACTAAAGAATGTGCTTGCGTGTCTCTGAAGTATTTCAAGTCTGCCCAGGCTCGATGTGTTTCAGCAATAGTGTGTTAAATGCAGGATGCTAAAAAAGAATGAATGTACAGACAGATTGTGAATTCCTGGATTATGCATCTGTTATTATAATGAGCCAGGACTTGTCTAACCTATTCTTGTATTAGATTATTTTTACAAGGATAGAGATTGAGTTCCATATGCTATGGTAATTATACTTAAGTGACTCAAACTTTTCTCTGCTCATCTCTTTGTCAGGAGTATACACATTGTTTCAGTGACTTTGCTTTGAATAAAAGTACATGTGATCCCAAGAAACTTTTTAAATATTGCTACTTTATAGTAGCCCAATAGCCATCTTTATGATTAGACTTTGCATCATTGACTAATAATCTCATTAAATGCCTCACTAGTAAAATATGACCTTGTACAAATAAATAGCTCTACTGTTTTATTAAGAGATAAGAAAGTTTTACATGAATATAAATTTGTATCTGAACATGAGGTATAGATTGTTAATATGTATTTAAAATATATCCCTGGACCAAAGAGCTGAATATCTAATAGTATACATTGTTCTTGCAGAGGTTCTATTCCCAGTACCCACATTTAACAGCTCATAACTACCTATAACTGAAGCTATAGGGGAAAGGATACATCTGGCCTCTGTGAGTACCTGCACTCATGTTCACACCACACCACCACCACCACCACCACACACACACACAGACACACACACACACACACATATACACACACACACAAACACACACACACACACACACAGAGAGAGAGAGAGAGAGAGAGAGAGAGAGAGAGAGAGAGAATTTAAAATAATACAATATATAAAATAAAATATATTCTGTCAAGCAGAGTGGTGAATACCTATAATCTTAGCCTTCAAGAGTCTGAAATAGGGGTCTTACAAGTGCAAAGCACTAATCTTCACTTATATACCCACCTTCCCCATATGTATAAAAAATTGTGTGTGTGTGTGTGTGTGTGTGTGTGTGTGTATACATATATTCAGAGCCAGATATTGGGGTAAATGCTAAAAGATGAGAGAGACAAAGGAACAAGCCACAGCCACCACCTCTGACTTCACCAACTCCTCAGCCTGAAAAAACCTTTAGTTCCTGTCTCCTCATGCCTTATATCACTTCCTGTCTCAACCTTTCTAGTACTGGGATTAAAGGCATGTGTGTTTCCCAAACAAAGGCATGAGGTCTCAAGTGCTGGGATTAAAGGCATGTGGTTCCCAAGTGCTGAGATTAAAGGTATGTGCCACCACTGCCTGGCTCTGTTTCTCTACTAGACTGAATCAATCTCATGTAGTCCAGGGTGGCTTTGAACTCACAGAGATCAAGACAGATCTCTGCTTCTCAAGTGTTAGGATTGAAAGTGTATGCCACCACTGCCTGGCCTCTATGTCTAATCTAGTGGCTTGTTCTGTTCTCTGATCTTTAGGCAAATTTTATTAGGGTACAGAATATGTCACCATACCTTCATATATATATATGTATATGAGTGTATATATGAGTATATATATGTTGTGTGTAAGTATATATATGAGTATATATATATATATATAATATATATATATTTTTATTTTTTATATATTTATATATATATTATATATATAACAATCTTTAAAGATAAAAACAAAACATATCCTGTGAGGCATGGTGGTGCATGCCTGTAATCTTAACCTTCAAGAATTTGATGAAGGAGTCTTATGAGTTCAAGGCCAGCATGTGTGATATACAGAGACCTTTTCACAATTAAATAAAATAAAATAAAAATATTTATGTTCCATGTGACTGGTTCTTTGGAGAAATACATTATCCTTGTAGCTATGCTTTATAAAATCAGATGTAACAAAACAGTGTTGATGGTGACAATAGGTTTTTATCATTACAATGTACACATGACACATTAAGCCATGTTCTAAGTGCCTTGCTGGTCTCACAAATGTTCCATCAATGTCATTGCAGAGATGAGTAACTGAGAGCACAGAACATTAGTGTGACATGCATTAGGCTGGACAAGACATCTAGATGGAACAAAGGCTCCAAACTACCCCCTTAACTATAATTTATAACAACCATTTCCATATTTCCCTCAGACTTAGCTGCAAGATATCTAGGTTGAGCATCACTGCTCTAGTTAAAACCTTTCATTGCCAGCTCATCTGCTCAGAGCCCCAATTTGTGATTCTCAGAAAGGAATGTAAACCCTTCATCATCAGGTCACTCAAAAGCAGCATGCTCTGTATATCAGAAAGAATCATGGGGGCTTCAATTCACTCCAGGGAGAAAAGTCTTCATCCCAGAGAGGTGAGCCTAGATGTAGCAGTATTTCAATAGCCTCTCTTTTTACTTTTTTTATTCCAAGAACCACTGCTGTTCATATTTAGTGTAGGGATCTGTGCCTTTCTGATGGCATGCCATTACACATTGATTCTCAAAGTTCAAAATGTCCTTTTCCTTTATGTGTTTTCCATACTAAGTTCAGATGTAGCTCTTTGGAGGAGCGTTTCTGACTTTTGCAGTCATAGTTCACTGCCTAAATTTTGCCCTGAATTGTTAAGTGTGAAAGCCTCATCCAAGCTTATTACAGTAAAGAGTAGAGGCCTCTCCTATGGGATCGTTGAGAATTATTACAATCTACCTGTGAATATTCTGCTTGGAGAGGCTTGCGAAATCAAAGGATCTAAGGAAAGGAGCCATCCCCATGCTGTGCAGGGAGCCTCACAGGAGCAGTGCCCAGGGATTCGAGCAGGTGCTGAGAGAGAGGAAGGACCCATAATCAGGTACCTTTGTTGGACATCAAGGTAGAGTTTGCCAGCCAAGGTTTAAGGAAATTACTGTCATACATTTGAATGACACTAGGTCGTAGCTGGTGAATAGTACAAGGGAACTTTCAAGAAGCAGCCTTTATGACAGTGCTATAACTGGTCACCTGAACTATATGCTACATATGAGGATGCTAAGGAATCAGGAGATATGAGGGGTTTTTTGTTTGTATTATTTATTTTACTTTGAGAATATATCCTTTTCTCTTCCCTTTCAACCCCTCCCATATACCTCTCCTAGCTCTCTTTCAAATTTATGGCCTTTTAAAATTGTTGTTACATACATATGTACAGATGTATACATATGTATTTAAAAATACTACCTGCTCGTTCTGTTAGATGTTATTTATATGAATGTTTTCAGGACTGACCACTTTGTGTTGGATAACCAGTTGGTGTGTTCTTTTCTGGGAAAGATTATTTCTCCTGCTCTCAGCATTTCTTAGTTGACTGTAGTTCTTTGTGCAGGGTTAGTTCCTCGTGTTCTTTTACCCATCTACTTTGCTATAACTATTGTTTTCCTTGTTCAACTCATGTTTAGGCAATCATAGTTGAAAAATTCAAAATACCCACAGTGTGATCACTCTTCTGTCTTCCCACACATAGAGATCACTTGAGAGGGAAATGATGGATTTATCAACTGTCAGAATTATGAGCTAATTCACTATTTTTACATAAATTCTCTATTAATGGCCTGAAGCACATAGCAATCAACACTCATAATGAGATAAGGAAAACAAAGTAATAAGAAATTAAACAGCCCCAAGTCAAGCTTGTGTCACTGTCAGGCTTGGATTCACAGCTACTTAAACTCAAGGTTACCACTGTGCACATCTCTGAGATCTGAAACCTTCTCTCCACACACATTCAATGTTGGCTCTCCTGTTACTAGATTCTATGGCATTCATCCATATGGTTTTGGTGGGTGGGGAAGAGCTGGCTTCTTCCTTTCCTCAGAATGAACTCTTCCACTGGCCTAAGGCTGCAAATTACTCTTTGAGACAGGATACCAGAAAAGGAAAGAAATTTAAAACCACTGATACATATTTAAAAAAAAAAGTAAACCCCAATGAGTTATATTTCTGTCCCTCTTCTATAAATACTACTTATCTCATGATTTACTCACTCTTGGGACAGGCAGGCTTCTGACCCATCACATCCCCTGAATTCAGGTGTCTCTGTATAACATCATGATAGTTTATGTCATAAAGATACTCAAACATATTAGCTTAATTCTAGCTGCATAATTAAACTATAGTCAAGACCACTAAGATAAATGTATCAAATATGCTTGATATTTGAGATAATTATACAATTTTTTCATGTATTCCAATTGTGCCTAAGCAGGTACTTGGAGGAACTTTGAACTAAGAAATTTCATAAAGAATACATATTTCCAGCTCAAAGATCTGAACAAAATTGCTCTGCAGAAAGTCCAGAAAACTTGATATTCCAATGTTATTTCACTGATGGGGATTCTGATATTCATCTAAGTGTGACTACTGGTATCAGACCTTCCAAAAGAAGAACATCTTCAGTATCTCTTGGGCCTTTAATCAAAGTGGTGACCCTGGGTTCAATCCTTCCACATATCATGTATCAGTTTTAGCTGCAGCTGTCTGTTGCTTTGTCATTTTCTGTTTCCTACAATTGGGTTTGGGACCAGTTGTGCGCAGTGACATTATTTAGACACTCCACATTTGTGAATTATTTGTGGAGATGCTGTCTGCTCTAAATTTATTATGCTATAGTTGGAAAACAAATCACTAAAACATGCTTGATGAAAACTCTGAGACACTGCTACAACTGTTGAAGAAGTTTTTGAATATCAGCCAAATTTCAAATGAGAAAACAGTTGTTAGTGTCAGAAATATTTTGGAAGTGTCTGGTAATTCAAATTTAGCAGAGAAGGTAATTTTACTTATTGAACAAAAGTGATTTATAAATAATCTTGGGAAATTAAGCATCTGGACTCACTCAGGACTTGCCTATTCCAGGATTTTTAAATGATTCCAATGCCAACTCAAAATAAATCTGAACATTTAAGATAATTTTACATGCCAATAAAGCCTTACTCAGTTGCTGTTAAAAACTTCATGTTTTCTGTGTACATTATCATTTTGTTGAAAAAAATTAGGATCATGTATATGATATCTGTATATCTGAGATCACTCCCTCATTTAATTTTAAATTTAAACCAGCAGATCCTTAGATACATTACATTATTTCAAAGTGGCAAAACCCCTGTGTTTCTGGCAAGTAATCATCGTGCTTTTTATCAAAGCAGGCACTGAAAGAGTAATTTGGCTATGATCTTTTGATTTCTGAAAGCTAGTTCAATACAAAGTATAGAAAACTCAATCATGGGGTTAGAAAAATTGCTAAGTGGTTAAGAGCATTTGTTGCTCCTTTGGAGAACCCAGGTTTGATTCCCAGCATCCATGTGGTGACTTATAACTATCTATAACTCTAATTCCCAGGGATTTGATGCCTTCTGACCTCTATAGATACCAAATACATGCACACAAATAATTATACCCATAGCATAAAACAAATAAATCTAAAAGAAAACAATTAAAGAAAAACCAGATTGAGCCATTGAGACTGTAACATTTAATGAGGTGGGAGAAAGATTAAAGATAAGACTACAAGAATATAATGAGAAACTAATTACTTGGGAGGTTCTAGAAAAACACAAACAAAACAATGACTTACTTTATTTCTTAGTGTTCCATCAAGGAGACAGATTTTTTTTATTAATTATTATTTTTAATTACCAGAAAATGTTTATCATTCTTTGACTCAAGAATGTATAAACTTCTAAAGTGTGAGTCTCTATGTAATTGAGGACAAGATTAATACTCTTTGAAGCCACTATTATATCTATTCATAATTTGCAATCCCTAGGGATTTATTGCAGAGTTATTATATGAAGTTGCTTCTTGGCAAGTTATCTGAGCACCCAACACAGAAATATCTTTTGCTTAAATGCAAAGCTGCATAGGAAGAGAGAGGTGCATTTACTTTCTCTAACTCACATTATATGAAATAGGCAAAGGAATACAGAGAGAGAGAGAGAGAGAGAGAGAGAGAGAGAGAGAGAGAGAGAGAGAGAGAGAGAGAGAGATTTTTTAACCCATGGACTGTATTAAAGATATCAGAAACAACTCTTGTGATACTTTGGTTTGATGTCATTTATACTTCCATTTTGTCTTTGTGTTCACTTTAAAGCATAGGATTTGTGAAAAATTGAATTACTTATTTTTGAGTGCATGGGTGTTTTGCCCACATGTATGTCTGTGCACATGTATGTCTAAGCATGCAGTTTTTGTGCCAGCCAGAGAAGGCATTATATATGGGACTAAATTATAAATGATTGTGAGGCATGATAGTGGTTCAGGGAATTGAACCCAGTTTCTCTGGAAGAACAGCCAGTTCTCTTAAAGGCTTAAGCCATCTCCCCAGCCTATAAAGGTATAGGATTTTGTTTATTTTAAAATAAGGGTAACAGTAACATTTAAGAGATTAGTTTTCTCTCTTTGGTTGTTCACTTCTTGCTTTCTTTTTTACGCAGACGTCCAGAAGTCAGTTCTTTCATCTTTTTTTTTTTTTTTTTTTTTTTTTTTTTTTTTTCTGAGACAGGGTTTCTCTGTGTAGCTTTGCGCCTTTCCTGGAACTCACTTGGTAGCCCAGGCTGGCCTCGAACTCACAGAGATACACCTGGCTCTGCCTCCCAAGTGCTGGGATTAAAAGCATGCGCCACCACCGCCCAGGTAGTTCTTTCATCTTTTTAATGTGGGTTTTGAAGGATGGGCTAACACCTTTCATTGCTTTTCTATTTTACTTTGTAATCATTGCAGTGAAATGGTTTGTGAACTCCAATTTGAAGAATTAGGCCAGCAGATGCATTTGTTGTAGTATGTGCACTACATAGAACTTTAATCATGTTTTCTCATTTAGGGGCAGTGTCCTGGAAGAAGAAATAGTTTGGAGTTTTCACGACTTGACTTTCAGCCATTTTCATGAGCTAGCAGACTGACAAAAATATCTCTTTTAACCTTTGGGAAGCTAGTCTGCCTGCTTGTATTTAGATATGTTCCTTTAGGCCTAAAAATATTTTAATTTGCATATCGTGTTCATCTGCATATTATAACTGGAGTTACAAGAGAGTAACCTGAGGAAAGCTTCGATTCATAAGTGTTTTGATGCTTTAAAACATACAAAGCCTTATACTAGACATTCACATCACTTTTAAAAAGAAAAATTATGTTTCTTGTAATCTTTCCACCCCCTCATCCATATTTCCTGAGCCACAGGTGCAAGAGCTTTTATGTAGATTCATCCTTTGGGGCTGGGCTCTCCACAACTGTTGGTCTCTGGATTGTGTCCAGTTACATTCTCCTGTGAAGGTCTCCATTTGCTGTAAAGGAAAGCTTCTTTGATGAGGGATGAGAGCTCAACTTACCTGTGGGTGTACGGACAAGATTTAGAATGTAGTAAGGAATTATGCTAGTCTAGCCAAGTGGCAGTCATAAATTCTATTATGTCCATGACCTCACGACCCCTGAGAAGCTGGCTGAGTTTCCAGTACCATGTATGATTTCCCTAATGTTAAGTGAACCTTAGGTCCAGTTAGGGAGCTATTGGTCGCCTGGAATCTGTGAATGCCACTTATTGTACCTTTATGCATATCTTACCAGGCTGATAATTGTCATAGTTCATAGGTATTACAGAGATGAATAGGACTGTTCAATTGTTTCCTTCCCTTGACAGCTTGCATAGTATTTTCTGGAACCATAGAAGATTACAAGTCATACCCAGCTCAACTCATCTGAGTACTGTATTCTAAGTGTGTAATATCTTCACCAATAGAGGTCTACTCTCAACCCCTGAGAGGCAACCAAAGGCTATATCAATAATACATATTGTCAAGAAGTGTGCCGTGAAATAATATCTCCTGTACTACTGCATATACAAGACTGGAACAATGACAATATCAATTGTAGGCAAAGTTTTCCCATCCTGGGAGCCACTTCCAAATCACCACACAGAGACTTACGTTAATAGTAAATGCTCAGTCAGTAGCTCAGGCTTATTACTAACTATCACCTACATTTTAAATTAACCCATATTCCTTAGTTACATTCTGCCACATGGTGGTACCTTTATTAGCATGGCCCATTCATCTTGCTTTTCTGTGTCTCTTCTCGACTCTCTGACTCCGCCCTTCTCTCTGTATCCTCTGTTTGATCACTCTGCCCATACCTTTTGTCTGGCTATTGGCCAATCAGGTTTTATTGGCCAATGAGAGTAATACATATTCACAGTGTACAAAAGGATTGTTTCACACGAGTCAATGGGCATGTTAATATGGAAGGGGGATAATTTCAGAGTCCTACCCTTAGATAAAGGGCTTATATGCAATAAGTGACTTCTGGGAGAAGGAGAATTGGATTCTCCCCTGGATGAGCCTCCATACTGACTGTCCAATACAGATTGTCATCCTTCAAACCATATACAAACAAAGAAATAATAACCTTAGCAAGCGGCACGCATGTGTGCTTGCATGTGTGTGTGTGTGTGTGTGTGTGTGTGTGTGTGTGTGTGTGTGCATACATGTATACAACAAAAATAAAAAGTTATTAACCTGAGTGTAGAAGAATATGGAATGGGTTTGAGGGAGGGGCTAAAGGGAGGGAAGAAAGTGATATAGTTCTACTTCAGTTTTCACTTTTTAAAAAGTGAAACTTTAAAACAAAAGGCAAATATTTCAATTCAAGGTATAGCTGCAGGTGGCTCCATGTGGCAAAATTTCATCTATATACCTTGTTATTTCTTGGCTTAGAAATTACCAATACAGAATTTTAGAGCCTAGCAATCCAACAGTTCTTTTCAACACTTAAAAATGTATATTAAATTCATGTAAATATATTAATTTAAATGCCTATTTAAAGTAATAAAACAAATTAAATTATATTACATATGAGAATTTATATTTTAAATTGCTACTTAGCATAAACATCTTCAGAATTTGTTTTTCTGATGTCAATGTATGAAACAGTAGTAATATATATATTTAAAAAGTAGGAAGATACATAAAAATGAACCCAAAATATTACTTTTAATTTTTTGCTATATTACATAAAACAAACCAATTACAGAACTGATAATTCCACACTAAGGATTTCTTGCCTTCCATTGAAATTCACCTCCCAAAGTAGCTAAAAGGATGAAAATCAAAATTTAAAACAGTGGAAGTCATTAATTTGAAGAAATATATGGGCACTTGCATATTTTAAGCATGACAAAATTTGACTGAAAACATAAATTTATAGTCATATGACTAGCTGTGGATGTTTTAGACTATGGCAAATCATCTTTGATCATTTTAAAATGTTTGCTACATTTTCACGTTAGGTTTGGTTTATGCCCCAAAATAATATTTTCTTAATCATGAAAAATTACTACTTCTGCAAAAGATTTTCTATCACAGATGTGATTGTTTTAGGAAATTATATTCAAGACCTATCAACTTGTTAATAACAAATGGACTTATTGTGTGGCAGTATAAACAGCTGGTCTGGGTTTATAGGATGGCCAGCAAGCATAGGTTTTAGAGATTTCATTCCCTTTTAGTTAGAAAAGGCCCGTGTCTTACTGGAATGATGTTCTGAGTATTGCAAATGTGGATTAACAACATCATGATACAAGTCAGAAACACAGCGTTCCTCATTTTTAAATACGTTTTTGAAACAGCACACTGAACCTAAGTATCTCTCTGTTTCCTTTGTTCAGTACTCATTTCCATAAAGGGACATGAATACCACTGATGGCAGAGTTGGTGCCCTTGCCATTTTCTGTTATGAGTTTCCAAGTTGCTGTATTGGTGTTAAATTTGTTTAAAGGAAGAATTAAAAACTCGAGTAAGGGATGGAGAGATGGCTCAGAGGATAAGAGCATTGTCTGCTTTTCCAGAGGTTCTAGGTTCAATTCTCAGCAACCACATGGTAGCTCATAACCATCTGTAATGAGATCTGGTATCCTCTTCTGATATGTAGGCATGCAGGCAGAACACTATATACAAAATCAATAAATAAATGTTTAAAAAAAACTTAAGTAAAATAAGCATTAACCAGTGACACAAAGTGCTGAATGTTGATTTCAGTTTGTGTAAGTTAAAAAAAAAAAAAAAAAAAAAAAAACCTTACAATAAGTTAAGTAAAAGGCAGCACACAGCTATGTTCCACACCCTCTGCCAAAGAAGCCAAGTAGTTGGTGAAGAATATGGAGAAGTTTGAATGTTCAATAGAAATTAAATTGGCAAGCACATTCAATAATTGTAAGTTGTCTCATGGGGATCTGAGGAAATTAAAGTAATTAAAAAGTCTGGTAAAACATAGTGAAAAAAAAGTGAGAGCCTTCCTTTTTCTTTTCTTTCTTTCTTTTAATATATAGCTTCACACTGAATGGACGGTGACCTGCAAGGTCAGGCTTAGGCGGCAGATGTTATCTTGTCAGGAGCCATGCTCAGGTTCATGATCTTCAAGTGTTCCCCATCACCATTCCCCATAGTTCATCTTCTGCCTCCTCTCTACAAAACTTCCACATTCATCTTGCATCTCTGAACCTGTGGAAATCCTTGTGATATAAATTATATTGGTAATTTATAGTAAATATTCTATTTTATTCTCATGATTATTTGTGTGCTTGTTGAGAGCTGATCCTGAGAGCAAATATAGGCTTCTCAGACTCAATTATATTTATCTCAAGTATCTTCCCTAGACCTTTTCGGGGTAGGGGGGGGCATAAGCTGACCCCTGCCTCTCTGACACAGAAGAGGGTCAACAGCAAACTACTCAGAGCCCTCAAACACTGTGTTCTTGAGAACAACAAGAGGGTGATCCATTTCTGCAGAGGTTAGTATTGTTAATTTTCTGGTACAATAATACCTGTAGTAGAACAAGTATCAAGGACTTCTCTATTCTATCCAATGCTCTGTCCTGTCTGCAAATCTTCCAGTCAGGAATGATAGTGAGATAGGTTCACAAACTTCCCTGGTCATTTCTGCTGCAGATTATAAACCCCTGATTTGAGGGTGTTATTTTTGCTTGCTCTCCCAATGGGGCTACTCCAGTTGCTTCTACTGAACGTTGTGTCCAATTTGATGTCTTGATACCTGCTACTTGCTACTTTGTTTTTTATTTCTCCTTGCTACATGCTTACTTACCTCACTCACTGTAAATTGAAAGCATCACTCTTCTAGATCATTCTTTTATTGTAACAGTCCTATTATCTGTCTTTTCAGTACCCAGTGCCTCTTTACCCTTACTATGACTGAATGCAGCTTGCTGTATGCCAAAGCTGAGCCCAAATCTTGATTGATTTTTGTCTAGTCATAGAAACCTATTATCTCTTCTACAAGAGGCTCAATTATACCCGAGGAGATTATATAAATTTATGCTAGAAAAAAATGTATATACCTTGTCAGTTTTATGTTAGACTGTTGGTTAGATCACACTTTAGCAACATTAGTAATGCTTGAAAATGTGTACTTTTTCTAGTTTGTTTCATATGTACACACATAGAAATATATAAATATAGTGTATTGAGTCCATTTAGTATTACTTTATGTCTATATTTTTAAATGTGGCCACTTGGTATAATCAATTGGGTGGGGTGGAGGGTTCATCCCTGAGTAAGACTAATGTTCCTCCTCCCAGCAGTCATTAATCACTTCATCATCTAGAGGTGAGGCATTGTGAGATTTCCTTGCTCTGTGATGGCATGTTGGTCTTGCCCTTTTTCAGGTCTTATGTAGTCAACCATACGGTTGAGTTTAATAAGTTCTATAAAGAAGATATAATCTCACAAGCAGCTTTCTGGTCCTCTGGTTCTTTCCCTCTCCCCACTTTTTTCTTTGTCCCCTCTTCAGTGATGTTCCCTGAGCATTAGGTGTAGGGTTTGTGTGGTAAATCTATCAATTTGGCCTGGGTACCCCATGGTCTGTTCTTAGTATTTTGACCATTTGTAGCTTGTTATCTTCTCTGTGTCTGTAACAACAAGATATCTGTTTGGTAAGGCTCAGGTTACACTCATCTGTGGGTATAAGGAGGAGCAGCGAGGACTGAGTTGGAGATTATTCTGGCCTGGGAAAGCAGCAATAGTAAGTTCCACTCTCAGTCCCATGGTATGACCTTACATGGATAGTGGGCTAAATGTATTGTGTCAGGCTTAAATCCCCCTCCCATTGAGCAGGCCTTAATTTCAATTAGACAACTCTTGGTTACCTCTAAGACGTAAATGCCACTACTTCTCCTTTTGATATCTTGTTATGCTGTTCATTGTTGTGATTCACAGTCATCACAGCTGGGTATGACTACTCGTGAAGTGGTCCTCCATGACAAGTTATCCTATTAATCACCAGAGTTGATTATATCAATCTGGCTGGATGCACAGGCATCCTTTCTCTCTTACCAATCCTTGTGTGTTTCTTCTGAGATTGTGCACTAGGATGACCTTCCTAAAACAAAGGAGGACTGGTCTTTGGTCAAGGGTATGTGAATATCTGGGCTATAACTGCTATAACTTCCACCTAAGCTCACATAGGAACTTTTGAAACAAAGTTACACTTCCATAGTCATGAGCATAACTTCCACAGATTCAAACAAAAACATTTTAAAATTTGTGATTATTTAAGAGCATTTGTATTGGATATCATAACTAATCTACAGATGATTTGGAGATGTATAGAATGATGTACTTCGGTCATACTTCAAACATGTGATACTTCATATATGTTTCAACTAACTGTCTAGGAGATGTCGGGTATACTAGAACTAAACCCTCAGAAGTAGAACAAGATATATATATATATATATATGTGTGTGTGTGTGTGTGTGTGTGTGTATACATATACATATATATATCTTACATACTATATATATACTCTTTCTGAGAAAAACTGCTTAAAAGGGATTTATTGTTTTTGTCCGTGTGTGAGATTATGAAGTCACAAAACAAACATCAACATTTCTAGGATGTTGAAATGGAAGAATATTAAGAGCTCAAAAATTGGAAGTTCCTAGATCTGGTCCTAAATAAACAATAAATATTACATGACATAGGCTATATTAATTCCTGATCACATTCTAAATAGTATATTATCTTACCTCTAAATTCCAAGCTATTAATACATTCTACTCTAGGCTTTTACCATCCTTATGCACCACATACATGAGCCCATACACGCACATGCAAAACCTTTTTGGCACTGCCTATTTGCCTTATAATATGTTAACTTAAGATCTCATCTTTTTCCTGTAATAGTTTATTTGCTTGACTTCTCAGGGATAAATCCAAATGTTACACTCTCCAGGCACCTTCTTTGATTATGTTGATTAACAGTACATGTATATATGTATGCTATGTGTATGTACACATATTCATACACACACAAATATATGTATAATCACTGTATCGGATTTCCCTTTTTTTCTTAATAATCTGTCATATTTTTGAACCAATATCACCACCGCCTTTAACTCACATAACTCATAACTCTGTGTGGCCCATAGGTACACATAGTTAATGAAATCCACATGACCCCACCCTTCCCCAGCCATGGCGGTTGGTTCTCAGACAGGCATCTAATTATTTGAAGTCAGTGAGAATAAATGTCATTTCTGTCAGAAGTTTGGGAGAGGTGAGATTCTGCTTTCTTCCTGCTAAAAATTAATCAGACTGTGAATCGTAGGAAGCTGTTGGGAGCTAACACTCTGTCCATAGGTAACCTCTAAATAAGGACAGTTAGGCTATGAGAGGAACCCCATAATATCTCCAATGCTTGAAACTCAAATTAGGGTATCTGAAACTGTTTTTTGTTTACGTCTATACCCTTAAAAAACTTGATCTTAAATCATGTCTAATGAAAAGAGCCTAGCCTCTCTCTGACAGTTTTCTGACAATCTAGGTAGATCTCATTTCTTTTGCCCATGTGTAAACTGCCTGGTACAGTATCTGTAAGCCTGGAAACTCACTCGGCACATTTTTCTTCTTTTTTATTTAGTAGGCACATCATAAATATCTGCTGAAATAATAGAAAAATCACAAAGTCTGTATATTTTGGGATGGCAGCCAATTTTGATATTTTCTAAGAATTTCCTTAAAATCACATCATAGACTGAAAGTGCCATTCTCTTTTGCAATGTATTTGCAACTCAGGGAATTTTATGCAAGAACCTGCTCCTTCACTACAGCTTTCCCTAACCTGTGCTTTGGGTTCACTGAAAAATTCATGCATTCCTTCTTGTGACCAGTCTGAAACTGCAAACAGCTCCCATGCTTTTCCTTTGCTTTTGCTAAAAGTTCTTGTTCTCTTACTCTCACTTTTTCTTTTCCTTATTCTCCCTTTCCTTGTTGAACTCTCCACCTCTTTCTCCACCCCTTTCTTTTCTCTTTAGTGGCCATTGCTGAGTAAGTCCATACTGTACCTCCATTTTGAGCACCATTTATGGACTGACAGCTTCGAAATTGTCATCACTGAAATGTGTGCCTCTAGTTCTGAGACCTTAATTAACATTTGGGACTTTAACTATGTCTATATCAAGTTCATATATCTTAAAAAATTCCCCATCTTATCCCTTAGTCCTGTTTATCTTGCTTCCCCTCATTTGCTAACTCTCCTAGCCCCATAGATCAGAACTTTAGTCATCTCCAATTTTCCTTCTGTTTTGTTCCAAATCCATTTATGAAAGCCAAGCAAACTTCTCATCGCTTTTGTTTCAACCACTCAGACATCATTGCTCTCACCCTGGACTGTCTCCATAGACTCCCGACTTCTCATTATCACTCATATTCTCCTATCATGTGCTCTCCTCTTGACAGGATAAGAGTAACTTCAAAACTATACATGAATCAGATCATTCAGTTCAAGGCCCACCATGATCCTGTCTACTAAATGCTCTGTAAACATTTGGCCAACTAAATTTATACCCTTATTTTTAGCCTCAGGTTGATTTTTTTAAAACTATATACCTCCAATATGGCTGATGAAAATTAATTGAAAGTGAGACTCAGTCCTGTTGATAGATTATAAAGCTCTGTCTCCCTGGCTGTTCTCACCCCTACTACAGACTCCTCTTTAATTATTTTAACCTCCTACCTGTTTGTAGAATACATCAAACAAATTCCTTCCTAAAGAGATCTTTTTTTAAAAAAAAAAATTTCACCGTCTTTGAATATTACCCTTCATCTGTGTTCCTGGCTCCTTCCCATATCATCGTTAGGCCAGTGTCCACATGTCATCACCTGATAAGGAGTTGTCTTGACATTTTAGAGGAAATTTATGACTTGCACACTTTATCCTTTTTGCTCTTATGTCTTCTCTGTACCTCCTCTTTACTCTCTTTCTCTGCACTGTTTTACTTCTCTTCTCATTTTTTTTATTACTACCCTGTAAGAGGATTTCTTACCAAAAAAGAAAAAATACAAAAAGAAGGAAAAAATGAAGTAAAAACATATAACTAGTTCTTTCAATTTCTTCTGGTATTCACCTTTAAATTATCATACCCTGAACAAGGGTCTTACTTTTATCAGAAAACTTTTCCTAGAACTTGCTTTGTAGACCAGGCTGGCCTCAAACTTACAGAAATTCACCTGCCTCTGCCTCCCAAGTGCTGGAATTAAAGGTGTGCGCCACCATCTCCTGGCTGCTTAACTGGTAAGTTTTATAGTGACATTTTGTTCATGTATACCATGTGATTTGACAATATTCGGTCCCAGTTACCCTTCATGAATTATGCCCATCCATTATCTACTTCAAGTCATATATGGGCATATATGAATGTCTGTACGTACACTTAGCAATGATGATCTCCAGTTACATGTATTTTCCTCTAAATGACAAAATCTTGCTCTTTGTGGCTGAATCAAACTCCATTGTATATATACTACACTTTCTTTATCCATTCATGTGTTGCTGGATATTTATGATGATTCTGCAACTTATTGTGAACAGCTCTACAATAAACAAGGATGAGTATTTGAATACACTAAATATATATGAATATATCTTATAGATTGTACACTGCCATTATTGTGAATGGCGTATGTTAAACAAGTGTTACAAAATGACATGAATAGCAAGTTTCTCATTGAGTCTGACCTCCTGCTTGCCCACACTGATACTGGCAGTATTCTGTCTGAATAGGGAAAGGCTTTCCCATAGGCAAGGTGACTGAAAATGGGACCAAGTCAAGTCTGTCCTTGAACAAACACATCATCCTTAAACTCCAGCTAAATTATGTCTTGTGACTCTGTAATCCAATCATTCAGTGTTCTCAGTATACATTATTTCTTTTTGTGATGCCAATGCCAATTGGGACTCTATCTCCATATTCATAATGATAAATAGGTATGGAATACACAAAGACAGCTTTCAAGTTGCCCAGATGCACACCTCCATCTGAAATGTCCAGATGGCTCTGAGTTGTGTTTGTTACTGGACCAGCCAAGATTGTTCTTCTTGTCATGTGTGTTGAGATTGATATGAGGTATGCTGACAGGGCAAAGTTGCAAAACTTCCACCTACATGTACCAGGTCTTTATTTTCTATGAAAAGGGAATTGTGTGTCACCATATTTTTTTCTAAATCTTCCATTTAGTTAACTGAATAATTTCTATCTTCCACTACCCTCCTTTATTCACCCTCCCTCCAATGCTGCATTAGCAAAATCTAAAATAGGGTGTCTTGAACTGTCTTCCAACCAAGACTAACTTTAGGAATTTTGTATTTATCTCTGTACTGTCGGATTTTGGTCCTAATCTCCCCATGCCACACAAGCGACTCTTTCCACAGGAAGCCTACAGTTATCTAGCCCTTTCTTTGTGACAAGAACTGTTTTAGATATTACCAATCAAACCTCATTCACCTCTTGCAAACCTAGGAGGCACTTTTGGTCATCTCTCCATCTTATGAGAAGGAGACTGAGTAATAAAATGTCTCAACTCTATAACCAAGTAAACTAGTAAACTGAGTCCATATTGAAATCCAGGCCAATTTAGATTCTATACTGTCCTCTTAAGCTTCACTTATGTGTTTTACTTACCAATGCTTACTAAGTGAATCTAGCACATTTACCAAAGGCTATGATTCCAATCTTTGTGAAACCCAGTATCTCTTGCCAGTTATATTCTTTCCTTAGTCTCTGAATTACACACTGAATGAATTTTAGAAATAAGACAAGCCCTTTCAGTGTGTGTAAAGAACCACACTTACTGTATATTGTGCCTTCTCATATGCTTAGGGGACTGGTTTCATTAAAAATCTGAGGTTTTTCATGATGAACAGATGTATCTAGGTTAACAAAGAAATGGAGGGGTGCTAGGCTGATTGGGTAATCATCAGTCTGAATTTCTTATGTTGATGATATCATCAACATATGAAAGCATAGTGCTGGACAATTCTGAAATATAACATCAGTTGAGAAGTTGGCTTCTCGGGATTTTTTTTTTTTTTTTACTCAGTTTCACAGAGGGCCTCAGGTGTTTGGCAGGGATGAATGAGTAATAAATAGATAGGATGAGTGGTCACCAGAAGAGAAGAAAAAAAGATAAAAGATGGGATGTAATTTAATAAGTGGCCTAGAAGGAGGACAGGGAAGAGGAAGAATTGGGCATGGATCATTGAGGTGGGGTACAAGAAAGAATGTGTCAGAGGGAGGAAATCAGTAGGTCAGAAAACAGAATTTACATTTGCTTGAGTGACAGATAGACAGCTAGAAGGCTGACAAGCACTACAGTGATGGTGGCTTGGACCGGGAGAAAGGAATACTACTAGAAATGGAAGGGTATGGTACGGAAAGGAATCTCAGATGTTCATGTCATCCTTTTAGAAGTCTCTCCAAAGTTGGTACTTCATCAAAATCAGGGAGTGACTGAGCCTATGCCAGACCTGCTGTGTCCTGCATCTCACAGATCACCTCTCACCTCATTCCTTTACTGAATGTCCATTGTGAAGTGTGCATATTCTCCACTGATCTACTTGACAACCAATACATGGGCTCAGGGTGTAAGTATAAGCTCTTTGGGTAAAATACAGTGTTCCTCTCAGTTGACAGTAACTATATAGATGAGTTATTGAAATCTTGATGAGGATTTCTGAAGCAGGAATAAAACAGGAAAAAGTCAGCACACCAATATAGCTAAAGTAAACTCTTAAAGACCTTTCTCATCATTGATATGTCTAGATGAATGACAGGTAAATAGAAATATACTATTCTGTCCATTTTGGCATGATAAAGTATATTCCCACCAAGGACAGAATTTTAATAGGCAGCTACATCTATCTTTTCATTTTAATGTATCTGTGTCTTTGTTTAAATTAAGTTGTTCATACACAGCAATTAGACTGGACCAGTAAATTTCAACTCTATCATATAATTGACAAACTTAAATTATTATCATTTAAGATATTACTTCATATTAGTTGAATTAGTATTTTTATTTGTTATAGTTTACTAGCAGTCACCCTTGTAGTGTGTTTCCATTTTGTCTATCACAACTTGTCTGCCATTTTTGTATGAATAGTATATTTAAATAAGCTTTTTATTACCCTCCTCCAGTTCTCAATTACAATTCCTTTTGTAAACTCTAGTTCTCACCTTAGGTCTATCTCCAGTCAAAGTACTGGAATTTCACATTGCTACAAGAATATTTTGCTTTATACATTGTGGAATACAAGGTTATAGCAAAAATATTCTTTAAGTTTTTAATGAATTTCATTCATAAGAATCATGCAAAGTAATTGGTTCTCTACAAATTTTTATACATGTGTATCTATATGTCATCCATATCTGTATATATCTTGCATCAATTTTCCTTCATTGCCTTTTGTAATTGCTAACACATTGCAAGTAATACCTAATTTACTGCTCCAAACTCTTGAGGTAATTTCATAACATCTATGTTTAGATGTAGGGAAACAGAGTCTTTAAATTGTTTAACACATCTCCCAGTCACACAAACTAACCCCAGAATCCTACCTAGTCATGCTGGCCCCACCCCTCAGCTTCTTATGGCAATATACATTTCATCTATGCCTCCCAGTTCATAGGAAGAAACTACAGTTACTGTTTGGTTCTTATTTCTAACCTCTTTCTTGACTTACAGTCTGTATGTCCTAGGGCATTTCTTCCTTGTACCCTAATGAACACAATGATATCCAGTGATCGTGTAAAATTCTAAGGTATCTTGCAAAAGCATGGCTTTCTGGTGATTCTGTAGCCTTCCGAAGACATTGGTTTCTCCTCGATTCTTTGAATGTCTCTCAATTACAGCCTGGTATAAAGACAGGGGAGATATCAGTTCTGAGAGGATCTGTGGTGAGTACTGGCTTCATCATCCTGCCTTTCCTGTGTTTACTAGTCAGGCTGCTTGGAACCCACAGTCACGAAAATCAGGAATTGCACCCTTACCTGCTAAATCCCCTTCCTGGGATCGAAATGTATCTTATTCAGTCCTGCAGGCAGCAGCTGTCCTCTTGGTGAGTATGACAGACTAGGGAATGATTCAGTGGGGCTGTTAGGCGGAGTGAAGGGAGACTTGACATTACAGGAAGTGTGAGAAACTAGAGCAGGACACTTAGTGGAACTTCTGGCAATAGAGAAAAAGGTGGGCGAGTAGGCCATTAAGTTGGAGTAGGTGGCTGTATGCTTCATAGAAGGCAAATGAGTAGTCTGAGAAGCAGAATTGAAATTGCTCTCTGTAGCTTGTCTACAGGTAGAAAGCTGAGTAGGCATAACATGACGAGAGCTTGAACAATAAGAGAGAGGAGCAACAGGAGGAACAAGAGGAGGGTGGCGGGGTAGAGAGCCCAAACGTCTAGGAAGCTTTCTTGGCATCTCTTTAGAAGACTGGTCTCCAAAGTTGTCACTTCATCAATATCAGTTAACAACTGAACTGTGGTCACATTTGCCCTGTAGTTATACCTCACAAGTCACCTACCTCATCCTGTGATGTAGTGCCCATTGTGACACATACTCTTCCTCTAGAACAGTGCTTTAGCCTAGCTACCCAGGGGACAGGCTGGGGTCTAGGTATAAGGGTGATCCTGTCCAATAGTATTGAGAAGAATGGGATGCACAGTAGCCCTTGTTCTGGGATGAGATGGAAGTTGCCACTCTACTGGCCAGGACTGGTCCCAAGCATAGCTAAGTCTGTGTGCCTGACTCGGGTATAGGAGTGCATTCCTGCACCAAGGGCTAGGAGAACTGTTAGAAATCAATGTGCTATGATGATTAATTGCATCTTTCAAAGGCCTTCCAGCTCATTTTTATCACTGAGTAAATATGTCATTTAAAATGGGATAACCTTGTCCATTGTAACAACAGTGCATGCACACTAGGAAGGGAATATTACAGGCAGGTCATCCAGCTGGCTGGTCTGCCTGCCTGCTTTCCTTCCTTCCTTCCTTCCTTCCTTCCTTCCTTCCTTCCTTCCTTCCTTCCTTCCTTCTTCCATCCTCCCTCCCTCTCTCCCTCCCTCCTTCCCTCCCTCCCTCCCTCCTTCCCTTCTTCCCTCCCTCCCTTCCTTCCTTCATTCTGTTTTTTTTCATGTTTTGTGTTGAGTTTATTCATCCTAACTGAAGTCACTGAAGAACTTTCATCAGTGAAAAACATAGTTTCTCTCTCTCCCCCTCCCCTCCCCTCTCCTCCCCTCCTCTCCTCTCCTTTCCTTTCTTTCTTTTTCTTTCCTTTGAACTGGCTTTTTTCTCCTTTTATTGAAAGTAGATTGGTTTCTCATACAGTATATCATGATTATAGTTTTCCTCCCTATAGTTTGTGTTTCTAAAGGCTACCAAAAGTGACACCAATTATAAAAATTTCAATTACAACTGGTTCATAATCATTTCTACTATTTACATATATGTTGAATTATTTTTTTTGAAATATAACAAAGTACAAGGAAAAAACTCACATCCAAGCTGGACAGAAGAAAAAAAAGCAACAGAAGGAAAAGAGCCCGAGAGACAGCATAACAATCCGAGATCCACTTATTTGCACATTCAGGAGGAATCCCATAAAAACACTAAGCTGGAAGCTGTACTGTACACACAGAGGACCTGGTGCAAGCCTGTGTCAGCCCTGTGTATGCTGCTCCAGTCTCTGTAAGTTCATATGAGTTTTGCTCATGGTGGATCAGAGGGTCTTATCTTCTTGATCTATTCCATCCCCATGGCACTTGTCATTCTATCCTCTCTTGACTGGGATGGTGTGGGGATGTTCCCTGAACACATGGCAGGGGATTTGATAGAGACATTCCATTTAGAGGTGAGTATTCCAAATTCTCTAACACTCTGCATAATGTCTGACTATTGGTCTCTTTATTTGTTCCCATCTGCTGCAGGACAAAGCTTCTCTGATGATGTCAGCCTTTGTTTTTTAATTTTTATTTGTTTATTTATTTGGTGTGTGTGTGTAGTTGGTTGTTTTTACTCTTCACTCTTTGGCTCTTTTGGAGGGTCCATCACCCAGCTTCCAAATAAATACACTTGGAGACGTATTAGTACTTATATATGCCCGGCTCTAGCTTGACTTATTTCTAGCCAGCTTTTCTTAAATTAACCCATCTATCTTTTGCCTCTGGGCATTTACCTTTTTCTATTTCTATATATCTTTCTTTACTTCTTACCCTGTTGCCTGGTGTGTAGCTGGGTGACTGGTCCTGGAGTCCTCCTTTTCTTTTTCTCACTCCTTGATCCTCTTTTTCTCTCTTTTTCTCCTTCTGCTTATTCTCTCTGCCTGTCAGCCCTGCCTGTCCTTTCTCTTGCCTCACTATAGACCATTCAGCTCTTTATTATACCATCAGGTATTTCAGACAGGCAAAGTAGCACAGCTTCACAGAGTTAAACAAATGTGACATAAATAATGCAACACATCTTTGCATCATTAAACACATGTTGCACAGCCTAAAATAAACAAATGTAACACAACTTAAAATGATATTCTACGTGTGTGTGTGTGTGTGTGTGTGGTGTGTGTGTGTGTGTGTGTGTGTGTGTTTGGACCAGGTGTTACACTCTGCTAACATGGAGATCATAGGACAGGCTGGAATAGTCAGTTGGGTGAGTCCTCTCCTTCCCCCACGTGGGCCTCAGGGATCATACTATGGTCATTAGACTTGGTGACCAAGAGTCATTATCATTATCAGCAGAGTCACCTCTCTGGCCTATCCACTTTTCTGTTTTAAATTCATATGTGTGGTCATATTTTAAATATGATAACCATAGACAACAGATGGTCAGACGTAGTTTCTATTCAGCCTTGACTATTTCCTTTCAGTGATGATTTAAAATCTTGACTTGTTAAGTAAACCTGCTACTTGTTGGACCAATGTCTATCAGATATGTTACTTTTGTTTTTCTTCCCCCCGTGTTCTTTGATAACGTTTTTGTCCACCCCATATCATCTACCTTGTTTGATTTATAAACATTTTACATGAGCCCATTTCTGTTAGCTGTAATGTGTTGAGTATACTTGCTTGTTCAAAAGTTTTTAATTTTCAGTGTGTTTACAATATACATTTAAAATTAATTCATATTCACTTTCATCTCAAATTATACTGTCTTGTGGACAATACAGTACCATATAAAATTAAAATAGTCTGATTTTTATTTTAAACATCAACTCACATTAATACTGCAGTTGAATGGATTTCTCTGTGACGTTCTCAAGCATGTATATCTTCCTTTGCTAAAATCTATTCCTTGTATTTCATTGACATTGTATTTCCCTAAAATAATCTTAATTCTTGCTTCTGAACATTTCCATCATATACTCACTTATCCATACATATATACTAACTTATATTTACATTTGTTATATTACTGTATACATGGACATGTACAAGCAGTTTATCATGGCTTCTATTTTTTGAAACAAATTGTCTTGGGTGAGATGAATTAACAACAAAATAACTATTTAAATTTTATTTTATTCATTATTATTTTTATTATTTTACTAATACCCATAGTGACTTTGTTTTGCATTGGTTTTTGTTTTTGCTTTATTTCCTCTCTTAGCCAAATTCTATGAGCTGATCATTGTCCTTCCCACCCCTACCATGACACTGGCAGTCATCTTGCTTAATAAGATGAATACTTACTAGGATATGATGTTCCTACCCAGAAATGGCCTCAAAACTTGTACTCTGGAATTAAGCTGAAAATGCTGTTTAATGCCACTACAGTTTCAGTTGTATTGAATTTAAATCACTGAAATATATTTGAATAATGAAAAAATATTTTATGTAGTTCCTATTTTTTTGATATGTATCATCTTGTCTCTCTATTTTAAGAATTCTTGCAAGGTAGGTATCTTTTATATATCAGAGAATATCTTCATTATTCTTCATGTTTGGAGACAAATTTTATAAATTACAGGATTTTAGTTTGGTTAATTTTTCTTACTTTTTTTTAACCACTTTAAATACATATTTTTCTCAAAGTCAGAAGTTATTCCATTGTTGTGGGAGTCTGTCGAAGTCAAGTGCCAACCTCTCCAAGGGTTCTTGGGGGGAGGAGAGAGGAATGAGGAAGTACTAGATAGAAAGATAGAAGGAGATAATAAGAAAGATAGAGATGCAGGATAGCTTCAGGAGGGCCCTGGGTCAATATCCAGTCACCTCAAGGTTTATTCCAAAGGGCTTTTTGTACAATGCCAAGGGAGGAGACAAAAGACCTCCCCCCGTTTCTAGATCAAAGCACACTGTATAGCCAAGTGTAGACCCTTCAAACCCCCTGGTAACCATGTCCATGGTCAAATTACCCCATTATGCAGCCCTGCTGGGTAAAGCAAGCTCAGATTCTCTGACCTTGAGCAATTTGGGCCCCCACACATTGTATGTGTGTGAGTTTGTATGTCTGTGTGTATATATTTGTGTGATCACCAGTAACTGTGGGTATGAAGACTGGAACTTAATATCAGGTGACTCTTCACCTTATTCTTGGCCTTCTCATTGAACCCAGAAGCTCACCTTTTCAGAGAGACTGGCTGGCAGTTAAATCCCGGCTTCTACCTGTTTTGCCCAAGTGCTGGGTTTACAGTTGTGTGGTGCTTGCTATACCTGGCTTTTACCATTAGAGTTAGGATCTGAACTCCATGACTCATGCTCCTGCAGCAAACACTTTATGTACTGCTGTTGTCCTAGCTCCAGAATTAGATATGAGTCCTTTCTCCATTGTAGGTCACATGTTCCCCAATGTGAGCACCTTCTTTTAAGTAATGTTTAATTATTTATTTTGTGAGTTTGCTTTCCTGATTAGAAAAGATTGCAGTAAAAGTAGAAAATGCATTTTAAGGATACTTTCTTCTGGGCAGAGCCTGGCAAATTTAGAGGTAATCCAGAATAAATATAGAAATTTATAAAAAAAAAAAAAAATTGTTACCTAGAACAGACCTTAATACACAGGATTTCCATGTAACAGCTTGCCTTAGATAATTCTAGGCTCTTTTTTGGGTAGTCATTTCTTCCACTAGAGGCCATCTTTAAAAGATCTCCACCACTTCAAAAGGTTCACTGTTACACAGAAAAACTCTTGAGAACAAAGCAAAACAGTGGCAACCATCCCAAATAAGTTCCATTTGGTCCTTTACCTCTGTTTTCATTAGTTTTGTTCTTTGACAGTTTTGTATATGTACATAATGTTTACTGTCCACTTTCACTCCTTAAGCTATTCTCTGAAAGGCTTTTTCTTATGTTCATGTTCATTCATTTTGTTTTGTGTCTCACTGAGTTTAAACGGGGATATTTTTTATGACATTGGATCTGTATCTATCCATTGGAGCCAGGTGGATACCTAACAGAAGATAGAGTTTTCCCTTCTCCATGTAGTTCAGCAGTATGAGGTAGGGCCCCTTTACCTCGTTCTCTTCCATGACTGATTACTAACAGGACCAGTTTTGTGTTGGCCCATACTTGCATTTATGAGTTTATAATTGTAATGTTTATATCAAGTCTAGCAGATGGTATTTTTTACACAACCTCACACTATTTTATGGCTCTAACATAATCTCCAACCCTCTTTCACAAGCATTTACATATACACACACATACACACACAAATAAATAAATAGATAGGTAAATAAGTAAATATAAATGTAACTCATATTTAGAAGACAGTTTGATGGTTGGTCAATTTAAACAAAAGTGTTAAGTGCTCTACTTGAACCTATGACATCCATAGGTATGAGATATTAAATAAGTATGCTGTACTATGTGTAGGCTCTCAGAGTGTTATTTCATATAACCAGCCTTGCCTGGAACTCTCAGTAAATTGAAGGAGACCTTGAACTGTGATCCTCTTGCCTTCTCCTCCCATTATTAGAATTGTAGGTGTGTTTCACCACACCCTGTTGTTTCAAAAAGCTTTACAATATATTTTTGACATATTACTTGATATACATTGTTCAGAATTAAATTGTGTAATTTCCATGAAGTTTTTACAGCTCTCAAAGCTTTTCTTCTAGTTGATTTCCAGTTTTATTGCATTTTGGTCAGAAAAGATACTAACTCAACATGAATTTTAAAAAAAATTAAAAATTTTCAATTTTAAAAAAATTATTTGAACCTTGTTTTATGTCCTATTGCACAGTCACCTGATGATCCCTGGAAAATGTTCTACATGTTTATGATAAAAATGTATGTTTGGGAGCTGTTGGATGAGATGCTCTATAACTGTCTGCTGGGTCATCTGTGGTACAATCAACTCTGTAATTTCTTTATAAATTTTCTGGCTGTTTGATATGTCCATTATCGAAAGTAGCATTTTAAAACCTTGATTATTTTCATTTTTGAGTCTATCTCTTTCTTTACGCCTCTTAATACTTATGTTACATATTTGGATGACATGAATTTCTATTTCCTGTTATTGAATAGGCCCACTTATCAGTGTATGGTGACCTTTATTGTTTCTGTGTTCTTGGTTTTAGCATCTTTTTTATCTTGTGTATTTATGGATGCTTCTGCTTTTGGTTTTAGATTCCCCTTACATGAAGTAGCTTCCCCATTCTTCCTTCACCAACAACTTCTGTGTACTTAGAGGTAAAATGAATCTCTTGTCATGGACAAGTAGTTGGGTTCAGATGCTGTTTTGCTTTGCTTTGTTTCCTATCCATTCACCTCATTTCTTTTAATTTGAGAATTTTGTCTGCTGACATTCTGGGTAATTATTTACTGTCAAGGACTTACTACAAGCCATTGTGTAACTAGTTTTTGACTTTTCTTGTAGTTCCTTTAATTATTTCAGTCTTCCTTGGCAGTTAAATAAATTCTTTTAGAACTGTCTTCTGATACTTATTACTTTTGTTTGTTTATAGAGACTTTTATCACCACAAGACTTACTTAAAGCATTCTTTGACTACATCAGGCTATTAAGTAATATTAGAACCTTGAGATGATCACAAGAGAAAGAACAGAGAAAATATATTCAATAAAGTCTGCAGTTATATTTCATCCTCTCCCACATGGTCAGTTTTTGATATTTTACCATCTGTATTGCATATCACTTAACATATTAATATGATTATTTTAATTTTTTAGTCTTTATATGAAAGGCACATAGCATCGTATGTGCCATGCTTGGAATATTAGAACACTATTTATCTGTATAATTACTCTTACCAATAGATTTTATAGACTCGTCATGGTTATTTTACTCATTAATATATTTTTCTTCTAGTTAGACGAACTTCCTCTAGCATGTCTTGAAGAACGTGTTATGGTGCTGTATTTGGCCAACTTTCATTTGCTTGGCAAAGTCTTTATTACACCCTTATTTTTAAAGGATAGATATAATATCACTGGCTGCAGTATTCTCAGTTGACATGTTTTGTTTGTGCATTACTGTGAAAATCTTCTATCACTCTCTTCTTAGCTAGAGGCTTTCTGCTCATCATTTGACTTTCATAGAAACTGAGGCACTCCTTGTGTGCCCTTATTTCTTTTCTCCTGAAGCCTCAAGACTCTTCTCTTTATCACTCAGTCTGAGGGTTTGTTGATAAAGAGCCTTGAGATAGTCTTACACTAAATTTGAGGAGAAAGCTTTGACTGATCTGTGCCTGAATATTCCCATCCTTCTCATTTCATTCATTTAAATAAATGTCCTAGCCTTTGGTATTCTCAAGCCCTTTTGAACCCTAATAACCATAGCCTCTTTTATACTATTTTAACATTCTGATCTTTCTTCATTCCTTCCCATTCTTTCTCATTCTCCACCTATGTGTCTTCAGCAATCCTGCCTTGGAGTCCATGGATTCTTCTGTTTGATGTCTTCTGCTATTGGTTTCTACCATGTATCTACACTAGCCTTTTACTCATTCCCCTACCCTCTATAATATGGTGATATTTTATTTGTAATGAAATGTGATTTTAATTGTATGTTAATAAATAAAGTTGCCCCGGGGTCAGAGCTATTAGAGCCATAGCAAAGGCTGGGAGGTGGTGACGCACACCTTTAATCCCATCACTTGGTAGGCAGAGCTAGGTAGATCTCTGTGTGTTCAAGGATACAGCCAGCATTGGAGACACATGCCTTTAATCTCAATACCAACCATAGACCTGGAGGTCTGTACAGACAGGCAGTGACAAGGCAGTCATGTGGTTGGGTTTACAACCAACGAGAAGGCAGAACAGAAAGTCTATATAAAGACAAACAGACAGGATGTAGGTCTCTTTTCAGAGAGGTCTCTTGGCTGAAGAGGCTAGCTGCAGCAGACGGGTAAGGCTCTTAGCTCTGATCTCTTGGCTTTCTTCTTTGCATTGGTTCTGTGTTTCTTATTTAATAAGATGGTTGATTACATCTACACCATAATGTACATCTTTCCTCTGATACTTCTACTCAGGTAGAAGTTGTTGTTTGTTTGTTTTGTTATTTTGTGTCTTAGTTCTATGCTCATCACAATCTGACAACTCACTTTGGAAATTAGCCACTCAAAACTACAACTGTGCTGATGTGCCATTATATTCTGCACTGGCTACTATAAAAAGGCTCAGTCCTGGAACTGAGTTGGAGGCTTTCATTTGCCTGACGTCTCCATGTTCCACCATAGGTCTCTCCTTCCATACCTTTGACTGTCCCAAAATTCTGCACAGAATATGTGGGATCTGAGAAATAATTCCATCTAAAATACCCCAGCATACATGAGATTTTCAATTGTTGCTTGCATCATGCTTATTACTACGGCTACTGGAAGTTCAATGGTCCAGTGCAGATTCAACATCTGGAACGTCTTAAAAAGGTATGAGTAATACAATTCAAAGTTCATCAAGGACTACCAATAAAAGAGTCTGCCACAGTGACTATGATGATAATTATATATTGTTAAAGAAAGTTAATAGTTTTCATGAATTATCCTTACTAGGTAATTATGTAAATATCAGTTACTCTCAAATTACTGATACTAATCACAAAGACATCCAAGAGTTCAAAGGCAGTATAAGAAACATAGATGCAGTTCATTTGTTAATTAGAGAATCACATACTGTAACAGTTGAAGAAATACCCTTCTTGTGGAAAAACAGTGAATCACATATAAGAGAAAACACTTTTTCCTTGAAAAAAAAGTGGGCAAAACCTCAGAGAATTCTGATATTGGTCTGATTTAATTGATAGGACTTATGAAAAAATAATTCTTCTCTAATTCTGTTTTCTTTTCTCTGATAACATGATCAGATTGATGAGCACAGGGCTCACTTCCAGCTCCACAGTTTTATGTACTCCTTGCCATTAGTATAAACACTTCAAGTACTTTGCAAGGTTTCAAGGAAGTTAATGTAGGAGACACCACTTTGTCAGTTGTGTTTGCTGTTTTACTTTGAACAGTCTTTGAAATCAGTCTCTATTAAAAACTGAACACTCAAAAGCAAAAGAAATATGACTTGCTTATTAAAGTTATGGGGCTGTTCACAATTGAAAACACTTCTGATCCAAAGTTATCCATTAGTGCATTCCACCATGCTTCCATATATTGATTTGTAGATACGGTGATATACCAGACATGCGCTGCTTAATTACCAAATAGAAGAAAATTCAATAATGAAGAAGTCTTAGTTGCTGTTCTATTGCTGTGAAGAGACATACCACGACCAAGGCAATTCTTACAAAAAGAAAACATTGCTGGAGGGGCAGGAGGAGGGAAGAGGGGGATCTTTGACTGGTGTGTAAAATGAATGAAAAAATTTTCTTAGTGAAAAATAAAGAAACCATTTAATTGGGGGATTGCTAATAGTTTTAGAGTGTTAGTCTGTGATCATCATAGCAGAATCAGACTATATAATTGAGTTGTATATAGCGTAAGAATTATAGTGACTGTCACCATCTGGCTGGACTTTAAGAGAACATTTTTAATATAAATGTAGTATTTGGACTTTTTGTATCTTCTGTCTTCTGTTAGGTTATTTTATACATTGGTGGAAATTATCTGGTTCATTATGACATTTAAGTATATGGGGACCTAAGACAAAAATATCCTTATCTATAGAAAAGTAATATATTATAATGGTTTATTTTCTTAAAAATTCACATCAAATACTTAATAAGGAAATAAAGCTGGTCCTCAAAGTTAGGCCTTAAGGAGGAAAAGGCTGTTAAGTATGTGAGAGCAGCTGAGAATAACAGAGATCCTGAGAAGCTGGTGATGGGAGCAGAGATGGCCATGATATTTAGATGATACTTGATATAATATTTTTTTTTTTTTTTAGTAAACCAAGGACAGGAAGCATGAAAGAATTCTACTTTATTCAGGAGAGGGAAATTAATATTTAATACAACTGACTAACATTTAGAAGAAAGATAATTATTTACTTTTGATCACCATGCCATAGATTCTACCAAGTAATTTGAATAACATTTTTACATGTCTAATCCTTTTCTAACTTTGTGTGTACTCTACACTCTTTCTATTATCATTATCTCTGACAATGCCTCAGTTTATTTAGATGATGGAAGTAGTTTGATGGAGATAAGATAATTGGCTTTGAAAGTCAGTTAGGTCGTTAGAAAGATATGGTCAATATGGATATCTTCATTCTTTTAGAAATAACATAATGAAGAGTAAAATTAACTCCAAACTCATAATATATAAGGTCCTTATAAACGTGTATTTAGACAATATCCTAAAAATGCATTTTTTATGATAAAAGTACAGTGTGTATTGTAGGGTGTACATATGAGTGCAGATACTTTTAGGGGCCAAATGATAGCTTCAAAACACCTGGTACTGTTGTTCTAAGTGGTTTTGAGATACTCAAATATGGATGCTGGGAACTGAACTCAGATCTTCTGCAAGAGCAGATAGCACTCATTTTTGTAATATTGTTTAATTCTTTGAGAATTTCATACTATATATTTTGAGAATATTCTGCTTCTCCTGTATCCTCCACCTCAACTCTACCTCTCATCCTCTCCCACCCAATTTTGTGATTACTTTTTTTTCTTTCTTAACCACTTAGCAACTCCTCCAGCCCCATAAGTACATTCTTTTTCAAAAAATATTCTGTGTATATGTCTGAGTTCTAAAGTCAAACAGTTACAGACATTGAAACCTGTCCTAAGATAAGTAATACAAACATTACTAGATTTATGATCAATCACACAATCATCCTTGTTAGGACTCAATTGGCCATTTGCCAAAATAGGTATTATTTTTCTTTCTATCAACCATCAAAGTATATTGAGTAAATAAAAATTACTTGTTTAAACATTCACAAGTAAAATTACATATTCAAAATAGATTAATATTTTAAGATAAACAACAAAAGCAAAACAAAACAAGACAAAAGCTATTTTCACCTAACTGACTATATTTCATTCTACTTTTAGGTGCCTATATAGCAACACTATTAGGGCCAGTTATGTGGCTCACTGGGTAAAAGTATTTACTGCCAATACCTGAAGACCTAAGTTTGATTCCTGGCGTCTACCCAGCAAAAGGAGAGACTTTATTCTTTCAGGTTGTCCCTGACCTTCACTCAGGTATTGTAGTGTATACACATACCCACAGAAGCATATATATAAAAAAAAATTTAGAAACAATGTTTACTGAAGATATGAAAGCATTGAAACCTGTTATGTTGTGGGAGTACAGAGCATCAAAACAAAATGTCTTTGAGCATGAGAATCTAAAATCCTGCTGTCCCTCATGCTACCTCTGCTTCTCATCCTTCTCTCCTCTTTTCCTTTTCTCTCTGTCTCTGTCTCTCTCTCAGTCTCTCTCTCTCTCTCTCTCTCTCTCTCTCTCTCTCTCTTCTCTCTCTCTCTCTCTCTCTTTCTCTCTCTCTCTCTCTCTCCACCTCTGCCTTTCACCTGCCCACCTGCCGGGAACACTTCCTCCCTTTTTTCCAGCGGCCTTTTCATCCTGGCAACTAGCTAAACGCAAAGCAATTCCAAGCTATGTAGACTAGAAAGAGAAGTTTACTGCATAAGAATGAAATAATTAGAGATTCCTTTGAGAATTTATATGTAAGTACTATGTACAGTTCTTAAGTGAGTTTTATCCACTGAAGAATTACTTTAACTAAGTTCCCTTTCATTACTTCTCTTATTAGATTTTGTACTTCGTTAGGGGACATGTGAATAAGTGGTGCTGTTGCTTTATTAATGATGATGATCATTTCAGTATTAAAACATTATCATGACATTGAGACGTCTAACTCAAAAGCACACAACCTGCTATTTGCAAAACCACTGAAAGCTTATGGTATCTGGTGATTTCATGGACTGTCTTATTTCCAAAAATAAAATCAGAGATTTGTTTGAGAATAAACAATTTTATAAGAGAAAAAAAAAAAACTTTTGCAAAGAAAGCTTTTATCTGAGGATTTAATGAGAAACAACCTTTTTAACCTTAAAAGTGGGCTCATGCTGCTTTGTCAAGATATGATTCATGCTCAACTTGTGATTCCAAATTTCTTCTAAGTTTAGTATTATTTATTGCTAGTCAACTACAGATGAGAAAAACAATTTGAAAATTTTGAACCATTAGACTCAACTCCTATCACAATGCAAAATGCCTGCCAATTCCAATCATATCTGAATTAGGTCATTCTTAACCTCTGCTTTTAATGACAGACTATCTTCATTTGACTTCCTATCAAAATGGTCATGTCTAGTAGTTTACATACCTTAATTTGATTTTAGACTAAATAAATAAGCTATAAAATAATCCCAACTTGAAACTTTATGTTAGAGTCACTGCATTAAATGAAATATTCATTACATTTGCATTCAGTAAAATTACAATCACTAAGAAAGAGGAAAAAAACTGTCAGTAAATCACAGCAATGTGACCACAAATTAAAGCTTGGAAACCTAATTTTTGCAAATAAATTGACTTCTGTGGAGGCACTTTTAATTTCATCAGAACTAAAAGAGGAAAACAAATATTATTCAGTATGTTAGACTTAAACCAGCAATTCTCAACCTTCCTAGTGCTGTGACCCTTTAATACAGTTCCTCATGTTGTGGTGACCCCCAACCGTAAAAATCATTTTTGTTGCTACTTCATAATTGTAATTTTGCTGCTGTTGTGAATCATAAAGTAAATATCTGCATTTTCTGATGGTCTTAGGCGACCCCTGTAAAAGGGCCGGGGTCACGACCCATCAGTTGAGAAACACTGACATCAATTGTGTGAAAATAAGCTGTTAGGGTTTTGCAAATTAGTGCAGTTTGATTCCGCTGACCGCCTTAACTGATTCTGCATGAAAGGAGTCCAGCATACTCATGCATGGAGACAGAGAACCTGCGAATAATACACCAAATGTGACAAGCACACAGGTCAACCTCGCTGGTGAAGTCTGTTACCTACAGTCTCTAAGCCTCACATCTGTAGTCTTTGCAAAGGGAACAATGCATATTTCACAGAACTATTAAAAATGTTCAGATATTCTGCTGCATTCTCTGAAAGTTGAAATGCTCTGATTTGATCTCTCCTCATTTCTTTCTGTCTTAATGCCAACCCCCTACCTACCGCACTGGGAATTTGGGTAAACATGTTTTTGTTTTAGATTAAATATTATCATAAATCAAGTAAGTATAGGCTGGACAGACTCCCCAGGGGAGACCTTGCCTTGGAGGAGACAGGAATCGGGGTGGATTGCGGGGGAGTGCTGGGGGGTGGAAGGAGGGAGGACAGGGGAATCTGTGGCTGATATGTAAAATTAAATTAATTATAAAATAAAAATATATAAAAAATAAAAAAGAATTGTAAATTATATCCTTTTTATGTTGTTCTGTATAGGTCTTACGAAAGAGCACGAGTTCATGGGTTTACAAAGTATGTATTTCTGTGTCTATTATATATTAGGCATATCATAAAAAATGTTTTAAGAAACCCAGGCAACACTCAAATCCAAAAACTCACAAGCATGCTGGGTTGTTTACAGGTGTAAGGGTAGATGTCCAGTTTATTGACTGATCTGAAATTTAACTCATTCTGAAGGAAAACAATAGCACTGTATCTTTTTTCCATGTAAAAATAAATGTATAAGAATAGACTAAAGGTTAGAAAAAATAGAATTATATTGTGTGAGAGTCATGCACTGTATAACTAATTAAAGAGATGAAATTCTTATTTATTTATATTTATTTTGATTCTTTTAAGAAAGAGTTTCAATATGTAGTCTTGGCTGGCCTGGAACTCATTGTATAGACCATGCTGGCCTTGAACTCAGATATCCACTAGCCTCTGCCTACCAAACACTGTGATGAAATGCATGTGCCACTGCAGCTAGCCTAAAGATGTGCTTGAAATTGCAAGGACAACTACCGAAGATCATTTTTAAAGTTATGTAAATGGAAAATAGCAGAAATAAACTGATGTTTAAAGAATGAGTTACAAATCTTAAGAAAGGAAGAAAGAAGACAATATATCTAGCACAGTGATGAATTTAATCATTCACATTAATATTGAAATCAAATGTACAAGTATCAAATATCAACTTAAAGCAGAGTTTTTATTGGAATTTTAATAAATCATGTGCCAATTTTATGTTGATTACAAGAAATCCTTTTTTTCTTTTTCTAAAGAAGCAAGATCCTTTTATTTAGAGAAAAGAGACAGTACATACTAAAGGGAGATACCCTGTGTGTGGTGATACTTTATTTGTGCTGAAATGTGATATTTTATTTGTATGTTAATAAATAAAATTTGCCTGGAGATCAGAGGTCATAGTCAGCCATAAACAGAAGTCAGGCAGTGGTAGCACATGCCCTTAATCCGATCACATGACAGGCAGAGTTTCTGTGTGGTCAAGGACACAGTCAAGTGTGGTGACACATGCCTTTAATCCCAGTACCAACCACAGAGACCTGGATACAGGCAGTGACAAGGAAGTGATGTGGCTGAGCTTAGAACCAATGAAAAGGCAGAACAGGAAGGCAGTAAAGGCACAGGTTAGATAGGAAGAGGCTCTCTTGGGAAGCTATGGAGAGGTGGTAAGCTAAGGTTACTTGGCGGCTATTGCTCTGATCTCTACAGCTTGCAGCTCTGTATTTGGCTCTGTGTTTCTTATTTAATAAGACTGTTTAGAAATTCATCTACACCTGTGAAGATTAACAGAGGGCACTTGAGTGAGAATACGCAAGAGCCCCTGTTATGATTTGGAGCTTCCATTTATGGAGTTCAAGCAAAAGAACTAGTTACTCAGAAGAGTAGTTTGAGCAAGTCTCTATTTTGATTGACAGGTTATTTTATACAATTATTTTTCCATTTCTGTAATGAAACTAATTTTAATCACATGCATGCACAATTAAGCATAGGCATGACAGTTAATAGGGGATTTCCCCCACTAAGGCTACTGAAGCACAAAGTTTTGCCCTGCTGTGCATGCATTCGAAGCCAGCTCAGGCCAAATCAGCACATCTAGTCTTCATGAGTGATTGATCCATTCATTTTCTTGATTGTGGTTAAGGTTGTGGTTGTTTATGTGTTAAATATTGAAGAACTGGCATTCTACATATGTATGACATATTACATGTAGTTGTTCTCCAAAAAAATCTTATATAATCTTATCTAAGGGTTTCATCTAAAATTAAGACATAACAAGGACATTAAAAAATTTAAGTGATCAACAGACAGTGTTGTGATTTTATCATTGGGTTCAGTTTGCAACTTATATGAATTCTTCCTCAAGAAGCTTCTAAGAATACATTTAGATAGATCCTGGGAGAGGAAAATTAGTCGGCACTTTTAAGGGGTAATGGCTAATGAATACAGAACTAGAGCTATGGTGGTTTTTGTCTAATTTCCCTGTGCACCTAACTTAGGTTCATAATTTTCACCTCTGAAGACTCTATATCCGTATCTAAAAAATAAAGGGATGGATATATCTCAAATACCCATTTGAAACATGAATAATGAATAATTCTTTGGAAATAAATAGTTATGTTCCTTTGCTCTGTCAACCACGGTCTTAGTTGTTATGAATACGAAGATAAAACCATTCTCAGAGGAGGTCAAGTGTATGGGAAAAAGCAAATCAGTATAATCCACATTTTCAGTGATGATAGACATCAGCACAGGGCACTTTGGAGATAGAGGATGCTTTAGGAATTTATAATTGGATTTAGCCAACTATTGCAAGAAAGCAAGTTAACCACTCAGTGTCTCCCAACTGAAGGTTAAAGATTAAGGATAACATTGTCAAAACCAAAAGGAGAAATTAAGTTTGTGGACCAGAATATTAGAGATTTGATCTCTTACTCCTTTCAGAAATGACTATGTCCTGGGAATAATCTCACAAAGAAAATTACAACCTTCTGATAATTCATGGAATCTTAGTTTAAAGTTTTCTTTATTCCTAGTTATATGAAAAATTGCTTTACCATTGTCTGGCCTATCTACTTAGCAAACCACTTTTAAGCAAGGTGGTCTTTTGGCAACCTCTGCAGTTAACTTTTAGCTGTTTATAAATAAAAACTCTTGCCATGCAATGCTGTCTTAACAGCTTGATCTCCACATCACTTTTTCATCTTTAAGTTTGTAATTATCCTTGCCTTTGTATATTGGATGTTTATCAATTTTAAGAAGAAAGGATATCTCATATTTGACTATTAGTATAAGGACATGCTTAATCTTGGCTTCTAGATCTCCATGGGAACAAAATTAGTGTTCCCATAACTCTAGACATAGAAAAAAAATAGTTTCCATGGCAATACAAAGGTGATGTAAACAGAGATGCCCTTGAAGATTTTGACATCTGCAAACACAGACAATTCTGTGTCCTCTTTGATCCATAAGATATTCTGAATTTAAACTGAAGTGTAAATTGATGATTTATTTAGACAGGGTTTTGTATCTTCTGTGAATTTGAAAATTTCATACAGTAATAAAGTATGTATATAAAATTTTGGAAATTTTTGAATTGTAGTGATTGGGGGTTCAAGGCTCAGTAGTGATGAGAGGATTCAGTTAGTCATGTTGGAAATAGTCATTGACTTTGAACTCTAGGAAAACTCTTAACTGACATTTTTCAAATTCGAATTATTCATTGTTATTAAATAATTTCTATGTGCAATTTTTATTTAACAGTAACTTTCTGTAGGTCCAAAAAAATCTATATCCAATTTGTCAATACTGATATTGTTGCAATGTGGTAGAAGCATTCATCCCTTTCCTTACAGTCTTAAGCTTGGGTGGGGCTAAAAAATAGTACTTGTTTACTTCAGTTAAAGCAATATGCTTAATTGACGATAATAGCCATACTACACGTTTAGCATGATTCAACAAAAAAAAAGTGGCATACAGAATAAAACAGATTAGGATTCTATTCTAATTTTTAAAGAACTAAGATATTATAGAAAATATATTGAATTTATATTATATTATATATTATATGGCAGGTATTGTATGCAAATCTGGAAATGCATAGTCTCTTCTCTTGTCAAAGTCAATTGAGCATTTACACAAAGAAGAAATAAATACAATTGAGAGTTGTAAATAAATATAGGAGCAGTTGAGAAGAGGCCAGGTGAATATACCACCTGCAAAGGCTCTTAAAGGTAAGGAGTGATGGAGGAGATGGAAGAAAGGGACTGCTATGCAAAGCACCAGGGTTGTGTGAGGTACTGCAGTGCATTTGAAAACCATTGAAATGAAGACAGAAACATAAATTGAATAGATTTATTTGTCATAACTGGATGGACGAGATCAAATGTGGAAATGCTAGAGAATCAAATGGATATTAAACAAGGCTGTGATGAGCTCTCTCAGTTGTGCCCAGGATTTGAGCAAATTAGCATGAGAGATGAGTATTCTTAAAGGTAGTTTGTTGAAGTGCTGTAGGGAGAGTTTGGAAGCCTGTGAGACAGTAGGCAGAAACACTAATTAGGAGTTCTTTAAGAGTTGAACTTTTTGTCGGACTTTCTTTGGACCACCAGTCCCCAAATAATGGCACAGAGACTTATTAATTATGAAATCTTGGCCATAGGTTAGACTTGTTCTCTACTAGTTCTTATAACTTAAATTAACCAGTTTCTAATAATCTACGTTCTGCCATGTAGCTCTTTACCTTTCCTTCATTCCGTATATTTGACACCTTCCATGTCTCAATGGCTTCTCCAACTCCCTCCTTACCAGATTCTATCCCAGAGTTCCTGTCTCTTCCCAGAAGTCCTGCCTAACCTCTCCTGCCCAGCTATTGGCCATTCAGCTCTTTTATTAAAGCAATCAGAATAAGAAAATGAAACATTTTCACACAGTGTGATCAAACATCCTCCAATACTCTTTAATATGGAGAATTCATTCATGTGAGTGAATTCAGGATGTGGGAAAGAAAAATGTAGAAACCATAGCCTATGAGAGAACTTTAGAGCTCACACACATTTTGTATCAATTTATTACTTTAAGGCAAAGACGGTGAAATAGTTAGGGTCATATAAGCCACATTTAGTCCTATGTCATTAATGTACTCTATGTGTAAAATGACTAAATGTAAATATCTTTGGAGAGAGAAGCTAACTTGGGATCCAATCTACTGTAGTCCCTACCACCCTCTATTAGATTATTTCATATACTGAAGTTATTTGCCATCATGACCATGTTGAACAGAACCATTTAAGTTCATAATCATTTATTTAACATGTTCCTAAAATGTCATTTTGATTGTCAGACATTTCTGTCAGTGTCCTCTTGATTTTTTCTTTTTTTTTATTTTTTTCATTAGCATATAAGTTTTGCTGATCTAAAGTAAATTCAATAAGGCTTTGGATTTTATTATACATGCTTTAAAATACTTGATTTATAAATATTATTTTGCTGGGCCAATACATTTAAAATGATGATAAATTATATCCCATGAGAATAGATATTTATTATTATAAATATGAAATAGACTTCTATATAATAAAATATGTCCTTTGGCATATATTTTTATTTTCTTAGATAATTTTCATTGATGAAATAATATCACAGTGAATCAAATACTCTGTTTCTATATATTATATTATTTTCATATTTCTTTTCATAGGTAATAATTGTCTTGGTACATTTTACTTCTTTCAAATGAATATATAAGGTATATTTAGTCCTTTATATTTATTTCATGGTAATAATATATAGTTAAAACATAAAAAAGATATCAAAATAAACATATCTATGCTTATTTAAGTTGGTCACTGATAATAAATATAGTAATGGCACATAGATAAACAAGGCATTCCTTGAAGGACATATCCCAAACTGAGAACCGTATTTCTTGTAAAAGGAACAAAGATTTCATTGAAAATAATAATCAAGTGACTTGTTTGTCTTACATAAAGCTGTATTTAATAAGATAAATGGATTTATACATTAATTTGTGCAGTTCAAATTTAATAAAATTGTTTATAAAATGTTAAAGGTTTGGGGGAGGATGATAGAATTATTTTATATCTTGGTTTTAGTTATGGCCATAAAACTGTGTGTGTCAAACGTAAATAACTGAATGTTAGAACAGGTGAATGTTACTAAACATAAATCACAAAATAAAACATATAAATAATATTTTAAGATTAAAAATTAGAAGCTGTAGAATGTTATAAATTGTATTTTAAGACGGTGTATTTAACTATAAAATTGTTATAAAATATATTATAATATATTTACCAAAATAGTCTTTCATCATGTTACCATAGACCACATGGCAGAAAAACAGAGCAACATTTCTTTCTTGGGTGTTCTTTTCCTGGCATGCAGTGATCCTGCATTCAGACCTCCATACAACTTCTGAGAATAGACTGTCATGAGAATAAAAGCATGTGGCTGAGCATATTTCAGTCAATCTACTGCACCAAAGAAGTACTCATTGTCTTATGTTGTTCCTCTCGTGCTATGAGCCTAAAATTAAAACAAAAATAAAGATCTTAACAATTTGTCTGTATAATGACAGCTGCTGATTTTGTGAATGGGGACATAATGAGTTTGTCAGTTGCCTTGGGAAGAAACCAACCTTGTGATAAGTACAGGACATAACTAAAGCATCTTGGATGCCCCTAAGGGATACAGTCAAATTCTCTACTCAAGTGCCACTGCTAGGCTTTATACATCACTCTGGTGAGCAGCTTGCCTATATACCAATGGTGTTGGCATACGATCTCTAGCGGTGCAGACTCAACCTGGGAGCATTGGCACACCAGTAGCCAGAAATACTGATGAGTCATTTTAATTAAAATGCAACATCTAGGAAGAAAGGGTGTGAGTTTAGATGAGTATTACAGGTTTCTAACCCCTTAAAGGGACAATCCTAAGATGCATTTGACTTAGAAAATTTGTTTGGTTGTCCCCAGAAGAACTGACCATGATTGTTCTTGAATTAACAGCTCAAGCAGGCATCTAATTTTATATGTTCTTGCTTTTCTAGTCCATGGCTCTACTCCCTCAGCATGCATCTATTACTGTCATCCTCCTTAGGAAATCAGTTCAAAGAAAAGCAGAAGCCAGAGAAGGAAGTGACTACAGGAGATTCTTCCTTTTTCCCAGTAATAGGATCCTCACTGGTGCAAGCAACACTAAGAATTGGTCCTTTTTGGACCAGTGGAGAGATACATTTGTTAATCATTTGTCATTTAAGTTCTACTGGAAGTCAAACATGAGTATTGGTATTTATTAGGTACTAGCAAAATTAGCAGCTGTGGGAAAGAGGGCAGAGATTAGGTGAACAGAAACTAGGAAGTCATAAATTTCACAAGGGTCTGAAATTTGGGCTCCTTCCCATTTGACCTCAGCTTGGAAGTAAGGCCTGCACCATTATTATATTGCTTCATTTACCAGTAATTCCAATACAAACTGTTGGTGTAAGGGCCATGAACCTGCACAAAGTAACTTTTGCACCTGAGGGCAGTTCCTGTGAGTAATCATTAAGGCTGGTCACAACATCCTCACAGAGGCAGGGATCCCATTGGTACAAAGTGACACCCACTACTTCTCATCTGCTTCTTCACGTGGATTCCAGTAACAACCCCACACTCCTATCCCTGAAATTGAGACAGGTCTCATGGCTACAAATGACACAAATACTCTCTTTCTACACATTCTAAATCCCCTTCATTTGCTGTATTTTGCTGTTCTAGCTGACAACAATGTGGTGTAATCTATAATGCTCTGCTGAGAGCTGAGAGTCCTCAGTTCCCTCTCCAGATGTTAAAACTTTAAAATTGAGCAGATCAGTACAAGGAGATATCCAAATGTTTCTCCCTGCTGCTGTCCCAAATGAAACCCTGCTCTTTTGGGTAAAACAGAAGCCAAGCTTTCCCTTGAGGGTCACAGTCAGCTGTCTCCAGCAGTATGGGGACATTTGCTTTTCCTGCTATTCCCTTGTCACAAAGAACCTAAAATGTAAAGGAATCAGCTGAAAACTAAAGTTCAGTGAGACTCTTATTTTGTCCTCATTGTCTCATTTAAGAGAAAATACTTTTAAACCTATAAAGTTCAGACTTGGACCAGCCGGTGACTCAGCAGGTAAAGTCACTTGAGGCCAAACCTGGCAACCTATGTTGGCTCCTTGGATCCACACAGTAGAAGAAGAGCACCAAATCCAACAAGTCATTCTCTATCATCCACAGACTTTCCACAGTACAGTGTGTTCACGATCTTTCCACCTGTGATACACAAAATAATAAGTAAATAAAAGTCAAAAAGCAGTTCAGACTTTCACAACTATGTATTCATAGGTAGATATGAAAGCTAGATATATACACATACCTATGTACACACACATAAAAAGAATAAATGTATAAGCATAGATTTTTTTAGGCCTATATGGCTTTATAAATATGTAATATGTATAAAACACACACATACATAACACACACACATATTTCTGCACCATTATTATATTGCTTCATTTACCAGTAATTCCAATACAAACTGTACAAACTATATACAGGTATATATACAAATATATATACCTGTATATAGTTCATACTTTTTGCTGGGATGAACTATAAAGAATGGCATCCTTGTACCAATGTGCAAACCAAACAATAAGATTTTACTTTTAGTCAATAAACTTAAGCTACAAGGAAGCATGGCATCTTGGAGAAATGGCTTATTATAGAATTAAGGCAAGTGAGTATAGCATGAACATTTAAAATAAGAATGTAACATGTTACACCAGAGAGTAAGCAAAAGCTGGAAGTGTGGTCATTTACATATATTTACATAAATATATTATTTTTGTCTATATAGAAGAAAAATATCTTTAGAATAGAACACCAGCTAATAAATATGAAAGAAATTGTTAAACAGATGATTTAGCAACAATCACAGTGGTCATCAACATAAATGAAAATCATCAATGGCCATAAACGCTGGTTGGTAGGAGCTTGATAAAAAATAAAGTATTGCTATAATTAAATCTCTGAAAGAAAGCAACCATAGCAGAGCATGGTAGATAATGCTGAGAGAGAACACTGACTGAAAGATCACTCTTGAATTGTCCAAATTCCCCAGCAGTCTCTTCCGATCAAGCAAAACAGCTAAAAGTTAATTTACAGCTTATAAATCTTCCAGAGACTACCTTTACCATGTGATTAATTTGAATAAAATCAGCAATGTGACATTATCATAGCATGTTTCTGAAGGAGTAACCAGAATATATGTCCTGTGCCTGGCCATATGAAAGCATCAGACAGTTCCATGCTGAGGGTCCTATAGCACAAGATGGAGAGCTTGTTCTAAGACATACACAGAGAAGAGGGATAGATAATGGCTGATAAGCTTCAAGGAATCTGGTGAAAACTGGTAGCTAATTCAGGACATGCTCTTGATGGCTTACTGGACCCAAAGATGACAGTAGCATTGTTAGAAAGGCAGGATCTATTGTTTAGTTAGTGATAACATCAGTGGGAATTCTCTGAATAAGATGTGGACCATGAATAAAGTGTCTTTGATTTTGCAGTACATAGAAGAACATGTAGACTTACCAGATACTCTTTTAGGGCGAAAAAAAAGGCTTACACACAGAGAAAATGAGAAGGCAACAAGACAAATGTGCCACAGCCACCACCCATGCTTGTGGGTGTTTCAGAAGATAAGGAAGTTCCCGTTATTCTCCCCTGCCTGTACCTTTTCTATACATTTTCAATTATTTCAAAATTACAGAGATAAAGTTTAATAAGCACATTTTACATAATATTTATTATATTGTGACAGATGAGTCCTGTCCTTTGAACCTCAAAGTTCAACATACAAAGACATTGGTCTAATTTTGAGGCTGTGACAACCCTGAAGAGATGCAAAAAGATCAGTCTGTTACTGTTGACAAGTAAGTACCCCAGGCTTTGACTAAGCCAATGTGGCTACCATCTATTCGCTGACACTCACTGCAAAGTGTATAAATAAGAAAAGGGGGAAAGCTGTAATGCAAAACCAACCAAAAATAATCTCATAGACTTCCAGCTTTGCTTGAAAGCAAAACATTTTCCATTTTAAGGTTACTCTACTTAACTAATTTCCTCTGTGCTTTTCTCAAAAACCATTTTGTTTTCTTTCTTTTCCATTTTCCTCCTTGGCAAATGTTTTACAACATTCTGTGAGAAAGAGTTTTGTAGTGTACATTTATAGTTGTGAAATAGCTTTTCTTAATCCTTTTGTTTACTCCCCCAAATGAGTCACTGATGTTTCCCAACTGCTCTTGAGAAAAGCTGCCTATGACTTGTTAATATCATGTTGTCTTTTCCTGGAAGCCAGAAATTGAGCAAACCAGAAAAAGTCCAACTGGAATTGAACCAATGTATCTTTCAAACTAACATACATTCACTGATTTATGTAAGAATATTGTGTATTTCTATTTGTCTCCTGGAAGTTTGTATAATTCTTACTGAAGAAAGTAAAATCTTCCCAGACTCTCTTGTCACCTCTACCAATGATTTTTTTAAAAAAAAAAATAGATTTAAAAGCAAAATAAGTGTTTGACTTAAACCTTCCCCAATCAACATTTTACTCATTGTTATTTTAAGATATTTTGTTTCAGTCTACCTCTTCTTGGTAATATGTGCCTTTGACAAGTTTCTTGATAATTAGTTTACAGTTGTCATTGATTCCTATTAAGTTATTCAAGTTCTTTATTAATGGCATCTGAATCCTAACATCTGGCTTCCTTAACCCTCTCTGACCTCAGCCTTCTTTTTTTTCTTTTACCAGCTAGCAAGGAAAATCAGATATTCTAGTTCATACTGGTCAATAGTTTTTTGTTTTGTTTTGTTTGTTGTTTGTTGGTTGGTTTGTTGTTTGTCAATTCCAGGTGCTATCTGCTAAACAAGGTGAAGAGCTAGTATGGTGATATTTTATTTGTGCTGAAATGTGATTTTATTTGTACGTTAATAAAGTGGCCTGGAGATCAGAGCTAAGAGCAAGCCGTTTAGCAGAAGTCCAGCGATGATGGCACATGCCCTTAATCTGATCACATGGCAGGTAGAATCTCTGTGTGTTCAAGGACACAGCCAAGAAGTGACCTGAACCTTTAATCTCAGGATGAACCATAGAGACCTGGACGTCTGCATAGACAGGCAGTGATGAGGAAGTCATGTGGTTGGTTTTAGAACCAATGAGAAGGCAGAACAGAAAGGCAATAAAAAGACAGGTACACAGGAAGAAGGTCTCTCTCTCAGGGGAAGGAAGGCAGCGAGTAGTAAGATAAGGTGGTCTTAGCTCTTAGTTACTGCTCAATCTCTGGGCTTTTAACTCCTTATTTGGCTCTGTGTTTCTTATTTAATAAGACTGTTTAGAAATACATATACAAGCTGGGAAGACAGCTCAGTTACTAAAGAACTTACCACACAAACATAAGGACCTGAGTTCAATCCTTAGAGCCAGCCCACTTGAAGAAGTCAGACTCAAGGATACTTACTTGCAATCCCAACATTAGGGAGTCAGAGACAAGTGAATTACCAAGATGTGCTGCCCAATTAGGCTACCCTCCATTGCAAGCTCCAGGCCAGGTCCTTCCTCAAAAAACAAAAAAACGAAGTATAAAACTTCAGGAACAACAACCCCACGCTGTGCTCTGATCCCACATTTACTTACACATACACATAAACATGTACACAGACCTAAGAGTACACACACAGAACCAGAAGAAAGTGCGGAGGAAGAGAAAACAGAAAAAATAAAGAACTATCCTCTTTGCCCTGCATGATGCTGTAGATCTATGCCCTTCTTGATTTCTTAGGCTTTTTTTTTTTTTTTTTTTTTTTTTTTTTTTTTTTTTTTTTTTTTTTTACTGTGTGTTATTTTTAAAAGTTATAGAGAGTTCACAGGTAGGAACAAACAATGCTGTGTATTGAGAAACAGAGACAATAAAAATCTGGTCTGTAATTTTTTACCTGGTAAATTGAATGAGGACCATTTGTGGAAGAATTGACCTAGAAGACACTTGGTATTTGTCTTCAAATAGAACACAGATATTCTGAAGGAACAGCAATAAATATCCTTTCTTGCTGAGGCTCTTTAGGGGAACTCTTAAGAGCTTATTGTAGGCTCAATCATCCTATTTTGTTTCATTTTAAAAGAAAATGTATTATCTTCATAAAATATATAGAATACCTATATTATTTTCCGAATTATTCGCCTTAAAATTTGTCCTTGATAAAAAAAACATTGCCTATATAATGTAAGGAAATGTGAGTAAATCTTGGGGCAGGATGCTCTTCCTACCAGAGATAATAGATATTCAAGGGCATATGGAGGCATCACTGGAGTGAACCTTGGGCTCTGTGTCTATATAATAATCTTACAAGGCACTGCTGTCATTCTTCAAAGACTAAAATCAGGTTCTGAGAGGTTAAGTGGCATGCCCTTACTCTTGCTCTCCCTGCCATATCGTTTTTTGCATTTTATATCTGAAGCTGACACCTTTTTACTCATTTTTCAGATTCCAGTTCAAATGCCTCATTGTCACCTGTTCTATGACAGTGCATTGACTACCTCTCTAAACATAGTAGTCTTTAAATTTTCACTCTGATTCCTTCACAGTGTTTATCAATTTGTGTGTGTGTGTGTGTGTGTGTGTGTCTGTCTGTCTGTCTGTCTGTGTCTGTGTGTGTCTGTGTGTCCGTGCGTTCATTCGACATAGGAATGAAGCTTTATTATTATACCTCCCCTGTTGTGGGATATTTGATCCCACTGTGAAACTCTGAAACTGTGTTAATAAAATTAACCTTGGATTAGGGGGCAGATTAACTAGCAACTAGTTAACTAGAATTAGCCATAAAGAGGACAGAGGAGCCAGGAAGATGGATAGAGAGTCACACAGGAAGGAGTAGAGAGGGACTTGGAGTTTTGTGGTCCTTTTGGTTTAGGAAGAGTTGGAGAGACACTTCTCTTGCTGGGTCTCTGGCCACAAAGGGAGGTTAGTTGGTTGCTTCTCAGCTTCTCTGAGCTAGCAGGTTTTCACCCCAACATCTGACTCCCTGAGTCTTTATTGGTAAATAGAACTATAGAGACTTAGTTAAAACCTACATTTGGCAATAGCAGTAGCTAAACCAGCAGAAAAGCAATGCACAACCCCTTCACATCCTTTACATTGCATACATTGTTTTGCATTACAAAATGCTCAGATTTCCAAGCTAATCTTGCTTGGAAGGAGAGAGGACTCAAGAGTATCAGTGCCTGTCTCAACAGACATCCTCTAGTTGCTCTAGAAAGGGCTTGGGTTTTTGGTTTTTTGTTTGTTTGTTTTCTTCATGAACTCCAGGGATCAGATTCTTATACCAGTTTGAACACTTTTTCAAACATCTGACCCATCGGTGAGTGTGGCAAGCTTGAGATCTTAAACTGAAAATAGATTATTTTTTAATTTACTTCATTTTTTGAGATTATAATATAATCACAGCATTTCACCCTTTTTTCCCTTCCTTTCTCCAAACCCTTCCATATACTTCTCTTTACTCTCTCTTTTTTTTTTTTTTTTTTTTTTTTTTTTTTTTTTTTGGATTTTCGAGACAGGGTTTCTCTGTGTAGCTTTGCACCTTTCCTGGGACTCACTTGGTAGCCCAGGCTGGCCTTGAACTCACAGAGATCCACCTGGCTCTGCCTCCCGAGTGCTGGGATTAAAGGCGTGCGCCACCACCGCCCAGCTCTTTACTCTCTTTAAATTGATAGCTACTTTTTTCATTAAATATTGACACATAATATACATCTATATACATATATACTCCTAAATAAATGCAACCTACTCACTCTGTATAATGTTGCTTGTATGTATGTTTTCAGGGCTGACCATTTGGTAGTGGATAACCAATTGGTGTCTTTACTGAGGAGACTATTTCTCCTGCTCTCAGCATTCCTTAGCTGCCTGTACTTCTTTGTGTAGGGTTGAGCCTTCATGGGTTTTCTTCTGTCCACTTTAGCATGTCTATGGTTGTCTTCGTGAACAAGGTCATGTTTAGGCAGTCATGTTGGTGATTCAGAAATTACTAGAAGATACAATCTCACAGAAAACTTTCATTCTCTGGCTCTTACAATCTTTCTGCACTCTCCTCCACAACGTTCCCTCAATCTACATGTGGGAAGTTGTTTTCTAGATGTATTCATTAGGACTGGGCTCCACAGCTCTTCATTGTGGTTGATTATGTTTTTCTGTGATAGTCTCAATCTGTTTTACCGAGTTTTCTTGATAATGGATGAGAACAATACTTACCTCTTGGTTTAAGGACAAGTATTTAGAATATAGTTAGTGATTATGATGGTTTAATAAAGTAGCAGTAGTAAGTTGTCCTAAAACATCCATGATTTCACTAGCCCTGATAGTAGGCTAAGTTTGCAGTACCAGATATGATTTCCCTCCTATTGGATTGGTCTTAGTCCAATTAGAGAGCTGTTGGGTACCACTAAGGTATGTGTGCCACCATTGAGTCTTGAGAGTTATTGTGCCATTGTGGTGGTGGCTGTGCATCATAGTGCATCATAGTTGAGTAGTAGTGCTGGTTGCTTCTCTTCTTTTGAAGCTTGCATGGTGCTTTATGGTACCATAAGAATATGTATTGATCAGGGAGCAGACTTTTCAGGTCACTACCACTCAGGAGCCTCTTTGCTAGACTTCCTAGTTCCATCCATTTACCATCAAAGTTCATAGTTTCATGTTTCTTGACAAATAGTATTCAATAGTATATATGTACCACATTTTTATTATTCATTTGTCAGTTGAAGAACATTTAGATTGTTCTGTTTCTTAGTTATTATGACTAGAGCAGCAATGAACAGATCTTAGAAAATATCTGTGGTGTAAGACATTGAATCCTTTGGATATATTTCACCATAGAGATCATTCAGTTCCTTGGTTAGGCTTAATCCTAGACAGTACCTATTCTTTGAGGCTATTATGAATGTGAGGGTGTCCATGATCTCTGTCTCTGTATGTTTGTTGTTGATGTATAGCAAAGTTATTGTTTTGTGTGAGTTGATTCCGTATCCTGTCATGTTGCTGAAGTCATTGACCATTTCTAGAAGTTTTCTGATAGAACTGTTATGATCTCTATTGTATAATGTATCATTTGCAAATAGGGATAGTTTGACTTCATTTTTTCTCTATCTCCATCCTTTGAAGTTCCTTCTCATGCCTTATTGCTCCAATTAGTACTTCAAACACAGTAAAAATAGAATGGGGATAGTGAACATCCCTGTCTAGTTGCTGACTTCAATGAGATTGCTTCAAGATTTTCTCCATTTAGAGTGTTGTTGACTACTGGTTTATGGTATATAGCATTTATTGTGTTGAGGTATGTTCCTTATAGACCTATATTCTCTAGGACTTCTATCATGAAGATGGGTTGAATTTTGTAAAGGAGTTTTCTGCATCTATTGAACTGATCATGTGATTTTTGTCTTTAAGTCCATTTATGTATTTTATTACATTTATTGGCCTGCATTTTGAGGGATAATCAACTTGATCATGTTGGATAATCTTTTTGATGTATATCTGTATTTTATTTAAAAGTATTTTATTGAGTCCATTTTTATGAGTCCACATTCATTGGGGATATTGGCCTATAGTTTTCTTTGTTGTTTCTTTACCTGGTTTTCATAGAGTAATACTGGCTTCATGGGAAGTTTTAGGAAGTGATTTTTCTGCTACTATATTTTTAATAAGTGTAAGAAAGATTGACTGTTGATCTTCTCAGAGATTCTGATAGAATTCTGCTGTAGATCCATTTGTTCCCATTTCCTGTACCTTTTCTTTTCCCCATAAGGCTTTTAATTGCTATTTCAATCTCTTCATTTGTTATGGGTCTGTTAAGATGCTAGCCTCTTGATTTAATTTTGGTAGTTTGGCTGAATCTAGAAATTCACACATTTCTTTTAGGTTTTCCAGATTAATGGCGTAAAATTCTTTTAAAGTATTCCCTTATAGTATTCTGAATTTCTTTGGTATCTGTTCTAATATTTCCCTGCTGATTTCTGATTCTGTTATTTTGGGTCCTTTCTTTCTTTCTTTGGTGAGTTAGGCCAAGGATCTGTCAACTGTGTTTATCTTGTCAAAGAATCATCTCTAAGATTTGGTAATTCTTTTTCTTTTCTTTGTTTCGTTTCATTAATTTCTGCTCTGCTTTTATTATTTCTTGCCAACAACAGGGTTTGGAATTGTTTGTTCTTGTTTTTCCAAATTTTTGAGTTGTATTATCAAGTCACTTATTTGTGTTATTATATTTTTTTAATGTAGGCATGTAGAACCATACATTTCCCTTATAAAACTGCTTTAAATGTGACTCAGAGGCTTTTTTATGTTGTGTTTTTATTTTCATCTAGTTCTGGGATTTTTTTTATTTCTATCTTGATTTCCCTCTGGACTTTCTCAATAATGAGTTGTTAAAGCTTCATGAGTTTATGTATTTATTGAATTATGATCAGATAAGATACACAAAGTTATTTCAATCTTATTGAATTTTTAAAGATTTGTTTTGTGTCCCAGGATGTGGTTGATTTTAGAGAACCTTATATGTACTGCTGAGTAGAATGTGTCGTCTTTGGTGTTTAGATAGGACATTCTATAGAGATCTCTGTAGCTAAAGTTTTCCTGCCTTGCCCACAGTCAGGACAAATCTTTGTCACCCGCCAGTCCCACAGCCGCTCAGACCCAACCAAGTAAACACAGAGACTTATATTGCTTACAAACTGTATGGCCATGGCAGGCTTCTTGCTAACTGTTCTTATAGCTTAAGTTAATCCATTTCCATAAATCTATACCTTGCCACGTGGCTTGTGGCTTACCGGCGTCTTCACATGCTGCTTATCCTGGTGGCGGCTGGCAGTGACTCCTTCTGCCTTCCTGTTCTTTCTTTTCTCCTCTCTGTTAGTCCCGCCTATACTTCCTGCCTAGCCACGGGCCAATCAGTGTTTTATTTATTGACCAATCAGAGCAACACATTTGCCATACAGAACATCCCACAGCAGATCTCTTAAATATATTTGATGTATGACGTTAATTGATTCTGATGTCTCTGTTATTTTTATTCATATGATGTGTCTTTTTAAAAAAGTAGAGTGTTGAAATCATCTACTCTTTGAGTTGATGTTAATCTGTGTCTATTTATCTAGAAGTCCAATTTTTATGAAATTGGTTGTATCAGAATTTGGTGTATACACACACATACACACACACACACATAGGATGATAATGTCTTCTTGATTAACTATTATCTTGACTAAAATGAAGTTTCCATCTTTATCTCTTTTGTTTATTTTTAGAATAAAGTCAATTTATTCAAATATTAGGATAGAGACACCTGCTTGCTTCCAGGTCCCATTTGATTGGAATACCCTTGTCTATCCTTTTACTATAAGGCAGTGCCTGTCCTTAAAGCTAAGATGTATTTCTTATAGACAATATACAGATGACTCTTGTTTCTTAATCCATTTACTCAGCCTGTGTCTTTTGATTGGATAATTGAGGCCATTGATATTTAATGCTATTATTGAACTGTATGTGTTAATTGTGGTCTTCGTACTGTTTATTTTTAACATTGTTGTTTGTGCTCTCTTCAGTGGTACTTAGTGTGTTAATAATTATGGTTTTGTATTTCTTTCCACTCTCTCTTGGCTGTTCTCATTCTACTCTTCAGCCCCAAATGTTGCTTCATGTAATTTCTTTAGTTTTGGTTTGTTGATAAAAAAAAAAAGGCTGTTTATATATTGTGGAAAGTTTTTCTTTTCCTTAATCTATGGCAGATAGTTTTGCTGAGTATATTAGTATTGGCTGGTAGCCATTGTCTTTTCACACTGGTATAGTCCATGTTTTTCTAACAGATTTTTCTTTTCTTGTTTTCTTTTTTGGCTTTTTTGAGATAGGGTTTCTCTGTGTAGCCCTTGCTGTCCTGGACCTCACTCTGAAACCAGGCCAGCCTCGAACTCAAAGAGATCCACTTGCCTGAACTCAAAGAGATCCACTTGCCTCTTCCTCCTGAGTGCTGAGATTAAAGGTGTATATCACCACCCCCCGGCTTTTGGTTGTTTTCTTTCTTTTTTTTTTTTTTTTTTTTTTTTTTTTTTTTTTTTTTTTGCGGGGTGGGGGGTGTCTTTATATGTGACTTGTTTGTATTTTTGCAGTGAGATCTGGGTGTGTGGACTTCTTTTGTTAGTTCTATGTCTGATATAGACAGAGCAGCTTGGAGGAGTTTGGGCCTAGAGTTTGGAAATGGCTTAGGTGGAAAGAGGGTACTGGGCTGAGGTCCAGGATATAGGTCCTGGTTCAAACCTGGAATATAGAGTAGATCTGGTTGGGTGGCAAATTTAGTTATAAAATGAGAAAGGCCTGTGGGTTGGAGGATAGACAGAGAGGGTCTCAGAATAATCCTAGAGGTATGTTTCACTGCAGGCACTGGTGGCTTTATTAGGCCTAGGCACTGGATGTGGGATCTAGGCTAGATCTGGCAAGTTGTGGAGTGTGAGTTGAGAGAGAGAGTCGTACATAATCACATGGGTGGACCCTGAAGAAGGATATGCATGATCTGGCTGGGTGGCAAGGTTGGATATGGTAGCAAAAAATAAAATTATAGCCAACTATTCATGTGTCGCTTTAAAACTAAGTTTATATGCCTTGAAATTGAGTCATCTGTTGGTACTGTTGCCAGTTAGCATATTTACCAAGTCAAAGGAGTATTTTTATGGAAGTTCATGGTAAAAATGTAAAGACAGAAGCCACAAAAATCATTTTTTTGTTTGTTTTAGAAACATAAACTAATCCAGTCAGTCAAGTGTTGTTGCTTTGATTTCATTATAATCCAGGGAGTGAGGCTACACTAAAACAAAAATCCCTTCTACTCTTTTTGTTCACATAATCACAATAACAAATTTTAAATAAAGATAGTTGAAGCAGTAATGGCTTCCCTTTGTCTCTGCCTTCATCATGTCCTTTACTATAATTTATAAAGGCCCTGGAGCTCTTTTCTCTTAGCAGTTCAAATGAACTTCTGTGTTTATCACTATATGAGATCTCCATGTATTTGTTTTCCTTTTCTTTTGGGTAAAACAACAAACCAGCAGAATCAAGCCTGTCTTAATTCTGCCTGCTTTTTACTCTTACATGTCTCACTGTAAGTCAACTAACTTTCGTATTTTTCTTTTCCATAATAATTTTTGGTATTATTGTTCACATATGGCTCTTCTTTTCTCATAAACTCTGCCAATAGATAAACCTCTCTTGGACTAGGGAAACTTATATTTTACTAAATGAGGTGTAATTTAAACATACATGGGCAAGTCTATGTGTATTATACATCTGAAATTCTTGAGTAAGTTTGAATAAAATTATTCTATTAATTATCAGTTCTTTAATTTCACTGGGTTTTTTTTGGCAACAGTATTGATTTACAGTCTTTGAAACTTTTATATATTCTACCATAATTGCAGCTACAACATTACAATAAATAAAAATAAAATCCATCCAATTGTTGATAGAAAATAAAATTGCATAATAAACTATTGGACCAAAAAAATTAACATTGAGTAGTTTAAAGCATTGCTAATTTTATTTTGACTAAAAAACGAAAGAGAAAATAAGATCTATAGCACTTGATATAGACTGTAAAATAATGATATCCTTATACACAAAAGATACCAAAGCCATAAAGTAGACAAAATCCAGGTTCTTTAGAAGAGATAAAGTATATTCATACAGAAAAACTTAACTTACAAAATAATGCAAAAGAACTAATTGCACAACTCTTATAGTTTGATTAGTTAGGGTGCACTTGACTTTACATGAAGAAAGTCTAACTCAACTTAGAGAAAACAGAAATTTAAGACACAAATCAGGAGTTGATCACCCACAAGAGCAGAAACTCCAGTTTCTCCTTACTTCTTCTCCTAGTTAACTTGATGTCTGCAAACAAGCTTTTCTATGAGGATGCCTGAAAGAAGCAATAAGCTTAAATCTTTTCAGCCTTGGGACACCAGCTCACATTTGCAATATCTGGGAAGTCCTGACAACCTGGAGCATCACTCTCCTTGAAATGACAGTGGACCAGAATAGACTGTTATCATTGGCAGGTATAGAGCTAGGTCATCACTCCCAGTGCCAATTATTATATGCAATAAGGAGTTTCACTTTCAAAATTACCTATTTCCCTTTCAACAAAAATAGCAGTGTCCTAAAAGGAGGTACCTCTTGCTTCTAATGAAATTTTACTAGATTGTCTTGAAACTATTAAGAGACTCTAAATATTTTAGTAATCAGAGATAATCTTAAAGTTCACTCACTGCCTTTGTAAAATTAATACCACAAGAAAGCTAAGAGCCACCATTGGGACTAAAGTTAAATTTCTTTTTTAGTAGGCCCTACACTTTGAACTATTTGATCTGTGGCATTTGGTTCCCTATTCTGATTCTCACAATCTGACACCAGTGGAGAACTAAAGAGCTGTCCACAGAAGTATAACCAAGAGAGAAAAAGAATGAAGCCATACCTATTGATGATACCACTAGTCCTATAAAGCGCTAAAAATTATATGTGAGTGGAATTATTGCTTTATAGTGTGAGTGTGAGTGTGTATGTGCATGCTGTATATTAATAATATTAGAGTTCACTTATGCCAGAAAAATTAACAGACATTTTAAATGTCATGGCCTCTTAGCATCTAAGTGACTTAAATAAATGGATAATGTCCCTCAGTACCTCCATCTGTACCAGAATAGTCAATGTATATTATCATTTTATGACCTATGACTGGAAGCAGTTACTTTAGAAGTGAATAATTTTGAAAGGAAAGAATACATGGGACTGTAAGGACAAATAGTACTCTCAGTCCATGTTAACTAATTGATGTGGCTTTCTTCTCTCAATTTTATGTGCTCTCATTTAACCAGCACTGATTTTCCTGGAGTTTCAAGAAAGCCAGTTATCCCCTTGCTTGCTTCCTGCCCAGAAGGTGATTTGGGAGAATTTTGCAGTGCTCATGGATAGAGGAAAGCCATGGACAGTATGAGAACTCCAGACGAGTACAGGAGCTTAGACCATCTAGTTATTGGGACGTACTAAGGATAAAGACTATGTGGCTTTGTTAATGGTGTCTACTGTCACACTGACCCTTAATAAGAACATCATATATATATATATATATATATATATATATATATATATATATATATATATGTGTGTGTGTGTGTGTGTGTGTGTGTTTTTTGTTTGTTTGTTATAGTCCTCTATAACTCAAATTAGCAGTCCTGTGGATCTCAACTTAACGTTCATTACACAAGATTTCCTTGGGGTTCAAATAGATTTTTGTTTTTGTTTTCTTCTTGCTGCTCTTGTTCTGTGTATGTCTCCTTTATTATTAGGTTTAAATTTGTAACAGATGTTTGACTGAGACCATTTTTTACTTTTGAACTCACTTTGTTCTAGGTGCTTGTTTAGTGTCCTGTATGTTTTCAGGCATTGTTCTGAACACAGAGTATCGATCTTAGCCATTTATACATACCATAGTAATGTTGCATAGGCGGTAACTACCTCTTGAATAAGTTCAGTGAATGAGACAAGGCAAGGCAAGGAAAGAATGAAAGGGGGTATTTATTTAAAAACGGGGGCATCATGATATAGGAACAAAAATATTCTTATAAATATTAGCAGAAAAGCCCACAAACCATGTTACTGGGAAATTACACCAACACATGGTACAAAAGTAAGATATTTTATGAGCAATCTCAGGACCAGAAATAGTGCCTTATTTTATGAGCTCTGGAAAGTTTCCTGTTACTACAGAGAAATGGTGTTTTAATCCCGTGGAAATATTTGAAGAATCGAAGGCCTAGCCTTCACAACCGTAAATTTGGGGTAAAGCAAATGAAGTGCTAGCCTTCCTGTCACACAATAAACATTTTGGTCAACTCTGCTCGGACTGGCAGGGAGAGTTCTTTGTTCATGGAGAATCTTTGATTGCTCCCTTTAGACACTCAGGAATTCTTTTCTGATGTAAATGTCCCCACATCTCATCTATATTTTTCAAATCATAGTAATTCTGTACTAACAATGTGAGTAGCACCAACATACATAGCATTTTGCAAGCACGATGAAGACCGCAATTCTGACAACAGCTTTAGTTTCTCTATAACCACGGCCCAAATTAAAAGCTAAGATTGTAATCCTTGAGTCTGATTGTGTTGGCCTAAATACAGGTCTGACACTTCCAAATATGAGTTTAGAAGTAGCCTTTCATTGTTTTCCTATTTCTGCCTCATTTCCCAAATCTGTGAAAGAAGAATCATTTTACCTGACAGTTATTAAACCATTTAGTAGCTCAGATATTGTATTATGTGTATAGGTTTCATGTAAACTGTTGACAAGGGACTTAAGACAGCTAACTTCAAAAACTGAAAAGCCTAACAATATGTATAGATTGTGCTGGCTCACCCAATGGAACGCTTGAGAAGAGGAATTATAAGGTACTGAGCATTGATGCATCTATAAATGATTGATTCCGGAAGTAGTACTCTAAGATTTATGTTTTTATCTCAGGAAATGATAGCTATTTTTACAACACTTCTGAACAACCTAAACTCAAGTCTCTTTCACATCCAGGACAGATGGAGCTACTTAGCACCATTGTTCTCTTCCATAGTGCCACACTATCCGCACAGCCAGGCTGGTGCAAGCTCTGCTGATGTATCTAAGGGCATCAAGGTTGCCTCATCTCAGTGAGCTGTAATGGACCTGGGCTTGGAGATGCTTTCATTGACTGGTCTTAGAAAGAGCACATGTCACTTCCTAAAACATGGTCCCAGTGTTGTAAGGAGGCTAGAATGTGTCTAATTTTGTGTTTTGGAGTAGATATTTGCTTGGTGGTCTTTTTCCTTTTGTTTCTCTTTTTGTGTAGAAAGAAGTAATTTCTACCACAGTTTGGCCCTCTGCTTGTAAACTTGCACCTTTTCCTGTATTTAAAGCACATTCATCTTGTTTCTAAATGGAGCAATAAAAGCCTCACTTTACTTCTCCCATTTCAAAGTCTAGAGTAGGTAAAAAGTATCCAGTCCAGTTGATCAGTACTGTTTGTATCTTTGAAGACCAAAAGACAGCATACCAGTGACCAGTAAAACAAGGGCATGACAACCATGATATAGAACACCCATTCTGAAAAATGGAAGAATGTGAAACTTGAGATGGAGAGACTCATAAAGCAGTGAAGGAATGCTTCTGAGTTGCCTATGTTGTTTCCAGCTTAAGGACAACTTTATTAGCGTTTAAAAGAAAAACCTTAAGGTAGCAAGCTGCAAATCTCATTAGCTGACTAGAGGAGGAATATAGAGAGGAGAAAAGTGGTTCTGATTTGAGTTGGGCTGGCATTGGAAGTCAACCACATGGCAGAAAAGCAGCTACCAGGCACAGAGAGGAGTGTCAGAGAAAAAAATGAAGCCCAGAATGTCAGGGAAAACATGCTTAGGACAGAGATGAAGAGAAGGAAAGGGAAGGTCTACTTTTCTTTCTACTTCACTGGGTCTCCTTACATGCTTCATGGCCATGCCTCTGTAAAGAACATAACTAGGGGACAGACATTCTGGGAAGGAAAGGCAGAGGGTTCCATTAAAGGGATAAGTACTCCTATTTCCTCAGCAATGCTTCCAATGGGTCTGCCTTCCTGGGTTGTTGACAGTCTTAAAGCTCTCCATACAAATAATGAAGGAAATGTCATGGTTGGATCTTAAACCTTAATTCTAGAAGTAGTCTCGTTCATTTAGCTCCATAACTTTGTCTTTCATTTCTATGTTGAAAGATCTTTTTTGTATCATTCTTTCAACAGACTCTTTTGGAGAAACAGTCAAGAAGTATTGTTATCCTAGGGAAATGCATACCTTGAAAAACTCAGTTTAAAAGTTATCATTGTCCAAGTAATATTTATATACAAAGCTATATGTCTATTGTTAAAATGTTAAAATGACACACACAAATGCAGTTATATAGTTATATGTGAATATTTTTAAATATGTATGCATTATGGTATAGCTAACTTAAGGCAATAACATGTATTACTTCACAGTTAATTGCATACACACACACACACACACACACACACATATATATATATATATATATATCATTGCATTCAAATATTAAACATACCCATAACCTTTAATTGTTTCTCTGTAATTTTTTTTTATTTGTGATAGAGGATGGCAAGAACATTTAAGTTAAGATCTGTTCCCTTAACAAAACTAATTTTTATGCCTAACCCTTAAATTCCTCATTTCTTCTTCTACTTTTCCACAGCCCCCACAACCGACCATCTTATTCCCTGCTTCTGGGTTTGACTACCATAATAATGGAAAGACGAAGTGTTTTGTACATGACTGTCCCATTTTGCTTGGCAAGATGTTCTCCACTTTCATATACATTCATGTGCATTTGTCTTGTTTCCTCGCCAAGATTATTGTGAAAGCTCACACGTTTATGAATCATATAATATAAACACTTTTAGAATATATACACAAAAGTCAGATTTCTTAATGATAAACATACAGACAAAAGAAGAGCATAGAGAGGTCCGAAATAAACATGTATAATCAATTCATCTTTGATAAAGGTGCTGAGAGTTCTTATTGGGAAAAGCCTAGTATTTTTAATATATACAGTTGGGGGAAACTAGACAGCCACTTACAAATGAATACAATCATACCTGTGTCATACCTGTGCGATACTCTATAAGAGAAAATCCAATCAAAATGGTTCAATGTAAGACCTGACATAGTAAAAAAAATTAAATATGGAAGAATCTTTTGGACTGATTTTCATGGCAATTTATTTGGTTCATATCTGCAATGGCACATCCATCAGAAAAATAAATATGGAGAGTTTCTTGAAAAATTAAGTCCTGATTTGTTCAGTTGGAAGTTGTAGTCATTATGCATTATATTTTATATCTTTATTTTTAGCTCAGCTCATAGCTGAGTGATGACAATTACTCAAAACAAAAATGTCAGCATTCCCAGGGTTGTTTTTTAAGTTTACTTTTCAGGTTTGCACTCTGATTTTTGCTTCTTTAATTCCATTCTATTTCTTTCAAAAAAAAAAAAAAGTTGTAGCCATAATCTGATCAGCAGGCTTTGGCAGGAAGGCAACATACTTCATCCTTATTTTCAGGTTTAATTCTTTGTTTACCAGTGCTCATGACTTAATTCTCAAATCCCTTTCTAGTCCTATCTTCTGTTAGCAGTTTCAAAGAAGTTAGCTTCTGCGATGCTGCAGGATCCTTTATGTGGACATACATATCATCAGCTCTTTCCAAATAAAAGTTGTTTCTCATTGTACTTCCTTAAAATATCAAGTAGCATCCAGTACAAAATAATCCTGATACTTCTCTTGAACCTTTTTTTTTTCTCCCTGGGTTACTCTTCTGGAAGAACCGTGACCCTCCAAGCTTTCACAAGTGATAGATAGGTCAAGCACACCTACCTGAAGAATAATGAAAATCTCCAGCAGCTTAGCACCCTAGATCTAGTTCGGACCTGCATAGTGGTACTGTTTTTAAGCTGTGGATTTTAAGAACATGCCACTCTTCCCTATAGTCTACTGACAGGAGAAAAAAAAGTATGGAGACATTGGGGAGGATCCTCCAAGCTGGAGCCGGAAGCAACACCTTTCATTTGGTTTTCAGGTCTTCATACAATGGACAGGTACTTGACTACACCTAACTGCAAGGAGGGTGGGAAACAACAGGCTAGCCTAAGTGCTTGGACAGCAGAGAAGATGAATTTTGGCATGTGTAATGTAAATTCTGTTACAGGTTCTTGTGGAATTATAGGATATATTCATTATTTATCTGATAACAGAGTTTTTAATGTGGGTCATATTGAAAAGTTTTCAGGAAATTTATTTTAAGTTTTATACAAGTGAGGATTTTTCCACAATTTATGAACATACATTTTTATCTAAAAACAAAAATATATATTTAAGACTGCAATATGAGACTAAAGTTGGAAAAAGAAATGGTGAGTCATACTTTGCTACAGAATAATTTAGTTTAACATTTCATAGAGTATCCTGAGTCTTTTAATAAAATATTATTGAATCAGTTTAATAGTAGAGCATTATGCACTTTCTCTCTCAAACATAAGTGCAATAAAAAACAAACCAAAATCAAAACAGACCGAAAAATAAATAAAAGAAAATCAATAAGACAAAAAATACCAAAATATAATAAAACAAAACAAAAAGTACAGGCATGCACACATGCACATACACCCACATGAAACAAACAAACAAAAAATAAAACATAACATGGAATACATTAGGGGTAACTTCCAAAACAATACACTGTAATCAAGGAATTGAAAAAAGAAAAGTGTAAAAGCATGGAGATGCTAACTCAAATAATTCAGAAACCATTTTTCTCACTTGCAAATCCTAGCATCAAACAATGGCTGAGAAAACAAAAGAAGTTAGATATATATTTGGTAGATCAGTGAGTGAATGAATCATGCATAAGTCAACACAATAACCAATATAATGGGCTATAGGATTTTGGATTTTCCTAGCAAAAGCACTAAGTTACACAAATCTTTAAAATTCAATATAAATAGATGCTCATATTTCCAAATAAGAGTTATTTCTGTAATTGTGTAGTAAAAACCTAATATGGGTTGCTTTTAAATATTAAAGGGCCGGGCGGTGGTGGCGTACGCCTTTAATCCCAGCACTCAGGAGGCAGAGGCAGGTGGATCTTTGTGAGTTCGAGGCCAATATGGTCTCCAAAGCGAGTTCCAGGAAAGGCCCAAAGCTACACAGAGAAACCCTGTCTCAAAAAGGCCAAAAAAAAATTTAAAGGTATAAATATCAATAAGATGTAGTCACATTGTTGTTATTTGATTTTTTTATATTTAAATTTTTCTGAAAACTGAACCTTCAAAGGAAGCATTGGAAAGATGCACATTGATAATTTATTAGGGTAAATATCCCCAAGACAACGTTGAGTGGCTTTTTTAGTGAGTGAGTACAGATGGGAATGACTGTATTAATGATGTTTGTAAGTAGCTGATGGTTGATATGCTGTAATAATATTGATTACTTTTCCAGATAGATCTAGTATGCGTATTATTGGAGAAAAACTCAAATAAATACCAGTTATTAGATAAGCATTTTATAGAGTGAATTAGTAAAGTTGTAACTCTGTAAATGAGCTAATAAACAATGTGAATTTTTGAGTCTTTTCTGTTATTTTAAAGTAAGTATCATAGTAAATCTTTATTGTCAACTGAAAACACCTAAGATATTGGGAAAGAACATTGGCAGGTTTGTCTGTGAGAACGGTTCCACAGAAATTAACTTAGGGGCCAAGACCTACCCTGAATGTAAACAGCATCTTCCGATAGGCTGAGAGAAAGAGAACGAAGAAGGAATCCACTAGAAGCATGCATTCTCTTTCTTTTTCTCCTTATTTTCTGATTTCCCTCACTCTAAACATTAGCTCTATCATGAAAGATTGAATTCTCTAAACAGTGAGCCAAAATAATCCTTTCCTCTGTTATTTTATGAGTATATATTCTTTGTAATAAATAAATGCATATTTTGTGTGTGTGTGTGTTTTCCTAAACATACTTTGCTCAATCTGTATAATGTTACAGGTATGTATACATTTTCAGGGCTGACCATTTGGTACTAGGTAGCCAGATGGTTTGCCCTTCTCTGCAGAAAACCATTTCTCCTGATCTCAACATAAGGTTGAGGACCCAGTGGCCTTCCCCTGTGCACTTTTCCATGTCTGTTGTCCTTTTTCAGCTCACGTTTAGGCAACCATGTGTGTGAGACTTCATTGGTTTAGCTTCTGACATTGTCACAAGATACAATCTTATAGCAGACTGTCTGGTCCTCTGTCTCTTACACCACCCCTCCCAGCCCCTGTGCTCCCTGAGCCTTAGGTGTGGGACGTGTATTATAGATGTATCAGTTGGGACTGGGATCCATAGCTGTGTTTGGATTAATTGTGGTTATCTGTAATATTCTATGTCTGTTGCAAAGAGAAATTTCCTTTAGGAGGGGTGAGGATTACACTCATTGTGGATATAATATAGTCTATGTAATTGAATTTCTTCCCATGTTGAAGGCAACTATCTGAAGCTCAGATTCTTCCTCACTCTGTCTTCTGCTGCTGTTAACTATAGTATGTACATCTGGACATACAATCCCAAATGAATCTACACATGTTCTTCTTTCTAAATCACACAGGGAAAACTCATATATTTGTCTGGCATTATGGGTTATCTTTTTGAAAATGTGATTCAGTGCAATTAAAATTAAGGGGAAAGAAACAGGATGTAGGGTTAATATGTCATGAGGCTATGTATTAAAAAGCTCAATAACTTAACATAAAATATGGATGTCATGGTTTTTCTGCAAATAATAGATCTATTTCATTGCCAACAAAAATGATCAGACGTATTTCACACTACAGAACTCACTAAGAATAATGAGGTAAGCTTTAAAGAGAGGAAAGGAATCTGGTGACAGCTAAATTGTACTGTTTTGTAATGAGTAAAAAATGGGCAGAAATTTTGTTGAAAATCATAGCAAACAGGAAGGAGACTGTGTGACATGACAGAGTTTCATGAGCATGACTATGAAGACACAAGATGATCTAATTACTGCCTCATTCTCCAATTTCATTGTTTCTCCATCAGAGTGAAATGAGAGTTGTAGAAATCCAACCCCCCACTGTGCACTGTTTGAGGAATGAGGCATTCAGCTCTTGATAAATGCTGTATCTCTGTCAGGAAGAATAGAAATCTTGGCTTCATCTCATGGCTTCAGTTTTTAAAATGAATACAAATGGCTTTAAGTACCTTTTATTGTTCTGTTTGCTTCAGCGATGTGAGCCATAGGTCCTTCTATATTGCAGTGTAAATAAACGACATGACACTAGTGTTCAGTTTCCTCTGATGGGTGTGCACCTTTCTCCCCCTCAACTGTCTCGTTATCCAGGTTCTATTAGGTCATTAAACACACATTAGAAATCTGGATTCTTGTTCTCCTTAGAATAAAATTAGGCTTTTGAGACCCTTGGCTCCAGAATGATTTAGTAACTGAAACCTCTTGCGAAATTTTGTATGTATTACATCAAATCTACTATATATTACTTTCTATACTTCAACCATACAACTCGTGGTATAAAATAAAACCCTGATTATTATATAAAGTAATGTTTCTGATTTGATTTTTTTAGGCTGAATCCTATTGACTTTATATATGTTTACAAGCTAATATCCATTGCAGAGGCTAAAATTAGTATATTCGAGATTTATATTTCTGTTTACAATTTTCTTCTTGATGTCTATCATTAACTTTGGTAAGAGGCTCTATCTTATAGAGTAGGTCAGGGAAAACTGGGAAATTGTACAAGATTCTACATTTCATCAGAGACTGTCATTCTTATGTAATGAACAAATACTCTGAGAACAGAACAGCTCAACCAAAGTGGTGTGTTTACCTCTTGATCCTCTCTGTCTACAGCTGTGAGAATTTTATTTTCATCAACAGCTACATTTGTGGGCTACAGATTAACACAAAGAAGTCAGACTGTGAAGGTTACTGTTATACTTAGAGAAATTTTTCATCACTTCCACTGAGTTTTGAAAGAAAAATGGCTGAGTCATGCATTTTAATTCTGAGAGTTCATGAGAGACAGCAGAACTCAGGGTAAGGAAATGTTATAAAGAACCATCTGAAAGTAGAAGGAATTCTGATAAATTTTTATATGAGTCTGTGCCACTGGGAGCAAAATGTAAATACTCTGCGCCACCTATCACAGGACTGGAAACCAGATTCATGGCTGTTTCCACACTCTGACCTGTCCCACCACTGGCATTCCTAGAGGCTAGAAAGATTCCTTTCAATACAAACATTTGACTAATAAATTGACCAAAAGCTCGTATTTACCAAGCATTGGTGGTGCGGAGCTATTGGAACAGTCATTGTAAGAAAATTCTTTTAAATGTGACAAAATAGCTATTTTTTAAAAAAGGATCTGAAACTTGAGATAGTAGTTGAAAGAGCACAAAATCCCATTTTAATAGCTCAGGCCCATAATCCTAGCACCGTGAAGACGAGACCAAAGGAATTGACATAAAGTTGAGGTTTAGCATGCACTACATGAGTTCCAAGCTGGGGTAAACAACATTAAGACATTGGGGGGGGGTGGAGAAAAAGGAAAAATAGTTAGGAAGGAACTAATTAGACCACAGACCTTCAAGATTCCACTCTTTTATCCCCAAATCAGGCAACATACACCCCACAGTGTTTCAAGTTTCTATCTCTATTGGCACTTTTATGTGTCACCTTTCTAGATACCTGCAAGCCAAACCCCACCCCTCTCCTACTGCCCAGACAAAGTTAACCAGTAATACTTAGAGCATAGGCTAGGTGGGGATGTATGGAACTTCCCTACCATAGGGTCCCAAACACCTATAAATATAGCCATTTCTTTGGTGTTGGAATTGAAGTTTTCCTCTCTCTTGCAGACCCATCATGCTAATTATGATGTGGTGCTGTGGGATGATCTGTATGTCCTGTGGGAGCCCTTCTTGGGTTCTTTGTGGCGTTACCCAGCAGGTCCGTATAGAGGATGATTAGGACCATGGGCCTGAGTGCAGGTGTTTGAGATGGTCTGCACTTGGCTGTGCTGGGGGATGGTCTGTATGTCAAGTTGTTCTGATTGGTCAATAAATAAAACCTGATCGGCTGTGGCTAGGCAGGAAGGATAGGCGGGACTAACAGAGAGGAGAAATAAAAGGACAGGAAGGCAGAAGGACTGGCTGCAGCCGCCGCCATGATCAGCAGCATGTGAAGACGCCGATAAGCCACCAGCCACGTGGCGAGGTATAGATTTGTAGAAATGCGTTACTTTAAGATATAAGAATAGTTAACAAGAAGCCTGCCACGGCCATACAGTTTGTAAGCAATATAAGTCTCTGTGTTTACTTGGTTGGGTCTGAGCGGCTGTGGGACTGGTGGGAGACTGAGATTTGTCCTGACTGTGGGCAAGGCGGAAAAACTCAAGCTACAATGTGGTCCTCTGTCTTTTCTAATATGCCAAGAACTAGATCTTTCATTTCTGGAACCCAAACTTGCCAAATTCCCTCCCACTTCAGGGCCTCATCATGACTGCTGATGTTCATGAGTCTTCTGAAGGATAATTCTGCCTTAGTTCCTTTCTAAGAGCCTGCCTTGCATTGTTGTTGTTACAACAGGGAGGCGAGAAGGTAAGGATGGAGGGAGGAATTATGAAGGAAAAGGGGAGATGCACAATAATTGAAATGTAACATTAAATATAAAATAGAAGTATATTAAATGCTATTGATAGAGATTCATTTAGTTTCACTGTATAAACCATATTGTTTCTAAGTGTTCCATTGCTAGTTCCTCTACACAGTGAAACTTTAAAATGTGTGTGTGTCTCCTCCACTGTTGGTGGGAATGTAAACTTGTACAACCACTGTGGAAATCAGTATGGCGGTTTCTCAGAAAATTAGGAATCGAACTACCTCAAGACCCAGCCATCCCACTCTTGGGCATATACCCAAGGAATGCTGATTCATACCATAAAGATACATGCTCATCTATGTTCATAGCAGCACTATTTGTAATAGCCAGAACCTGGAAACAACCTAGATGCCCATCAACGGAAGAATGGATGGAAAAAATGTGGTACATATACACAATGGAGTACTACTCAGTAGAGAAAAACAATGAAAGCATGAAATTTGCAGGCAAATGGATGGAACTAGAAAAAATTATCCTGAGTGAGGTAACCCAAACCCAGAAAGACAGTCATGGTATGTATTCACTCATAGGTGGATTCTAGATATAAAATAAAGAACAATCAGACCACAACCCATAGAACCATAGAGGCTATATATATATATAGCATGGAGGTCCCTAGGATGACTGTGGCTTATAATAAATTTCGGTTTTACTCAATTATTGAAAAAAAATAGCCAAATGAATGGAAACACATGAACTATGAACCAAAGGTTGAGGGGCCCCCAGCTGGATCAGGCCCTCTGAATAGGTGAGACAGTTGATTGGCTTGATCAGTTTGGGAGGCAACTAGGCAGTGGGACCAAGTCCTGTGCTCATTGCATGAGTTGGCTGTTTGAAACCTGGATCTTATGCAGGGACACTTGGCTCAGTCTGGAAGGAAGGGACTGGACCTGCCTGGACTGAGTCTACCAGGTTGATCGCAGTCCTCGGGGGAGGACTTGTCCTGGAGGAGGTGGGACTGGGGGTAGGCTGGGGGTAAGGGGAGGGAGTGGGAGGGGGAGAATAGGGGAACCCATGACTGATATGTAGAACTGAATGGTATTGTAAAATTATATATATATATATATATATATATAAATGTGTGTGTGTGTGTCTGTGTCTGTGTATGTGTGTTATGAACATGAGTGTATACAGGTGTTTTCTCCCATGCTAGCACATGTAGAGGCCAGATGTTGATGGCAGATAGCTGTCTTCCTAGATTGTACCTCATGTTTTCTGAGACAGAACCTCTCCCTGAATATGAAGCTTACTATTCAAACTCCACTGGTTGGTGAGTAATCCCCTAGGATCTGCCTATCTCCCTACAGACCAGCAATGGGATCCCAGATGTGCACTGCCATGCCTGGCCTCTTAGAGAAGTGCTGGGATCTGAACTTGTGTCTTTGTGCTTACACTGTGCCTACTGAACCATCACCCTAGCTCCTGAAAATTTAAAACAGTGGAAATTGTTTAAAGGTTTGAACTTTTAAGAAGGTTTGATCCTAAAAAGAAATGAGTAAATGTTAATTTGTAATATAGATAGATAGATAGATAGATAGAGATATTTACAAAAGATCTCTTTTCTGTGGCTACTTAGCTACCACATTTTTCACTCAGGAGTATGCAAAAACTAGTATTCTTTGACATTCCAGTCCCTCCATTAAAGTAAACTAAAGATGTTTCTCTGTCCTATGAAACAGTGCCTATGTATTGGCTGATGGAAAGAGTGACATGATATTGTCTGTGTTTCTTGTGCTTTTCTTTTCTTTTTCTTTTTCTTTTTTTCATTCTGGTTTATTTGTTTACTTGCTATTTTGCTGTTTTACTTTCTAAAGAAAGAGAGAAAGAAGGTATAGAATTGGATTAGTGGAAAGGTGGGGAAGCTCTGGGAACAATTATAGAAGTGACTGATTAGGATGTATTGCATGAAAAGAACTTATTTTCAATTAAAATAATAGCAAAATCCTATATATTTAAAAACCTTTCATTAATGTAATAGGTAGTGTAACTCGAATGTTAAATGGTCTTTAAATTAAAAACTGGGGGCCAGATATTAGGGTAAATGCTGAAAGATTAGAGAGATAAAGGAACAAGCCACAGCCACCATCTCTTACCTCACCAACTCCTCCGCCTGAAAAAGCTTCAGTCCATAGGCCTCTAGCTGAATGAGCTTCCTCAGCTGAAAAGGATTCAGCCTAAAAAGCCTCTAGCTAAAAGGGACACTTCTGCTGAAAAGTCTTTAGTTCCTGTCTCCTCATGCCTTATATACCTTCCTCTGCCCAACCATCACTTCCTGGGATTAAAGGCCTGTGTGCTTGCCAGTACAGGGATTAAAGGTGTGTGCCACCATAGCCTGGCTCTGTTTTCTCTCCTAGACTAAGTCAATGTCATGTAGTCCAGGGTGGCTTTGAACTCACAAAGATCCAGATGAATCTCTGCCCCCTGAGGGCTAGGGTTAAAGGTGTGTGCCACCACTGTCTGGCCCCTATGTTTAATCTAGTGGCTTGTTCTGTCCTCTGATCTTCAGGTAAATTTAATTAGGATACACAATACATCACCCCTAAGTGAGCATTCTTGGTCTATGGTAATTGGTGCATGTCCCACATCACAGAAGTGGCCAGAACACAAGTCTATGAGATCAACTGTGGTGGAAATAAAGAAAACTCCATGAGACAACTAGGTCCTAGTTCCTCTGAGGCTTGCCTTATATTATCGTTTGGAGGTTTTCCACCAAGTCCAATGAGTAACGAAGAGACTTAGTGGATCCCAAAATTGCCTGTGTCTATAACCACATTGCTCTCGAGTTACAGATGTGTTCAGGTAAGAATGAGTAGGAAAGCTATATCATTTCCTTTTGTAAAGTTTCCCATAAAGTTAAACTTCTATCTATAAAATGACATTTTATTTCAAAATTTGACATAGATTCTGAATATATTAATTTCTTTGATAGGTATAAAAGCTTTCTAGGTTAATTAATACTTATAATTGGCAAAAAAAGTGATCTGCCATATCTAATTAGAAATCATATTTTTTTTTTTTTTTTTTTTTGGTTTCTCGAGACAGGGTTTCTCTGTGTAGTTTTGGTGCCTGTCCTGGATCTCGCTCTGTAGACCAGGCTGGCCTTGAACTCACAGAGATCTGACTGGCTCTGCCTCCTGAGTGCTGGGATTAAAGGCGTGGGCCACCACTGCCCCGCCATATTTCTAAGATACTTTATTTTTGCCTTTGTTTTATTTTAGAGCTTTGCCTTTCCTTTTATTTTCAAGCCTTTTGAGAAATGTTTTATTGTCTCATATTTTAGAGAATGATTTTAGATGTGTCATCTAATGGCTTTGGACTCATATTTGAAATTTTTAAATGTAAATGAATTAATACTTTAGCTACAGGTCTCTTTATGCAGTTTGCGTGGACAGATATGTATCCAAGATAACTATGACTGCATACCTTATAATAACAAAATAAAACTTACTTAAATGTAAGAATGAGCTGAAGGATTGTTCTTGTAAGTTTTATAGAATTAAAATTTGCACCCTAGCTCTCTATCTGAAAAATGATGGACTTTTTTTTAATCAGACCGGTTAATGTTGCTGTTTCCTTATTTTAGAGGCAAACTAACTGAAGTACAATAATTGTTAATAAAAGGGGATAGACATTGCAAGTAGCTAAAGTGAGAACACACACTGATAATTTAGGGCTTGCTTAGATGTTGATCAAATTCAAACAAGCCCAAGCCCAGGCTGCTTTCCCTCCATAGTCATTCCTGGAATCTGCAATCACTCCCCATGTTCATTTTATTTCCTCTCTTGCTGTGTACATCAACGGCTTCTTTTCAGATCTTTCTTTTTGGTGGTATTAAACTAAACAGTATCAGGAAGTTGAACTAGAAATATTTCTTCTCATGTAGATCTCATCCATTTCTCCATGACTGGGCAATCCATGCATGAGAGGGGGTAATGGAGGGCAAGGGACAAGGGGATGAGAGCTTAGGGGAGCAGGATGTTTGAGCTGGAACAGGAACAGAGTGGGAGAGCAAGGAAAGAGATACCATGATAAATGAAGACACCATGGTGATAGGGAGAAGCAGAGTGCTAGGGAGATTCCTAGGAATCCACAAGGATGATTCCACCATAGACTACTGGCAATAGTCGAGAGGGTGCCTGAGCTGGGCTACTCTGGTGATCGGATGGCTGAATACCCTAACTGTCATCATAGAACCCTCATCCAGTGACTGATGGAAACAGATACAGAGATCCATGGCCGGGTCCCAGGCAGAGCTCCAGGAGTCCAATTAAATGAAAGAGGAGGGATTCCATGAGCAAGAGATATCGAGACCATGACTGGAAAAATACAGAGACAACTAGCCAAACTAGTGGAAACACATGAACTATGGACCAATATCTGAGGAGACAGTTGTTTAGCTTGAACTGTTTAGGGGACCCCCAGGCAGTGGGATTGGGACCTGTGCCTAGTGCATGAGCCAGCTTTTTGGAGCCTAGTGCCTATGGTGAGACACTGCACAGTCTTGGTGCAGGGAGGATGAGCTTCAACCTGCCTCAACTGAATGTACCAGGCTCTGCTAACCCCCCAGGGGAGACCTTGCCTTCAGAGGTGGGAATGGAGGGTGGGCTGGGGGGGGGCAGGAGGAGGGAGGACAGGGGAATCTGTGGTTGGTATGTAAAATGAATAGAATATCTCTCAATTTAAAAAAAATATATTTCTGTCTTCTTCAGTATCACAATGTTTGTCCAAGTCAACTAAGAAATTGTAGTAAAGAGTGTGAATTGTCACCATAAATACACTTGAGGAGATTCCATGTAAGCATATGAATGAACTATTAGAGCATTAAATGCAGAGGTGGCAGGAAAAGCCTCCAGCCTGATAGAGCAAACTCTGGAAAGTTCAGTGCTCCAGTATTCTGGGCAGGAGCTTTGACCTGGGTTGTTTATGAGACTCTCTTTTGAATCTACCATTACTATGTGAGGCTAAGTGGAAAGGAGAGCATTAGCATCTTCAGGTTAACCTTCCCAAGTCTTCATGGCCCTCTGTTCTCCTGCCTAGATGCATCTGAGTTATACATATGTGACTTCTTAAGTAAATTACCAATGTATAGAGAAGTTTTACATCATGAGCTGTTTGGAAGTTCTGTTGAAAATCATAATGTCTCTTTTCCTCTAAAGCACTCTACCTGTACACTCATAGGAGACTGAAAGGATGTGGAAATGGAGTTACCTTTCCTGCAACCCAAGTTTTTTGATTTGTGATTATATAAATATTCTTTATTTCATCTAATAAATGAGTACTATATATATTTTATTATGATTCTCAAATATATTAATATATATTTACATAAAGCATGTATATAAATATATACTTATATATGCATTAGAGTATATTATTGTCTCAGTAAGTTATTAAAATATAATCCAAATTTCAAAATAAAGAATAAAGGATTCAAATAATAATATCTTAGGAGTTAACTTTATTATTTTGATAATACTACTAAGGTATTCGTACAGCTTTGTGTTTATGTGTGCTACTTTTGTTTGCCTGTATATATGTGTACTGAGTGCATGAGATGCTCATGATGCCAGAAGAGGGCATCAGACCCTTTGGAACTATAATTACAGATGGCTGAGAGCTGCAGTGTGGGTGCTGAGAACTGAGCTCAGTCCTCCACAGGAGCAGCAAATGCCTTTAAACACTGAGTCATCTCTCCAGGCCAGCGTTTCTCTTTTGATATTGATGAAACTAGAAAGTGATGGGGACACAATAATTGTTTGGCTTTTGTTTGTTTATGGCCTTTTATTTTACAAATTAATGGACATATCCACCAATAGTTAATTAAATTTATATCATGACAACAGAGATGAAGGCATGTTGCTCTCTAAGCAAATCCTAATGAAGATATTTCTGTTATTTTTTTATGAGTAAGTTTCATTATGAAGTGATTTTAGCATGGGAAATACATGTTATTTCAAGCTCAACTTTTTAGTTTTTACTTTGTGTTTCAAGGACCACAAATGACGCTTAAGTATTATAATAAGACGGCCAGGCAGTGGTGGCGCACGCTTTTAATCCCAGCACTCAGGAGGCAGAGCCAGGTGGATCTCTGTGAGTTCAAGGCCAGCCTGGGCTACCAAGTGAGTCCCAGGAAAGGCACAAAGCTACACAGAGAAACCCTGTCTTGAAAAACCAAAAAAAAGAATTATAATAAGACTCAAAATTCCCGCTGCCAGGGAGGGATGGACAAGAAATGCTATCAGTCTGCATGCCACTTCTATTTGCTTCCATCTTAATTCAAAGAAGCAATGCTGATGGTACAGTGTGTGCCTCGGAATGGCCAAGTCTCTAAGGCTGTCTTGAATGACATAAAATCGACACACTTAACATTTTCCCACAGAACATGGAAGTGTTTACAGAAACCAGGATTTCTACCTCAGGATTTTCCTGATTGACAACATAGTTCCTTTGTACTCTTACCTATAACTGTGGTGATAAATAATTACACAAAGCCTGGTAAGGGCTTTCAAAGAAAGGTTTCCTGCCCAGCTCTACCTGACTTTAAGGAAGTAGTAAAAAGTGTTTCATTTTTTTCTTCTTTCAGAATGCCAAAGAAGCCAATCTTTTTATTATTCCAGTTCTGCTTTGATGTAGAGCCACTAGACCAGAGTCAGGGACCTGGGTGTCTGCCATAGCTTCTAAGCCCTTGTGTTTTAATTTGTCTTCATGCAATTATAGCTGGGCCAGATGATTTTTAAAGTCTGCTTGACTCTACAAATAAAAATCATTTCCTCCTTTTGAAATATAACTACTAAACATAAAATCCTATGCCCTTTGAACAAAGTGGCTTGAGAAATTACTATCTGTGTAGCTTTTTCCCCACGTAAGGGATCGACTGGCCTTGCTCTACTTTGCTTCATTTTATTGCCATGGCCTTTAACTGAAGACATGCAGGGTTGGTTTACAGTAGAAAAGATCCTCTGAGTAAAAGCTTGATATTGCCTTGAAAGCAGGTTGATTCACGAATAGAAAAGTTTCTCCCATTAATAAGAATTTACTGTGTGTTTCTCCAATACTCTCACACTGACAATGGGCTTGCCATTTATCCACATAGAGGCAGCCAGGTCCAGCTTACCTAATGGCTTACAGTGTGAGAAGCAGTTAGTGACCTAGTCATTTCTCTAACCATACAGCTTCTAGATTATATAGGCAACTTTGAAACATTGCACAGAAGAAACTCTTATAACTAGAATATTGTCTTTTAGATCTTTGGGGAATTTAATTTGTGCTCAGTCTGCATGTATTGTCTACTTTCTACTATCTTGATTTCTAAGAATATCTAGCTTTAATTAAATTAATATTTTCAATGAGTTCTATCTTAAGAGAACTGATGTCCATGGACTTGTAAGAAAACTATTCAGCCGGGCAGTGGTGGCACATGCCTTTAATCCCAGCACTTGGGAGGCAGAGACAGGCAGATCTTTTTGAGTCCTAGGACAGCCTGGTAAACAGAGCAAGATCCAAGACAGGCACCAAAACTACACAGAGAACCCCTGTCTCAAAGAATCCAAAAAAAAAAAGAAGAAGAAGAAGAAAGAAAGAAAGAAAGAAAGAAAACTATTCAGTAATCTTTGCTTTAGGGATAAGAAATGCATTGTTTGGCTTATGATGTGATAGTAAGATTTTTTTTCCTTTCATGGTAAAGGGCATTTTCAGTTTGTTGTTCATGGAAAAGAAATTGAAACTAATTTCCCCTCCTAGAGAAAATATGAAAATTTCATATATACATACATATTTATCCATAAGTTATGAATAACAAAGCAATTGTAAAGTCACAAAATCATGGATTGGCCTTGGTTTTGCAAAATCAGAATGGTTATAGGGAAATTAAATCTAATATAAGATGCCCTGAACTACCAGATGACTTTTGGGAACCATAAGTCATATCAAGTAACAACTCTGTTCTTCCTTTGGAGTTTTTTTTTTTCATCTTGTATATGAGATAGACATCACCAAAGATCAATGAGGACTCTTCTTATTTGACTCTGCCTGAATGTTACTGCTCTCCATATACTGCCTTGTTGCTATGCTTCAGACCCTCAGGCCTTATTTATACTTTATTTATACTATAAAAACAGATGCAACTCTTTTCTATCGTGGGATCAGCCCTGGTGAGAAGATCTCTCTACCTTCTGCCCAAGATTTTATTACGTAGTTCTTACTGGTCATTCACATCTAACCTCAATTCTCATTCAGCAAGGAGCATCCCTACTCATTATCACATAGCTTTCATATTCAGTGTGGAAGAAAATACTTCACATTATTTTATTAGGTTTTATTGTTTATTTGTTTGTCTTGATTTTGGTTTTGTTTTTTTGTTTTGTCTAACACTATAATAAGATCATATAGAATTACTGCATAACTAATCAATGGATATTGATTGAATCAACTTTAATCTCTAAGTTGCCTCCATAACATCTGGCTGTAGGACACTTTGTTTAATTAGAGATTGATGGGGAGAACCCAGTCCATGGTGGGTGGTGCTATTCCTGGGTTGGTGAACCTGGCTTCTATAAGAAATCTGGGTAAACAAGCCATATGAAGAAAGCCAAGAAAGACCTCATGGTTTCTCATCAGCCCCTGCCTCCAGATTCCTGCCCTCACTGCTTTTGATAGTGAGCTGCCATATGTACTATGAATAAAATAAACCATTTCCTCCCCAACTTGCTTTTGTATCATGGTATTTCATCACAGCAATAGATAAGGTAATACCATAGGTCCCCATGTATGCAAAGCCTTATCAATCATCAGTACCTCCATTATAATGCTCTGTTTGTTAAAACTGATGAATGTTGATACATGCATTTTACCAAAGGTACAAAGATAACATTGGTATTGATTGCTGGTAGTACACATTCTATAGATCTAGAACAGTATATAAAAGCATATACTCATCACAGTAATTTCACAAGGCAATTTTACTGCCTTAAAATTTTTCTATAATCTCTCCCTCAACTTGTATTAACCACTAACATTTTTTGTCCTTTCTAAATGTCATATAGTTGGAATCACATGGTATGTAGCCATTGGAAGTTGGCTTTTTATTTTTTACTTTAGTAACATGTTTAAAATCATTAGGTTTCTTTTAATGCTATTATCTAGAGGTACTACATATCATAGCATATACTGAAGGATATCTTGGTTACTTCCTAGTTTCAACAATATGAATGGAACTAATGTAAACATCCATATGCAGGTTATATAGACTTAAGCTTACAACTCTTTCAGGTAAATACTGAAAAATGTAATTGCTAGATCACATAAAAAAGCTCTTTATTTTTCATTATGACTATAGTTCTTTGTTTTCCTTTCATTGAAAATAGATTCTCTTCACATAATATAGCTGTTTATGATTTCTCCTCCCTTCACTCCTCTCAGCTCCTTCCCATTCTCCTCCCATCCAGATCTACCCTTTTTCTGTTTCTCTTTAGAAAGACAACCCAGCCCCTGCCTCTGTTTCTGTTGTTCCCATACTTAATACTCTTGATTATGAAAAATGCTGACCTTGAGACACTTTGAGATCAAAATGTCTAGATAAAAAAAGGGACAGCCTCGTTAATGAAAGAGAAACAAATCATCAGTTTTTGTTCTGACTTTATACAGATGAAGACAGGGAGGGAGCTGCATGTCTATTATAACAAACACCTATGCCTCCTTGAAAAATCATCCCTGAAAAACTAACATGTTTTGACGTCATAGCCCATAGCTGCTTCCAGGGGCAGCATAATACTTATTCACAGCCATTAGGTAAGACTGTTGTTAGGAAACTTTTACTCACTCTTATTGACAAGTGATCAAATACAAAACTTGAATTTTTAAGAAAAATGACTCCTAGAATCAAGCTGTTACTTTTTCAATAAAAAATATTCAAAAAGCATCATATCTCATCAATATACTACAAATTTTAAAGTTTTATTGAGTAAGAGACAATGACCCAAATGGGATGTCTATGTCACATTCCTTACTCAAGACTTGGGTATCTTCAAAAAAGAGGACAGAAAGAGTGTAAGAGCTGTAGGTGGCAGCTGATACCAAGGAAACTGTGTTTTCTACACACAACAAGGCAGTGGCATGGAAGAACTCACAACCATTGTGACAACATGCACAAGTCCTATGAAGGCTTAAGCCAGTCAAAATCCCAGCATTGACGGAGGTGTGTGGGCAGGAAATCCTACAGTAGCTGAGGAGCATTGGCATTTGTTAGCTATTGAGAGAGGAAGAGTCAGTTTTCTCTAATGGTATTATCCCTACCAGCTTGATCATACTCCAGGGCAGGCCCCACACCAAAGATTAGCTAGAAAACACAAACTGGACTGGATGAGTTAGATGAAATATTTTCATTTTAAAAAATTAAATAAATAAAATTTTGGAGGAAAAAGAAGGAAACTCAAAGGTGAGTAGTTAGGGAGGTGAAGGTAGATCTTGGAAGAAATGGGAGAATAAATATGATTCTCCAAAAGTTAACAAAAATATTATTTTTCAAAGTTTTACTTCAAGTTGTGTACAAGTTAGTAGTTGACTTACGGCGTTTCCATGCTTTGTTTTTATTGTAGCCCCTCCCTCTCTCCATTCTGTCTCCCTGCTCCTAGCCCTCTCCTGCTGGTTCTTCTCAATAGCTGCCTGTCTGCTCTCATATCCTAAGTATCCCATTACCTTCTATTGCTAAAAAGGAAATATTGTCACTAGACTAACCCGCACACAAATTTGCACATTTACCACCCAACCTTGCTTGCCTCCATCCAAATCACTGTGTTAGTCTCTAGTTCTGTCATACTGCACACTGGTTGCATCTCTCATTTCACGGACTGGTCTAGCTTTCCCGTGATACAGAAGACACCTGACAATTGGGGAAGCAGTTACTGCTAGTTGTAAACTTCCTATGTGATGGAACAACTAAAGAGTTTCCCTGGAGATCTGTTTTCACTTTAATCCCATTTATCCCATCTTCAAGAGAATTGTGTGATTCCTATGAGGAGAAAGATAGTGTCACTCTCAAATCTTCCTATATCAGGTCATGTGATATGAACTGATTGTAACCAATTACCTGTCTACATAATTCACTAGACACCCGTGTGAAACTAATTGGTCTGCATGCAGAAGTAGACTTCATCATTTTAACATAATTTTCTTTTTTAGAGACACACTTCAAGCTGGGTCTAAATCACTGAGGAAAAGAACCCTGAGTTCTGCTACAGTTAACCTTCATAAGAAAAGTTTATCTTAGAGAAATTTTTCTCAGTTTAAAAATAATTACATCTCTCATTACATGTACTTATTCTCAACTCTAAAATATTGGTCTGGAATGTCTGGGTAAAGGTTGAAAAAAAACTGTGTTCTTGTAATGGACAAACCAGCAATAAATGTTTTTAATAACTAAAGAAAATTTTATTACATAGGCAAACATTATATAGGCATTTTAAAGCATGTGAAGAGAATTATTAGGTAAACAGATAAAATTTCTCTCTGACCTTTAATTTTGGCATTGTCTCTGTTATCTCATTTCACATACAAAAACATAAAAAAATGTAATTAAAGGTCCTTTCTTATTCTAAAATAGATGATATTTTCCATAAGTATTTCATTCTCATTATATCAATTGTTCAATTTGTTTGAGTTCTAAATGTCATTTACAAAAATTATAGTGTCAGTGTGTGGAGGTGGGAAATGGGAAAAAAGGCAATCAGGGCCAAGTTACAATGATGACTGTGTGGATTTAGGTTTTGCATTAGTAAATAATAGAAGTTGAATTGATGGTGACAGAAATAATATGGAAGGGCCTCTGTTATAACCCTTTTCTCAAGTACAATTGTTCAGTTTTTACCAACTTGTTAGAGGTAACTTCTAAATCACGAGAGATATGACCTCATCACAAATTTAATAAGAATGTGGAATAATTTTTTCCTCACTAATTAATTTTAAAATTCTTTTTTGAGTCAGAATAAAATTTCTGCAGTATCTTAACCTTTATTTTTGCTTGCTTAACTGTCTCCAGGTATATTAAAATTGAAACCATTCTATTAGATATACCCTCTCTCTGAGTAGTTTTAGCAACATATGGTAGATTTCTTTTGACCAGAATGGTTTTTTTTCAAAATTTTTATTAGAACAGTTAAAATGTTTTCTAATGATAAATGTTAACATCTCGGGTACAATTTAAAGTGGAAATCAGAATTATACCACCAAGATGTACCTCTCTCTCCCTCCCCCAACTGTGTGTGTGTGTGTGTCTGTGTGTAAAATGGTGCATATGCTGCACATCTGTGGGTGTGTATCTTTGTGTGTATGTGTCTTTGTGTTTCTCTGTATATGTGTCTGTGTTTCTGTTTATGGAGTGGGATAAAGGTGGAAAGAAAGTGATTATATTTGAAAAGGCAATGTTTTCATTATTCATTTTAGCACGTGGTTATGCAAACAGAAAAGTAAATTCACTCCAACTGACATCACTGAATTATAACAGTAATTGAATATTGTCTCTACCTCCTCTTCCAATTGTGTGATTTCCTTTTCTATTCTGGTCAGTTGGATCATCATCTCTCCAAGGGAGCTTTACAGGACCCCCTTCATGCACTTTCCCCATGTCTGAGAAGATGTGTATTCATCAGCTAGTTAGAACGCTCTTGTTCTTTCTTATACCCCCCCCCCAATATTTCCATTTTGAAACAGTAGGCAGTTTTGTAATCAAATGCTATTCACATATAAATGATATGCATATCCAGGCTACATTGAGGCTTTAGTCACTCACAGAATTTACTGGAAGCCAAGCTATCTGCAGCTTTCCAAAGGTAACTAATTAAGCCAACTGTAGAACTCCATTTCTTTCTCAGAAATTAATGACAACCCTTGGCCTTACTTGTATAATTAAACAAGTAAATATTTTAGCAATTTAAGCCTAGTTCTTCAGGGGATAAAAAAGCATTTAAGGACTCTGTGTTAATTTTCAGTGAGTTAATTTTGCAAAGGCATAATATTATGAAATCAAATACTGCAGAGTTTTTTGGTCTTGGTAATACATGCCACACTGATTGCCAGCTGTTCTGATTTGTGTGCTGCCTGAATCAGCTGTGTGTCAGGGTTGATGTCTTCCACTGACTGTGGATGGATGGATGGATGGATGGATGGATGGATGGATGGATGGATGGATGGATGGATGGGTGGATGGGTGGATGGATGGATGGACAGACAGAAAAATAGGTGTAACATCTTCCTTTGATCCTTTTTCTCATTCCTGCCCACTCCTTCTGAGTCTCCAGTCAAATTTCCAGAAATCTTTTCCCACTATACATTTCACGTTTTTAGCTCATCACATCTCTTGTGCTTAACTTTCTATGACCAACTAATAAACTACATTAAAATTTATATATTAGCTTTTGTTCTTGTCTCTACAATGTAAGTTGTTTAAGAGTAGAGATATTTCTTTGAATCTTTGCTGCTTCTAGAACAGCACCTGGAACAATTCAAATTCATACATCTAGTAATTTTTTTTTTTTTTTTTTTTTTTTTTTGGTTTTTCAAGACAGGGTTTCTCTGTGTCGTTTTGGTGCCTGTCCTGAATCTTGCTCTGTATACCAGGCTGAACTTGAACTCACAGATGCCTGGCTTTGCCTCCCAATTGCTGGAATTAAAGGTATGTGCCACCACCAACCAGCCCAAATAAATATTTTTAAGTAAGTTCATGAAAGAAATAATGAGTTGGATTAGGTAACCTAGGTTCTACTATCTATGGAGATGCACTGGCTGTTTTCTTCTGATATTTTTACTTCCTTACAAAAACAAGTGAACTCTAGAGAGTGCCCACTCCGTGAATGCAGCCTCTCCTCCCCCAGTTTTGTATGTTTGTAGAAATATTAGCTCTTTCAGTTTAGATTCCACACTGCCTTATCTATGCCCTAAAGCAGACATTGTTGTGCTAGTCTTACAAACTACAACATAACCATCCTCTTCCCAGTTCATTCTTAGTTTTTCATTGTTCTCTTGTGTTAATTACTAAATTACACAGTGGTTCATGCTATGAGATAACCTGAACCACAGGTCAGAATATGGTTTATTACACCTGAAACTAATTTTAGAGTTTATTCTTTTCCATTGTGAGGTATTAGGAGAGTAGAAAGTTGGTACAACATCAGGTGGATTACCCATGATTGAATAATGGTGGCTTTATAAAAAGAGACCAAAGAGCACACATATGCACACCCTGACTCTTGCTGTGTGCCATACTGTATGACCTAGTACTCTGCTAAACAAGAATATTACCAGATAAATCCACTATATCTTTGGCGAGAACTTTGAGCTCAAAGCATCCTCCTTTCTATATAACTTACCCAGTTTAAAAAATTCTAGTATTGGCAGCAGAAAATAGACTAGTTTGTTAATGAAGACAATTCCAGATCCAGGATGTTTATCTCATATGTATGGCATATGGAAAAACAGATTCCACTCCAGTGGCACAAATTAAAAACTGGATCTTTAGAGCACATATGAATAGCACTAATGCAAGAAAGTGAACAACATAGTCTAGTAATAAACTGAGATCACAATGAAGGGAGCTAAGTATACACCATATGTTCTAGAAGATAAACAAAAAAGATCAAAGAATGTAGGCTTAGACACACGCCTAAATGTGTATTAAAGAACAGAGACATAGGATGTCATAGAATCATATCAACAGCTAGAAATAGTTGAGACAGACAGAAACTATTTAGTTCTTTCTGAAAAAGTTGAGTTTGGGGTTTCTTACTGTTGACAATTGATGAATGCTCAAGTTCTGTACATTGAGTTAAATGGGATAGAGCCATGATAGAACACTTTTAATGCACAAAATTTTGCATTTTAAAATTCAGGGTTACTAGCTTTCAAATACTGGGGATCTTTTTTGTTTATACACACCTTATAGAGAATAGTCCAAATCAGATAATGTCTGTAATATATAAAAAGAGTAATGTTAAACCTGATGAGCCATGAAAGAACAGATCACAGATTCAAGTGATCATGGATAGTTTTATATCAATTTGACACAAGCTAAAGTCATCTGAGAGGAGGGAACCTCAATTGAAAAAAATGCTTCCATATGATCTGCCTATGTAGGGCAAAATTAGTGATCAATGGGGAAGTGCCCAGCCCATTGTGGGTGGTGCCATCCCTGAGCTGGTGGTCCTGGATACTACAAGAAAGCAGACTGGATAAGTCATTAGGAGCAAGCCAGTAAGTAGCACTCCACCATGGCCTCTGCATCAGCTCTTGCCTCCAGGTTCCTGCTCTGTTTGAGTTCCTGTCCTGACTTCCTTTGATGATGAACAGGTTTATGGAAGTGTAAGCCAAATAAAGCCGTTCTTCCCCAACTTGCTTTTTAGTCATGGTGTTTCATCGCAGCAATAGAAACCCTAACTAATATATGAATCCACTGTCACATCACTATCTTCAGGTTCTCAAAGTGTCCCAGGAAAGGGACTAGTGGGACAATTCAACTGGTTTTAAGAGCAAGGAACTCCTGACTGAAAACATGCATTACACAGAATGGAAACTTAAGTATCAGATAGTTTTCAGGATAAATGAAGACAATATAAGACCAAAAATGGAGAGAAATACACAATTGTAAGAATCATTACAGGGTGTGAGGTATTGAAACCTGAAGTAAGACTTAGACATATTTTAAACAACTGATGTTTAACTTTGGTATATTATTACTATGGACATTAATAGTTTAACTCAATCCTGTAAAAATAAAGCAAAATAGGATACTAAAAGGTGGACAGGAATTTTATTTTTCAGATTAGGAAAGGAGGGCCTAGAGAGGTAAGAACTTTGCTAGTGTCATGGAAGCAGGGTTCACTTATCAGCTCTGTCTTGAGAGCTGTTTGCCGTAACCACACAAATGCAAAATAAAACCTTGACAAATATTAGAGAATTAAGTAGATTACAGAAAAAATATACCTATTTTTGATATATTTGGCAGCATACAATCCAAATATTAAAAATATAATTGTTATACTCATCAGACAACAAATAACTTTTTTCTAATGTGAGAATTTTTATAGTAAAATATTTTTAATAAGTGAAAATATTGTTCAAATATTATTAAAGGAAAAATAATAAATTATTCCTTACTCTTGTGTGTTTTTAGTTTTATAATTTAATTTTAGATAACTCTGTATATGTGTACAATATATCATGAACATATACACCCCTGTTGTTCTCTCTTATGCCCTTCCCACTCTTACAGACCCTTTCTTCTTCTTAATCCCTTCCCTCTCACGACTTTCATGGCTTATTTTGTACATGTGTGGGTCTTATGTTGGTAATTTACAACTACTGTGTTCATGATTATATTCACCATGTTGTATCCACAAGACAGTGTTTCAAAGGACTCTTCATCATCCTCTGTCTCTTATAGTCTTTCCTCTCCTTCATTTTTAATGTTCCCTGGGAGTAAAATAGATATCCTATATAGAGCTAAGCACTCAGGAGTCATTTATTCTCAGTGTTTTGACCAGTCGTGAGTCTCTACATTAACTATTTCCCACTGAGGGAAAAAAGTCTCCAGCCAAGACAAATAGCAGCATTCATCCAAGGATCTGAATATAATGTTTAGAAAGCAATTTGGCCACGTGTGTCCACTTAGCTTAGTATCCATAGTAAGTTTCTCTACTAAGGTCTATGACATCTCTAGCCAGAGTTTGTACCCATGTTTATACTGCCATGGAGCAAGCACCTAATCCAATTATAAAGTGTTGGTTAGCCCCCAAACAAGTATGACACTATTGTATGAGTGAGAGCATCTTATATCTTGGTCTGTATTGTAGTATGCAGAATCCATAGCTGAGTAGGACCATTAATAACTCTTCTCCCTCAGCAGTGAATTATAGCCAATGAGCTGGAAGAATACAGCTTAGTTCTAGTTTTATTTATCTGTATACTATATCCCAGATATTCTGTGTCTTCAGTTACCTTATAAATTAGTAGGTTTTTATATGCATTTTTCCTGTACTCTAAATTTTCATTGACCCTCCCCCACATCCTCACCTGTTACTCATTCTTCCCCATCTCCATTTAAACCCTTCGAGGCCTGGAATTCTCCTCACTCTATTTTTATATCACATGTGTTTTAGTATTCTCCCTCCCAATACACCCACAAACACATCTCTCGTGGCTCATTTCTTGTTCTCTAGCCTCTACAGATACCCACTCCAACTTAAACACAGAAATCCAAACTCAAAAGTAGTATTCACATGTGAGAGAGATTATAAAGTGTTTGTATTTATGGGCCTGGGTTACCTTGTTCAACATAGGTATTTTCCCGCTCCATCCATTTACCTTAAATTTTCATACTTTCAATTTGCTTTTGTGCTCATAATTTCACTGTGTTCCACATCTCTATGATTCATACATCCATTGATGGATATCTATATTAATACCATTTCCTAGCTATTGTGAATACTATGTTCACAGATTACTGCTATAATAGATGGAGTTTTTTTAGGTATATGCCCAAGAAATTTTATAATGAAAAAATATATGCGATAGTCAGGGCTGGCTGGTAATATGAGCCAATAGTCTATGCAGTCATCATTCTCCATGCAGGCAATAGTGCTATGCTATGTTTAATGCTGCAATATCACTTAACATCATTCTTAATAAATTTTGAACAAAGAGACTTACTGCTGTGGGATGGTCTGTATGTCAAATTGCTCTGATTGGTCAACAAATAAAACACTGATTGGCCAGTAGCCAGGCAGGAAGTAGGTGGGACAAGGAGAGAGGAGAATTCTGGGAAGTGGAAGGCTGAGGTAGAGAGACACTGACAGCTGCCGCCATGACCAACAGCATGTGAAGATGCCGGTAAGCCACCAGCCATGTGGCAAGGTATAGATTTATAGAAATGGATTAATTTAAGCTATAAGAACAGTTAGCAAGAAGCCTGCCACGGCCATACAGTTTGTAAGCAATATAAGTCTCTGTGTTTACTTGGTTGGGTCTGAGCGGCTATGGGACTGGCGGGTGACAAAGATTTGTCCTGAGTGTGGGCTAGGCAGGAAAACTCTAGCTACAACTTACAGTCTCATTTTGCAATGGATCTTATGAATTATTTAGCTAGTCCTTTACATAGTCATCTGAATGATGGCATCCCAACATGCTGATGTACTTAAGTTACATCTGATTTCAACCAAAGTAAAAACACTACAAATGTTTCTTATTAAAGATTTGTAATTTGTTATATTTTTAAGTGAGCTTTATAACTTGCTACATTTAAAACAAAACCAGCTGATCTCTAGCTTTGGGGACAAAAAAAAAGTCAATTGCAGCTAATTAACTAATTGTAAAATCATTTGGAAGTGTTTCTGAATTATTGGTGAGAAAAATCCACTGAGTGGCTTCCAAGCAGTACTTGCAGCCAAGGAATGAAAAGATACAAGTTAGTTTCAGGAAGAAAATGTATAAGGGACTGAGAAGACAGTCCCAGAGCAGCTGCCAGCTCTACATGGTAAGACAATAAAAGGACAGATGGGAATAGAAAGAAAAAAATATGTCCATACAAAAGCAGAAAGAAATCCTCTGGCCAGCAGTAGAAAGAAGATCTGCCATGATGGACTGAGTCTTCCAAAGCACATCAGCCAAAATGGATGAGAAGTCTTCCAAATTTTCTGGGCCTTTGCTAATAACATTTGAATCATTAGCATTTGGGCAGAAAGGGTGCCAAGGAAGAGAGGGTGCAGGAAGAGAGGCACACAGCAGTGTACAGTCTGCGCTTCAATATCCGGGCAACTAAATATTCTATTCAGTGACTTAGGTTCTTATTAAGAAATCCCAGAGTGAGGTCTAAGTCTTCTAGATAAATTCATTTCCATGAGAAGAATTTTTTAAAACATCAGATTGTTAACATTCCAGATAAAAGATAGTGTTTTGATACACGATCGATGTCTGACAGTGATCTATTGGCTACACCAGATTTCAATAGTCTTTTTTTCTTGGTCTTAGGTCTTTCTTTTTTCCCAACAGATATTTACATGTGCCTGTGTGAATAATGCATGTTGTTATCATCTCAAAACAGGGAGCTGAGTAGAATTAAATCAGATTAAACATGCTAGTCACTGTATCTTCGTATTAGAACTATTTTAATAATGAAACTTCTATAAGCCTAATGTCCATAATAGTCTATTTTAAAAACATCATTACTAGTATGTCAAAGGGATTATTAGAAATTGGACCTTTCAAATGTTTTTTCAATCCACTTAAATCCTAAGTTTAGACAAGAGTATCATGAGCTCAGGATAGTACCTGCAGAGTACTCACTATCATAAAATGGGTGCAATACAAAAAGTATCATTTTAATAATATTTGACCCAAGAAATCCATACTTCAAAAGTTGAGATTATCTAGTTTGTTGTTTTCTATATCTTATTCATCTCTCTATTCCAGTGAAGGACACAGTGCCAGTCACGTGTTAAGCAAAAAAGTCTGAACTTTATAGTGAGATAAACTTGATCTCTTGTGAACTTAATATATTAAAATACGTGCTATTAGGGGTAGAGTTGTGGGTTAGTGGTTAAGAGCAGTTGCTTCTCCTGCAGTGAACTTGAGTTAAGTCCCTAGTTTCAATTCTGGGCAGCTCACAACCACCTGTAACTCCATCTCCTCTGAGATCCCATGCCTTCCTCTACCTCTGCTGGTAACTGCACGCACATACACATAAGCCCACTGAAACACACAGACATATGCATAATTAAAAATAAAAACAAATGTTTTTAAAATGTGTTATCTTAACAAATCAAATGCCTCCCTTGATCAATCAGCATCAGCAATTTTGCAATACTTACATCAGAAGTACAGCTCAGTACTTAGATACCAGTCCTAGAGCTGCTGAAGTCCGTAATGATTTTAATTCTCAAATTTTCTAATCAATCATGCTATAGGTCGCTTAAGCGGTTAATGTTGTACTACTCCCAATTTCTTGTGCTTAGCTTAACATATAAAAGAGATTATTCTGGGAACTGTACATTCTCACATAATTTATATACCCACAGTAAATGCTCTTGTTGAGTCTTGAAATTGTCTCATTAAGGTTTAATTATATTCCATAACATAGTTTTGGGGATTGTTTTTAAATTGTTCCAGGTCATTTTCCAGCTACTGTATTTTTTAATGGGATGTAACTAAACTATATTCTTATTCAGAATACACTGCTTTAGTTATTTCATTTTCTCTTTGTTGTGATTATCTAGACTTCTTAATGGTATTCATGTTTACTCAGCCTACCACCATAATTTTAACTACATATTAATATATCAGTTTCTATAATTATATTAAGGAGTACCATTAAGTGCATTATAGATTCAGTGGTGAGAAAGTACACATCTTTACATTTTTCTTCACTTTCTTAATGTCTTGAGTTTTTCTTGGGTAGATTATTCTTTAGAAGTTTTATAATCACAAAGACTTGATCAAATGGTCATTTTTCAGGTAAGATGGCAGGTTAGAAGCCACCTCTGAGTGACCCAGGGAAAGAACAGTATGAAAACAATAGGTTCTTCTCTTTTAGGAGAAACCACTGAAAGGAGAAAAAGTAAGCATAAGTGAAGACCCCTCCAAGAAGCCCAAGAAGCAACCATCAGCATCTTTCAGCCAGTGCCCAGCCAGCCACACAGTGTGCTAGCTGGAGGGAGATCAGTAGTACCTTCTAGGAAGTGTTCTCCCTTCCTGGCCACTGCCATTGCTATGACAGCAGACAGAGAGGTATTGGCTTGGCCGAACAGAATGCAAGCAATGTTGGAGGGGTGAGACAGAGCAGCATAGGTGGACAAATATCTCTGGGTCACAAAGGAGTCCATACCATATACCAGGAGGGGAAAATGTGTCTTCAACATATGAAGTAGGAACAATTGGATATACACATGTAGAGGAACAGAATTCAATACACACATTCCACTCTGGTTAAACATAAATTCACAATGAACCAGAGAGCTCAGTGTAATAAATGAAACTTTGAAAATATTAGGTAGAAGAAAACATAGGTCAAAGAGGTCTAAGTATAGGCGAGGATTTCTAAAAAGGACTCCCAATAGCACAAGAAATAATCCCAATCATTGAAAATGGTGACTATAAAGATTTGTCAGGTGAAAAATCTCCTGCACAGTAAAGGAAAAAAGCAGTATAATGGACAGACTTCCTGGGGGTGGTTGCTGTGTATCAGACAGATATGCTGGAAATTAAAAAGCAAATCACTCAATCCAAGAAGGCAACAGAAAGCATCAACAGACATGGTCAGTGGAAGGAAGAAATCTTTACTGGAAATAGCAACCTCAGTTGAAAATTATTTACTTCCAGGGACTGACATATATAATTGCATGTGTCCCTGACTTTTAGGGCTGCCAATAAGAGACCTCTTATTATTCTGTCATATTTGTCCTTCAAGTTGGCTTTTTTTATTTAAAAGTTCTAAATTTTGTCTTTGTTTTTAAATTTTGTAACTTTATCATAATTTGTCATGAAGAAAATCTTCTGTGATCAGGTCTATTTGCAATTCTAAATGTTTCTTGTGGTGAGATGTGTATTTCTTTTTCTGGGTTTGGGAAATTGTCTTCTCTGTTTCATTGAATACATTCTCTACATAAGTAGAGTTGACCTCCTGTCCTTTTATCCTATGGATTCTTAGGTTTGATCTCTAGATTGTATCTCATAATTCTTGGCAAAAAAAAAATGAAGCATGCTCATTTATTGGCTTCTTTATATATTTGCAAATGTATTAACTTTTTTGCCTGTCCTCCACCCCTGAAACATTTCATGAATTTATTGAACATCTATGTTTCCTCTTTTGAGAACTGTCTATTCAGCTAATTAGCCAATTTATTGGTTAGAATATTTGCTTTTAAAAGTTGATGGCAACATAACAACATATCAAGAGATTCATGAACCCAAGTATTAATTACAACTAAACCAACATTGTATCAAATACTTTAAAAAGTACTATGCACTGAAGAAAGAGAGCCTCATTCTTTAGCGCAGAGAAAAGACCACATGACTAAGAGGAACAGACAAACAGGGAAAGCTGTTAAGGAATCCATCACGTCCAACACTAAAAGAACACAAGTCTGCCAGGATCAGTTTATTGGAGAAGGCCAATATGCTTCAGTACAAACACAATGTTTATATGATGTCCAAACCCTAATTCTATGTCGAACGGCAGGCTTGACTGCATGGGACAGAGTTGAAGAACCAGGAAAAAAAACTGAGTCATTTACAAAGGTTATACAGGACCCAAAAGAATCTTTCACAGATTTTTACAAACATAAAGAAAATTTTTTAGCAAACTTCTATTAATGAACAAAGACCAAAATTAACAATAAAAATAAATGGTGTTTTGTTGTTTGGTCTGGTAGGCACAGGTGAGGACGTTACCATAATTGCACCAGAATTTTGGCATCCAACTTGGCCTCTTCAGGAGGTAAATGTTCAACTGTTAGGAATTGGGACATTATCTCGAGTGCAACAGAGTGCAAGATGGCTCGAATGTATAGATCCAGAAGGACAGAGGAAAATTAAAACCATATGTGGCTAACATAGCTATGAACCTGTGGTGTCGAGACTTGTTGCAACAATGGAATACTCAGATTAACATCCCTCCAATCTCAGAAACAAATCATAAACTAACACATGTTTCTGAGAGAAATATTAGAAGATATTATTATAATGAGTGGTCACCAGCCATCCATATTATACAAGAACAGGGCACAATAACTGATGATCTTCTAAAGACACCAACAGCTCTACCTTTAAAATGGTTAACAGACAAGCCTGTATGGGTTCAGCAATGGCCTTTAACAAAAGAGAAACTCCAGGCTTTAGAAGAGCTGGTAGAAGAACAGTTAAATGCTCAGCATATTGAAGAATCAACCAGTCCTTGGAATTCTCCTGTATTTGTTATTAAAAAGAAATCTGGTAAATGAAGAATGGTAACAGACTTTAGAGCAATTAACAAAGTAATTCAGCCAATGGGCTCTCTACAATCTGGGATGCCATTGCCTACTCTGTTACCAAAAGGATGGCCTCTCATAGTTATTGATTTAAAAGACTGTTTCTTTTCAATACCCTTCCAAGAAAAAAACAGAGAAAGATTTGCTTTTACAGTGCCTACTTATAATAATTCTCAACCGGTTAAAAGATTTCAATGGAGGGTCCTCCCACAGGGAATGTTGAATAGCTCAACTCTGTGTCAATATTTTGTACAACAGCCATTGGAAGTGATACGTAAAAAATTTCCTAAATCTATAATTTATCATTATATGGATGATATCTTATTAGCTGACTCAAATGCAGATACTTTAGAAAGAATGTTTGAAGAAGAAAATTTTGCCTTGCTGGGGATTACAAATTGCTTCTGAAAAGATACAAAAAGGAGATTCTATTAATTATTTAGGATATAAAATAGAGCTACAAAAAATTAGACCCCAAAAGGTGCAAATTAGGAAAGATCGACTACAGGCTCTTAATGACTTTCAAAGATTATTTGGAAACATTTCCCATCCAAACTGTTGTTGGGGTAAAAAATGATGAACTGAATAATTTGTTCAAAACCTTAGAAGGTGACAAGGACATAAATAGTCCAAGGGAATTATCACCTGAAGCTGAGAAAGAATTGGCCTTGGTAGAAAAGAAAGTACATGAAGGGCACGTGGATCGTATTGATCCAAAGCTGGATTGCATTTTGGTTATTTTACTTCTAGGCATTCTCCTACTGGAATATTAATGCAGAGGGAAGATATTATATTGGATTGGATATTTTTACCAAATAAATAAATAAAACATTAAAAACTTATGTGGAAAAAATCTCTGACTTTATTTGGAAAGAAAAATTGAGACTTCGTCAATTAGCAGGAATAGACCCAGCAGAAATTGTACCTTTAACTAAGGAGGACACTGAAAAATTATAGACAGAAAGTGAACCTTGACAAAGAGCTTGCAGTAATTTTTGGGAGAAATTAGCAGCAAATATCCTAAAAGCTATAGAATTGATCTTATAAAGAGAGCTGATTGGATCTTGCCTTGAATTGTACAGGAAAACCCATATTTGGAGTTCGTACATTTTATACAGATGCCAACAAACAAGGAAAGGCAGGTTACAAATCAGAAAATTTAAGTAAAGTGGTTCAAAGTCCTTATAATTCAGTTCAAAAATCAGAATTGTATGCTATTCTGTTGGTATTACTGGATTTTTCAGAACTTCTCAACATAGTAACTGATTCTCAGTATGCTGAAAGAGTGGTATTACATATTGAGACTGCAGAATTTATCCCTGATGCTTCAGAATTAACTTCACTATTTATTTAATTACAAGATACAATCAGGAAAAGGAGTCATCCTTTATATATAACTCACATTCAATCCCATACTGGTCTGCCAGGCCCTCTAGCACAAGGCAATGATGAGATTGATAAATTATTGATAAGAAGTGTGGTGGAGGCCTCAGAATTTCATAAAAAAAACATCATGTTAATAATAAAGGTTTAAAAAAGGATTTTTCCATAACCTGGCAACAAGCCAAAGAAATAGTAAAGAAATGTCCTACTTGTTCCTTCTACAATCAAACACCATTACCAGCAGGATGTAACTCAAAGGGTACTCAGAGGAATGAAATCTGGCAGATGGACGTGTTTCACTTTGCAGATTTTGGAAAATTGAAATATGTACACCATACCATCGATACTTATTCAGGATTTCAATGAGTAACTGCTTTGAGTTCTGAAAAAGCTGATTCTGTAATCACTCATTTGCTAGAAGTTATGGCCTTCACGGGTATACCTGCACAAATCAAAACTGACAATGCTCTGTTAAAATGAAACAGTTTTTTGCTTATTACAATATAAAGCATATTACAGGTATACCACATAATCCTACAGGTCAAGCAGTTATAGAAAGATCAAACAGAACTCTAAAGGATATGCTAAATAAACAGAATGGGTAACAAAAACCCCCAGAAATAGACTGCATAATGCTCTATTAACTTTGAATTTTGTCAATGCCAATGAGAAAGGAACAACAGCTACAGAGAGACATTGGATATTAGAAAAAACTACAGAATTAAATCAGCCTATATACTTTAAGGATGTGCTGACCTCAGAATGGAAACCAGGATATGTGTTATGTTGGGGATGAGGCTTTGCTTTTGTTTCTATACAACATTATAACCCAGCAAACCTCAATATTAATATGGATGTGACAGTTTTCCATAGCTTCCTTTTACTTTTTATTTTAAAAGATTTTTCATGTAATATATTTGATCATGTTTTTCCTTCCCCCCAAAACTCCCAGATCCTCCCTACTCCATACTTATCCAACTTCATATTTTCCCCCTCCTCTCTCTAAAACAAAACAAACAACAGAATGATACAAACAAAAAAAACAAAAAAACAAGAAACACAAAAAAATCCCACAAAAATGAAAGTCAAAATACACAAGCAAAATATCAGTAAGACAAAAAATGTTCAAACAAAGCAATATGAGAGAAAATGTTTACAAAAATAACAGAGTTCATTTGTTTGATCAACTACTCCTGAGCATAGGGCACCTGCCCTAAAGTATGGTTAATATACCTAGTGAGACTCCATTGGAGAAACCTAATTTTTCTTTCACATTGTTCCTAACAAAATGCTTTTCGAATTCTAACATTTAATTTAATTTAATTAATTAATTTATTTATTAGTGTGTCTCATCTTCTGCTTACATTACCCACAAGTTCTTACATGTTATTTTGATTTTTACTTTAAGGATTTATTTTTATTATTTGTAGTACTAGGAACTAAACCTATAGCCTAGTACAGTAAAAGCAAAGGATGGACCTCTGGACTGTAGCCATAGCCCTCTCTCAGATACCTTAACAAAGTAGTCTTTGTTTACATTCCTGACCTGATATGTCTCATGTGCTGTATGAGCTATATGAGCCATTTTCTTATACTTACTTTGTCTCTTTCTGTGTTTCCCTGTTATTCATTTGCTTTGCTTTGCTTTGAGACCAGTTCGTGCTATGTTGCTCAGACTAACCTCAAACTCCTGGGCATAGAATGCCAGATGCACATGCCTCACACTATTTGGTTTATGGATTTTGGTCATTTGGTTTTTGTTTTGTTTTCCTTTTTCCCTTTCTTCCCTTTTTTTCTTTCTTTGTTTGTGGTGGTGGAACTCTGTTGTTATATTTATGCTTTTTGGTTTTAGCCATTTTCATCCCTGTAAATTTTTTATGGAAAGGAAAATACTCTTAAATAATAGAAACTGGAAATGTTTCCATCACATTTTATGTTAGATTACCAGGTGAGTGGTTATCAGTTATGCTTACTAACCCTATGGAATTTAGGCCTTTCTTTTTTAGTTTTCCTTTGGGATGGGGGCATGGAGGGACTGGGAAATGAGTGGGATTGGGGTACATGATGTGAAATTCCCAAAGAATCAATAAAAAATATGTTTAAAAAATATGCATTGGGGGAAGGGCATATATGTTTGCCTGACCCTCTTCATCACTCATCCGTGCACTGTCATTGCAATACCCAGACTGTGAGCAGAGCAAGAACTATAGCTTTAGGATCACTTGTCCACCGGAAATTCTAGCAGGTAAACCATGTACTCTGCGCTTCTACTGAACACTCCATCATGGACAGCTCAGCGACATCAAACTAGTTAAAATACACTCTTAAAATTATATACTGATTGACTTTTGAAACTATGATTTGTGTGTGACTGAAAATTTAATCCACACAGTTAATTTATTTTAGATGGAAATTCTCTTCAGAGAACTTAATGGGGGCTTTTATAAGAGACTGTTTTTGTCTGCTTTGGAGACTTATTTTATTTCAAACAATCCTTGTCCACTTGTAGTAACTATTAAATAGACATTTAAGATTGAAATAGCTGTCCCCAGGCATTTGGGCAAATTAATACTGTTGTACTACATTCCATTTTTTAAAAAATTAGTGTTTTGGCTGCCCATAAATTAACTTCTAGCAATCTGACATTGCAAACATTTATTCTTTTAATTTAAATTTCTTGACTTAAGAGATATTTCCAAAGTAAAGTAAAATGTAATTATTCAGCTCAAGAATGGCAGATGAAAATAGGACTATAAATAGTTCTCTTATATAGTCTTTTGTACAATCAATGATGTTGAAGCATTTTTTTTGTTTCCCCCTCTTAGATATAATCTCTCAATCATTTCATGATTTTTATCTTCTTCTCCCATCTAACTCTCCCTTCCTCTCTCCCTTTTTGCTTTCTCTCCTTCTTTGTTCTTCAAATCAAAAGTGTCTATTTTGGTTACTCTTACTCTTTAGGAGCACAGATAAATAAGCAAGACCTTCGTCTGTGTACAGTCTCTGCTTCAGGATTGTCTTTCCTCTCCTTATCAGATCGATTTGCCAACACCACCCATTTAAGGAAATGTTAGATAACAATGTCTTCAACAGATGGTTCAGTCTGGCCTGTCTGTTGATGTGGCTTTTCCTCTCATATATAGTCCAGAGTTAGGAAGTTCAGGACTGTGCAGTGGCTGCACATTCACCAGTGACAAGACACCTTCTCCCTCTTTGCTCGTCCTGAGTCATGATGATGTCCTCTCTGAGTCTACAGTGACTCGAGGTATGGCACCCCATGTGCTTCATTCTGTTTCCGGAGACACCAGCCAGGGTCCGAAGTGAAAGAGCAACCTTCAAATGTGGATCGATAGGTGTTCTTTAAAAGCTGCCCTGGGGAAAGCAGTAGCATAATGATAAATATATATGTCAAAAGAATAAAGTACTGGATCAGCTTGAGGATATTTCATTCATGCCTGCTAGACAGATCCTCAGAATCTGTGTTTCTTTGCCTTCCTCAGTTTTATGTTTAAGCTTTCTCTCTGAATCTTAATATTTATTAATATTGCTACAATTCTTATAGAGGTGTTTTGAAGATGCTTATCAGTCTGGAGCCCGTGCTGGCCTTGAACTCAGAATCCTCTTGCCTCCACAATGCCAGGGTGACAGACAGGTGTGCACCACCATATCCAACTTCTACAATAAATTTAATTAATTTATTTATCAAGCCAACAGCCTTTGGTTTTTAAAAATCAGAAAATATTTTAAAAGACAGAGATCATAACCATAAGGCAGTTCACTTATTGTCACATGTCAATGTATGTAAGTGTTGGAGTGAGTAGTATCAATGCATGAGCGTCTTTAGAGCAATGGGCATGATTAGAAAATCCACATCAATGATTATATTTATTCCTTGTTATATTTTTTTATCCCCAGTCTCTTCTCATAGGACAACCATGTCACTTATTTATGAAGAAAAAAATTAATGCATTTGTTTGAACCAAATACATATAAAGATAGGAGGAAAGCACTAGAGTAATTAACAATCATTATGGATCAAGTATTTGGACTATGCCAAACACAACAAAATCTATACATATGAACACTACTTTATCACTGGTAAATTATGATGCTGTATTTCACTGTATGGGATGAGCATTAGATCATTGACAACTTTTAGAAACCTGTCCACATTCCATGGTGTGTGTGTGTGTGTGTGTGTGTGTGTGTGTGAGAGAGAGAGAGAGAGAGAGAGAGAGAGAGAGAGAGAGAGAGAGAGAGATTGACAGACAGACAGGCAGGCAGACAGGCAGAGAGGTGGGCACTACTTTGAGAGATATACATGAAGCTATAGACAAAATATTAACCATTTCTCAGTAATAAGTTATAAATACAGTGAGTAGCTTAATAGAAAAAGGAAAGTTGCCTATCAAAAGGGAGCACTTACTGCTTATTGGAAACAATTTTAGCAGTTTGCAGAGAAAAAATTGCTTTCGTTTAGATATGCAATCACTTTTGTGTCATGGGTAGGCATTTTCGAAATTATGTTTCTAAATATTATATGATGTTTCTCTTATAATTGCGCTTCTCATTTTTCAGCGTGATAGTCTTTTTATGCAACCCAATTTAAAAATTGCGGCTTTACATGAGCTCACTACAAAGAAATTCTCAGAGTGGCGCCTAAAGGAGAATGTGTAAATGGGAGGGCCTCCAGAGACACACCTCCAGAACGTGAGAAAAGCAGAGTGGATGAATGAGTCAATTCATTGTGATCAAACTTTAGCCTCCATAATTCTCAAGGCTTAGCTATTCAAAGGGCCCCATACTGGCACACTGCAGATAGATAGCTCAGCAGGTAAAAGCACCTGCTCTGTAAACATGAATTTCCAGTTCAGTTCCTCAAACTCATGTAAGAAAAAGCCTCTGGATGCAGTAATAGCATACACCCTTACACCCTGAACTCCTACAGAGAGATGGGGGTGGAGAGGAGAAAAATTAAACAGAAACTCAAGACCAGCCAGCCTGAAGCATACAGCAAGGCAGAAATGGAAGACACCCTGCCCTCAACAAGGTAGAAAGAGAGAAGCGACCCCCAAAAGTTGTTCTCTGATAATTTGACATGACATGACATACACATGCCTACAGTCTCATAGGCTTGCACACACTTACTTATAGTGAGAAAAAATTAGTGCTTCAACTCTGTACCTCTTATAATATATTTCTTAGTCTCAGAAGACTCCCTAAAGAGGCTTAATCTTGGGCAAGGTAGAATATATCCATGAGTGATTAAAAACTGCCAATAAGGGATGTATCTGTTTACTAGTATCTAGATCCTGATCTGAGATGTGGATGAAATGCCATAAGGTTCACTAATGAAGTAAATTTTGTACTATGGATCCAAATTAGAAAGTTAGTAATGGTGTAGTGAAACTAGACCTAATATATTTTCCTAACAAGGATAGTCTCTGAAGATGCTCAGTGCCTCATCTCTGTAGCCTAAGTGTATAAATTATGCAGAGTTAATATCCCAGACTCTATTACCAGAAGAAAATAGTTACACTCTAACAATGCCTAGGACATTTTGGAAAGACATAAAAAAGAGTGTCATTCTATAGTGGCCATTGAAGGCTTAGATAATGGCAATGTCAATCACTGGGCTTCACAATGCTTCTCTGGAAAGTTTTCAATGGGTTTATTTGTGGTGTGAGATCATCAACTTCTGATTCCAGTGACTCTAGAGTTCTGGAGTGACTCTAGCATTTATTGTGGCTATGCTTCATAAGATGGTTCTTTCCCTGGAGTCCTTGTGTATTCACCTTTCCTGGAGACAGAATAATTGCAAAAGTGAAGAACTATCAGATGCCCTAATAGGTACAGTAGACATTCATAGATTAAGCACGTTCATAAAAACATAGTTCTATACTGAATGCAGTTTCTAATCAAATAATATATTGAAATAAAATAATTTTGTATCTATTTCTTACACTAAGCAACATCGAATATATATATATATTTGTTTGTTATATATTTTTATATATATATATATACCTAGCTCTCTGAAATTTAGAGTGATTGACCACTTGTTCTAGAACAGTTCTTCTTAGCCTTCCTAATACTTCAACCCTTTAATACAGTTCTTCCTGTTGTGGTGACCCCAACCGTAAAATTATTTTTGCTGATATTTCATAATTTGAAATTTGCCACTGTTAGGAATTGTAAATTAAATATCTGTGTTTTCCAATGGACTTATGAGACTCCCTCTGAAAGGATCGTTCAACAACCCCCCAAAAGGTCATGGCCTGCATGTTGAGAACCACTATTCTAGAAGCTTATGAAGAATTCTGCACTGGTTATTTTGTGGCAAGACACACCTAGAATTAAGTTATGAGAAGTTTTTTTAATAAAACGAAAGTAAGTAAAAATGACATACTCATCAAGAGGGGACAGAGAATGAAAATGTAAAAACATTATTTTCAGTCTCTGTAAGGGATATTCAGTAGATGCTTTTCTTTTAGAACAACACAAAGAATCATGAGGAAGTATAGCATGGCATCTTTTATACCAAGATAATTGGTTTAATATGACCTGGATATCCAGAGGTTATTGTGATAATATTTGTGGAAAATAAAATTCTCTAATGAGAGCTAACAAAAAAGAAATGTGTCAGAAGTTTATGTAATTTAGAAGTAACAAGAATGAGAAGGAAGTAAAAACCTAGAGGAATATGTGAGGATCTGAATTGATATTGTTCATTGTTCTAAGTTGTTGTTTTTTCCTGATGGCCTAAAGATCACTGTAAAGGATCACAAACAGCAGAATATTAAAGGTAGAGGAGAAGAGAGACAAAGCTTGTCAATATACTGGAAGATCAGAAAATTCTGTTTATTATTTGGGGCACAAGAAGT